>NC_064641.1:836062788-836377788 GCF_023864345.2 Schistocerca serialis cubense | reverse complement strand
TCAATAAATGAACTCTTCTCTGGGTCAAAGTTAGTGTTCAAAAATGTTACTTACCTCAAGCTGGATGTTAGTAATCTTTGGCAGTCGACAAAGTTATTCTGTCAGTATGGGAAGCTTAGCTGAAGCCGCAAGTTCGCTCCCGTGGGCAGACGTGGAATTCTGATTAATCATTTTCCAATATCTTTAGGTTAAAATGGTGCGTATGGCTCTGAGCACTATGGCACTTAACATCTGAGGCCATCAGTCCCCTAGAACTTAGAACTACTTAAACCTAACTAACCTAAGGACATCACACACATCCATGCCCGAGGCAGGATTCGAACATGCAACCGTAGCAGTCGCGCAGTTCCGTACTGAAGCATCTAGAACCACTCGGCCACTGTGGCCGGCACGTCTTTAGGCAATTGGTGGGCTTTAATAACTGTGTGCACATGCTCCATAGCCGAGGCTGTATACGTTATGGAGTTAGGTACTAGGTTGAGTCGGCGCTCTATTAAAGATATGGAGGTCTCATTGAAGGCAACAATGTCCCTTGTTTTAGAGCAAAGTTGAGACGTATGCATTTTGTACCAAGACTCTTGGCCCAAATAGTTGCGAACGCTGTAAGGAACCCTTTAGTGATACTGAAGTGAGTACTAAAGTTGTATAGCATCATTCTAATGGTCTCGGAATCCTAATGGTCAAATTTACCTCAGAACAATTTTATTGCCTAGATGCATAAACGTCACTGATCAAGCAATTTGGCTCCCTAATACCGATACGGTCGCAGGTTCGAATCGTGCCTCGGGCATGGATGTATGTGATGTCCTTAGGTAAGTTAGGTTTAAGTAGTTCTAAGTTCTAGGGGACTGATGACCTCAGATGTTAAGTACTATAGTGCTCAGAGCCATTTGAGCCATTTGAACTTGCACTGGAGCCAGGGTAGTGTTATATGTATAACACTCACATACACAATTCAGCACTCATCTATACAGGGTGCGTCAAAAAAAATGTATACACACTTTGAAGCGTCATAGAAAATTTCTTTCCCGTTCTAAAATGTTAAATTTCTGGAAATGGAAAGCTTAAAGTCCAACTGGAAAAATAAATGTACTTTTCAAATGTGATTAAAGTTCAAACTGGTGGCCTTCAGCATCAATACATTTCTGAGTATGAGTCACCACTGATTCTGTACATCGTACGAAAGTGTCCAATGTGATTTCTGCGCAAAGTGCCTGAATCTCATTCCAAAGTGTGTCCAGGTTACGTGGTTTACGTTTGTACACCTCCTCTTTTACTGTGCCCCATAAGAAGAAATCCAGCTGCGTGATGTCTGGAGAGCGTGCAGGAAACTCGATTGGTCCCCTGCTTCCTTTCCACTGGCCTGGCACATTGTGATCCAGGTACGCTCGGGGCGCCATCTTGTTGGAAATAAAACTCATCATTACCGTATAATGCACGAATGTCAGGGAATATGGAGTGAGCAAGCATTTTTAGGTACGTTTCTCCAGTAACAGTACCTTCAAAGCGGAAAGGCCCAATGAGTCCCCTTGCAGACGAACCACACCACACATTTACACCAGGCAAATTCACAGCCTTTTCAACTGTTATGTGAGGATTATCTTCAGACCAGTACACACAATTGTGCCTATTGACAGTTCCATTGAGTTTGAATTGGGCTTCATCCGACCAAATTATGCTACCCATAAATCCCAGTTCACGTCTCACCATTTCCTGAACCCATTCACAAAATTCTAACTTTCGATCTGGATCGGCGTCACTTAGCTGTTGTACCAGCCTTGGAATGTACACACGAAACTTGCCTTTCTTGAGAATGCGTAGCACACTACTAGCACTTACATTATTCTCACATGCCGCTTGGCTTGAAGATTTTTGAGGCGAACGCTGAAACAGTTCCTAGACCGCAGTTGTGGAATCATCACTTGTAGCTGTACGAGGTCGCCCTGATCTACCTTTATGCACATCACACACTGTTCCATGAATTTCAAATTTGTTTCATAGACGTGTAATTGTTAACCTTGAAGGTGGTTCTGTACCATACTCACTTCTCCACTGTCTTCGAACCGCAGCTACATTCTCAAACTTCCAGTACCACTAAATTATCTGCTTCCGCGCTTCAAAGCTCAAACGCACGTCCGCCATGTTGCAGTTACTTCCTTGCCACTGCTGCCACCTGTTGAAGAAACATAACATTACTTTCTCACAGATATTTAATCTTGTAGAACGGGAAATAAATTGTCTATGACAGTTTAAAGTGTGTATACACTTTTTTGACGAACCCTGTAGTTCGTGCTTTCCAAGAACTTCAAGGAACAGACTTCTCTATAACGAAACAACATCAGGCATGCTATACAGGGTGAGTCACCTAACGTTACCGCTGGATATATTTCGTAAACCACATCAAATACTGACGAACCGATTCCACAGACCGAACGTGAGGAGAGGGGCTAGTGTAATTGTTTAATACAAACCATACAAAAATGCGCGGAAGTATGTTTTTTAACACAAACCTACGTTTTTTTTTAATGGAACCCCGTTAGTTTTGTTAGCTCATCTGAACATATAAACAAATACGTAATCAGTGCCGTTTGTTGCATTGTAAAATATTAATTACATCCGGAGATATTGTAACCTAAAGTTGACGCTTGAAACCTCCGACGTTCAGTTGCGTGTTGTAACAAACACGGGCCACGGTCGGCGAGCAGCATCTGCAGGGACATGTTTACGATGACGACCGTGTTTACGAGTGTGGCTGTAGGGCACTGTTGTGGTTTGGTCTAGCTGTCGCAGTCTCCGCATGTAGCGCTTGCTGCTATTGTTATTCTACATTCGTCTCCGCACGCAGACCAGCTGTAGTACACCGCGTTACCAGACGTCTGTGATAGTGTAGTGTTGTAGGAACTGTGACCATGGTGTATTCGAACTCTGAAAAGGCGGAGATGATACTCATCTATGGCGAGTGTCGACGAAATGCAGCTTAAGCCTGCAGGGTGTATGCAGAACGGTTGAAAGGTCTCTGTTGGATTCCTTTCATGTTTAATTTCTTAAATCTGTTGTCATTTATGGAGTAAATTCCTCTTCTAAATTTACTGTGGCGTTTCTGACTATCTGGGAGGAGACTGAGTAGTGGAACGTGTTACTTTTACACGTAAACAAGAACGATCTGTCACACTACTACACTTTAAAACACAGTTTATATGTAATTTCATGTCACACAGTCTCATACGGAACCTACATCCGCTTTCTGTTATATACTGTATATGATAAGATACTGTCATCCCCCTTCCCTTCTGTGTGAGAGGATGAATGATCAAATGTGTTTGTAGTTGCATGCTTGAGGGTAGCAGACAAGGCTGTCTGCTAGAGAACAGTAGGACCAACGTCGGAACAGGTAGCTACGCTTTCTTAAAGCAGAGAGGTTTCTATCCTTAGTATGGTTCTGTCCGTCCGTTGTCATGTTGGTATAGGAAGCTGCCCCTCTGGCCACTTCCGTTTGTCTTTGTGAGCAGTCTCAGGAAGCACGCTCGGCAGTAGGCAGTTGCAGTCTGGCGGTGGCGAGCGTCTGAAGTGGTAAGATCTCCGGCTAAGCGCGTGTCTGCTAAGTCCATAGGACAATGGATTTGTTAAGTTCAGCCTAACTGAAAATTTAATCATCTTTATCTCGGGTTTAGCTCTAAAATATCTAAGGTTATCTTAAATTGCAGCGTAGTGTAATTCTCGTGTGAAGTTCAGATTATTTTGGGGTAGTTGCTTTGTCATTACTTTGCGAGTAAAGTGGAACCACGTGTTGATCAGTAACTCTAACTAAGTTCATCAATCTTAAATGTGAATGCTTGTGTGATTATAACGTCTCGTCTTGACAATATTTTACAATATAACAACTTTTCTTTATGCTTTTCTTTATGTTCAACCCACGTGGAGTGTACTTTGCGAGACCAGTACCACGTGCTTATATAACTGTTTGACCCATCAGGTTAATAGTAAGACGTTAGTAACCAGTTCAAGGTTTTGCTTTTGTCAATTGCTTTTCGATCTAATGTATTTTAATTATCAAAATTATTGTGGAGTTGTACGCTTTGTGTAAACCAAGTTGACCACGTGGAGCATGTGGTGTAATCATCAAAGTAGCCCTCAGCTATTCTTTTTGCGAAGACTTCACAAAGAGTTAATATGAATTTAGTATACCAGTGTGTGGTAATTACATGACGGACAGGATTGTGCTACGAACGTCATTTCTTTGGGTAAAAACTGAATCTGTTGGTTGTGGTTAATTTCTTCTTGCTTATGTTTCAATGTTCTTCCGGAGTTATTTTATGAATGCAGTGTCGTATGCAGTCTCCCAATCTTGGCTCCATATTTTATGTGTTCCGTAAGATTACAATCTCACATTTTTCAATCGTAAATAAGGCACCAGCTCAGTTATAACTCACGTATAATATGCTGAAATTTCAATGAACAATCATAAAATAAATTTCCAAATATAAACTGATTTCTTTCTTTTTATTTAAATTCTCTTTTTTATATATATATATATTACCGGTTTTGTATGACTGTTAAAAGATTATCATTAATGTTAGTCTGCTTGGTAAACCTAGACTAAATATCTGATGAAACAGTTGCCCAGTAATCCACGGTTAACGTCCCCAGACAGATCACGGCTTTTAACCCGCTTTTATTCTACTATTAGCACCAGATTTCAGCATAGCAAATTCTTGTAGCAACATTACACATGGCGACCCTGTTCTGTGATTCCGCTAGACTCTGGAATCTCTGAAACGTTAGATTGCGAGCGTGTTATAATCTTAATTTTTTTCCTACAGCGCTCAAACAACTTCTGTGTTGTTTCCGAGCAGACTTTCAAAAGATTCACGGCGTTGTTGATCGGCGTTGCGTTGTTTGTCTTGTTTTGTTTTTTATATTTGTGTGTTTTATATGTCTGTGTGTTTTTTATTCTCGCTTGTAAATTCCACTGTTTCGATCAAAGATAAAAATTTGTTTTGCGTGTGAAAAAGTGTGTACTAGGTTGGGTATCTTTCGTGTGACTGTCGTAATTTTTGGGGGACACATTTATTGTGATTAGTGTGTTGCGTACTGAGTATAAATTGCACTAATGCAAACACGTAACCAAGCTAAAAGTAAGCGGTCCAACAACTTAAGCAACATGGACCAAGGGGATAATTTGATTTCCAATATTAACGCGTCGGGCGGTTCCGAAAATGCAATGGGGAATACTTCAGACGAAATGCAAAACAGCACGAACGGGCTCACAGCAGAGCCAGAAATTAATTTGCCTCCAACTAACCAAATTGATTTAGCAGAACTCATGAAAGCCTTATTGCAACAAAATAAAGAAAACACAGAGAAATCGATCCGCGAGCTAGGGGAACAAATGACGCAGAAATCAGAAAAATCGTTCGAACAGATGACGCAGAAATCTGAAAAATCGATCCGAGAGCTAGGCGAACAAATAGACGAAAAACTAATCCAGCAGACAAATAAAGTCGACAAGTCGATGCAGAGAGTGTCCGATGATATCTCACAAAGAATAAACAATCTGGCAAGTGAGATAAAAAGTGATATTATGAAAGAATTAGGCCGTACATTTGAACAAATCGATGATCGTCTGCAAGCCTTAGAACAGAGCAAGCGGAGGGGCGATGCCGAAGCTAAAGAAAGCGAAGAACGGCTACTTAGGAATTTCCAAGAGCTGAGGGAAGAATGCCAAAGGGAGCACCAGCAGGTACTCTCGAGGGTCCAAGAGGCAGAAACGCATTGTCCCACGTCCGTTAGCAACACAATAGCGGACAACAGTTTAGCGATCCACGCGTTGGAACAGCAAGTAGAACAATTGAAGCAGACTGGGGCGGAGGACAAGAGACAAATTGATGATAAGATTGCGGCATTAGCGGACATTGTAGGCACGATGAAGCTGACGGAAAGCGAGAACAATACTACACCGGTAGCGGCCGCAGAGACCGAAGAAGTGCGTTCGCTTCTGAGATTTCAGAAGGGACAGTTCCAAGTGAACAGGCAAAACAGAGCTGTAACAGGCGAATTACAAGAACGCGTGGCGCATCTGGAAAACCGCATGGCGTGTGATTCCGAACTCGTCAATAGCATTAAAAATAGCCGTACGAACAGTGCAGAGAGGGACTCCGGCCACGAGGGAGATTTTGACGACAGGGAAGAATGTAATTTGAGGGGCAGACATGAGAATAATAGAAACATTCAAGGGCCTCGCCAGGAGGAAATGCGGGGATTTGATTTCAAACATTTCCTTACGGTGAGAAAGTTTGAGATATTCCGAAATTCGCAAAAAGGAATACATCCACGAGCATGGCTCGAGCAATTTGAGTTCTGTCTTCCTCCCGACTGGGCAAGTTCACATAAGATAGAATATATGTGTGGCTATTTGGAAGGCGAACCGGCGATTCGCATGAGGTCGGCAGCGCGTCACTGCAACTCCACTCGGGAGTTTCGACAAGCCTTTCTCTCCGCCTATTGGTCGGAAGCGGCACAAGATAGGGTCAAACATGGCATAATTATGCTGCCAAATTTGAACCAGTCTGGTTTCGGCAGCCCTGCACGCCTATTCGACCACATGCTGCAGGCAAATCAATTTTTATACGACCCATACGGGCCTGCGGAACTAATTAGGATATGCATCACCAAATTGCCGATGCACTTGCGGCACGTCATTCTTGCGGGACGATGCAAAGAGGACGTGGAAACGTTTAAAACACTTCTCCAAGAGTTGGAATATAATACAGCAGAATGCCCGCCTAATCAGGCACAAAGTTATTACGGGGCACAGCAGCGCGACCGCAGTCGTGGCCGTATTACTAATCAACGGCGTGACTGGTCGTCGCGACGCGAACGAAACAATAATCGGGACCGGCCGTATAGAAACTGGGGTAACAGTCGCGAACACAGGTGGAACAACGGAAATGATCGAGGACGTGGACAAGATCGTGAACGCTACAGGTACGGCAACCAGAATCGATATCACGGTGAACACGGTGGGAATAGGACTGTAGGCGGAGCACCTCATGATGTTGAAATTCGGCCGGCTAACCCTAGACATAATCCAGCAAATAGAAATGAGCAAAACCGGCAATGACTAACGATCAGTGCAGAAGGCGCCCAATCGGAACAAATGAGCGACATGGCAAATAAGTAAAAAGGACAGTGAGAAGTAGAGAGGACGGTGAGGAGAAAGAATTGATTAGTTTAAATTTGTGACATGCATTTTGAATAATATGTTGGTAAAAATTAATGATAAAGATGTTTTTATGTGATTGATTGAAGTGATGTTGTTAATTTGTTTTCTTTCCTTGTGCAATTAGGATTTAGTTTGATTCAAACGTGAAGATAAAAGGTTTCTTTGTGAACGAGTAAAATGCTGTTTATGTTTTTTTTGTGTGTAAATTGAAAAGAGCCGCTCCTGAGGAAAGCAAGATCGTTGCTGAATTAGTGCATAAACTCAGGGGAATATCCGATCTGTGGGTATTATGGGTCTGGCAAACCCAGGTCCCCCGCTGTTAGTAGCCTTGTTTCCGATTTTCTGCTTTCAGTGCTACTATCTATCTATTACTATTCTATATCTGTCAGTATAAATGAGGATCTCTTACTATAGTATGCGTGCTGTATGGATATTTTAAGACAGGAGAACTCTGAGAAAGGAATGAGTAAATCTGGAATCTTGAAAACAGGACGCGATAATACGATTGTTTAACCATTGGCTTCCCAATATGCGATGATATGTTAATATTGATGATATATGTCTTTTTTGTTCTTTATAGCTGAGTACGTAAAGTGCTGTCTGTGGATTTCGTAAGTATATTGATTCCCTTCAAGGTGAAAGAAGAATTGTGGTTCGTGTAATTTACGTGGTCCTGAAATATTATTGTGGTAGTCAAATACGAGCAGTTTTTCAGCAAATGGAGAATGGAACAGAAATATGGATCCTTTCTGTAGTCATGATTGATGTTGAGCCAAAGCCTCGAAAACTTATTCTGCGTTAATACTTGTCCCAGAAAAGCGACGTTTATGTGTTTTGCTGATGCTGTGAGCATTACAGCTTACTGTTTTCGCTGGTGCGGGATGCACTGCAGCCTATATGATGTGTACTGAGGAAATTTCCCTCTTGAAGGTAGAGGATGATTAAATAATTTTGATTATGGGAACGAAGGAAAGCTTGGTTTAAGGTAATAAGGATGAAGCAAAACATTTGTCATTTAAACTGCAGGAGGATTCGGATCTTTTGTGTCTGTTGTAAGATCAATATGTTAAGATGATACTGTTTTACAGAATAGAGGTGACCACAATTTTGCCATTCATGAGAAATGAATCCAGAATAACCACCACAGGCGAAATGACTGATTTGGAAGCGAGAGGTAACTTAAAGAAGGAACGAAATCGCAGCAAAATGGGTAAGAAAATGTAGTATAACCTGTATAATGCAAATATTTTTAACCTTCTCAGAGTCATCTGCGTGATTAATTGTTGTGATAACGTAATTTTAGGTAAAATTTTCTTACTGTTTTATGTGTGAATATATGAGTATGATAAATGTATAATTGCGAGTCTCTTTTCAGGTGTGCGAACTGGTATAAATGTTTTGGTGTGTAAATAACCATTGTTCTTTTTACTGTGTATGTTTAAGGAAAGTTTCTCCATATTTATCGTGTGACAAGACGTATGCCGCGAGCGTCAAGAAGAGGACGAATTAGAACAATGTTGTAGTGGTATATACACGGTGTTGAGATAGCATTGAAGTAGCTTGTGGGCTTAACTAGTAGTGGAGTGAAGTAGAAATTTGAGTAATGCATGTTTATGGGTAGTTAGTTTGTAGAATAGACAACAGGTGTGCATGTGTGTGTGTAAATAACATGTGAACCCTATGCTGACCCGACCTATACTTGCACAAGGCATAATCCTATTCATTTTAGTGAATTAATAAGTAGCATTTGATTTATTAAAACGTAAGTGAACCACATTAGTGATGTGGATTTAAATATTATATTGTCAGTTCATTTAATTTTTTATTTTTTTTACATTGTAAAGTCATTTCACTTTTATTTTTTTTACATTGTCAAGTCATTTAAATTTTATTTTATATTGTCGATTCATCTAATTTAAAAAAAAAAAAAAATTAAGTCTCACTTTGTTCTTAAAAATGGTGAAAGACAATACTAAGTGGTAATATGTATGATATTGTGTAATCACATAAGGATGATGAAAAATTTCTGTGAATGCAGTTGAGAACGTGAAAGCGAACCGGCAAAACTCTTAAGAGACAGCGGGAGCAGCCGGACTAGTGTAAACTGGCGGGTTTCCCAGCGGGACACGCTGTCAGCCAGGCCACTTCGGGAGCGCGGCCGACAACAAAAGAAGGTACGCGGCAAACACTTTCCCTTGCACCTGGAGCTAATGGGCGGCCGCCCCGGGCGACCCTTCCTCGAGGCGATGACCTGAGATGGGCGAGTGGTCCACCGCGCGGAAATCCATCTGCTGGCAACGCACCACACGCACGCGACCGTGACGAGACGGCCGCGGAGAAACAACACAAGGGGCGTGGAGCCTTTTGACAGGTACTGTCCAGAGAAACTGGCAGACTTCAACGACGCCTATCAACATTTCCTGATGGATGCCTACTGTCAAGCGACAGTAAATCATGGTTCGATGTTCTCTGGTCGCTAAGGGTGGCACAAAAGAAGAGCCATTAAGTGTCATCCTTGCCCAGGAATATCAACCTGGCGTGTCAATCGAGGATACCGCACGAATTTGACAACACAAACATGGAACCAAATCGAGATGTACGTGACACAGACCACCAAGAGAAACTTCATGAGAGGGCAGAGACGGCGGGATTGCACGCAACAGATGGACAAAAAAAAATCCCTACTGACAGCTGCGGCGACGCACCCCCTTCCCCACCCCTTATATTGTGCCTCGGAACAGTGGAACTAGTGAGTGTATCAGTGAACAGTGATTATACGGTTCTTAGTTCAATGCATATACGTGTGATTCTGTCACAGAAACTTTGACTCGTGTGTTTTGCAGGGATTCGATTTATTGGTGTTTATTAGACTGACTCTTGTATTTTGCAGGTGTTCTATTTATTAATTTTTTTTAGACTTTGACTCTCGTATTTTGCAGGTGTTCTATTTATTGTTTAGTTTAGACTTTGACTCTTGTATTTTGCAGGTGTTTTATTTATTGGTGTTTTTTATTAGATATTGACTATTGTACTGTTTTATTGATCAATGTTTGTTCTTGTGTGATGTATTAGATTTGTGTTATTTTGTTTCGTAAATTCATTCATGTGGCATTGCATAGTTTATCAGTCAGATTGCTATTCATTCTCATTGGACTGTGATCAATTAGCCTTTGCATGGGGCATATTTATAGTGAGGAACCCCTTAAGGGTAACAATCACATAATTAATTGTATTTTCGGTATAATGACACAGTGCTCATTGTTTGCTAACTAACTGAAATATAGTAGAGTGATTAAATTAATGCCACATAGTTATGTTAATTCTACAAATTATTAGTTTTATAAGATATAGAATTTTTTTGCGATAACCACTTTGTAAAACATGTTTTTTCTCTTATCAATTTTTGCTTTTGCGGATTATGCATTGTAATGTTCTGCTTTATAATACCGATGTTATTTCATGTTCGTTTTTAATTGCTGTGGCACCTTTGGTATTTTCATAAATTTTGCTTGTTAATAAACAGTCATAAATTTGCCTGTGATCAGTTGGCTCTTGCAATGAGCAAATACTGGTGAACTCCATAAGGGTAACAACCAGAAATTGTTTTCATATTAATGACACAGGAACCATTGTTTTTACTTGCTGACCGAATTAGGTCTACACTATCTTTTAAATAGGTGTCACAGATTGTGTTCTTTTTTTTCTGTTTGAAATTAGTAGATTTTAAAGATTTGTTGAAATTATTGTTTTAGCAAGTAGCTGGTGACCTTTTGCTTTTTCTTTACACTTTTGGTTTAAGTAGGGTGTGAGAAGCCTGCTTGGGAATGTCCTAGCTTGGCCAGAAAATTCCCTGCACAGTCTTTTCCCGGAGCGTTGGGGTTATGAAAGGTCTCTGTTGGATTCCTTTCATGTTTAATTTCTTAAATCTGTTGTCATTTATGGAGTAAATTCCTCTTCTAAATTTACTGTGGCGTTTCTGACTATCTGGGAGGAGACTGAGTAGTGGAACGTGTTACTTTTACACGTAAACAAGAACGATCTGTCACACTACTACACTTTAAAACACAGTTTATATGTAATTTCATGTCACACAGTCTCATACGGAACCTACATCCGCTTTCTGTTATATACTGTATATGATAAGATACTGTCATCCCCCTTCCCTTCTGTGTGAGAGGATGAATGATCAAATGTGTTTGTAGTTGCATGCTTGAGGGTAGCAGACAAGGCTGTCTGCTAGAGAACAGTAGGACCAACGTCGGAACAGGTAGCTACGCTTTCTTAAAGCAGAGAGGTTTCTATCCTTAGTATGGTTCTGTCCGTCCGTTGTCATGTTGGTATAGGAAGCTGCCCCTCTGGCCACTTCCGTTTGTCTTTGTGAGCAGTCTCAGGAAGCACGCTCGGCAGTAGGCAGTTGCAGTCTGGCGGTGGCGAGCGTCTGAAGTGGTAAGATCTCCGGCTAAGCGCGTGTCTGCTAAGTCCATAGGACAATGGATTTGTTAAGTTCAGCCTAACTGAAAATTTAATCATCTTTATCTCGGGTTTAGCTCTAAAATATCTAAGGTTATCTTAAATTGCAGCGTAGTGTAATTCTCGTGTGAAGTTCAGATTATTTTGGGGTAGTTGCTTTGTCATTACTTTGCGAGTAAAGTGGAACCACGTGTTGATCAGTAACTCTAACTAAGTTCATCAATCTTAAATGTGAATGCTTGTGTGATTATAACGTCTCGTCTTGACAATATTTTACAATATAACAACTTTTCTTTATGCTTTTCTTTATGTTCAACCCACGTGGAGTGTACTTTGCGAGACCAGTACCACGTGCTTATATAACTGTTTGACCCATCAGGTTAATAGTAAGACGTTAGTAACCAGTTCAAGGTTTTGCTTTTGTCAATTGCTTTTCGATCTAATGTATTTTAATTATCAAAATTATTGTGGAGTTGTACGCTTTGTGTAAACCAAGTTGACCACGTGGAGCATGTGGTGTAATCATCAAAGTAGCCCTCAGCTATTCTTTTTGCGAAGACTTCACAAAGAGTTAATATGAATTTAGTATACCAGTGTGTGGTAATTACATGACGGACAGGATTGTGCTACGAACGTCATTTCTTTGGGTAAAAACTGAATCTGTTGGTTGTGGTTAATTTCTTCTTGCTTATGTTTCAATGTTCTTCCGGAGTTATTTTATGAATGCAGTGTCGTATGCAGTCTCCCAATCTTGGCTCCATATTTTATGTGTTCCGTAAGATTACAATCTCACATTTTTCAATCGTAAATAAGGCACCAGCTCAGTTATAACTCACGTATAATATGCTGAAATTTCAATGAACAATCATAAAATAAATTTCCAAATATAAACTGATTTCTTTCTTTTTATTTAAATTCTCTTTTTTATATATATATATATTACCGGTTTTGTATGACTGTTAAAAGATTATCATTAATGTTAGTCTGCTTGGTAAACCTAGACTAAATATCTGATGAAACAGTTGCCCAGTAATCCACGGTTAACGTCCCCAGACAGATCACGGCTTTTAACCCACTTTCATTGTCAATTAGCACCGATATCAGCATACCAAATTAAAGTAACAACATTACACGGTACCCGGACAGAGAGAGTCCAACGTGCCGCACATTGCAAAACATCTACTGCCAACTGTATGCAACAGGTATGGTCGTAGCACGCAAACGGGTCCGTAACAGGCCCGTCACAGGAGAAGCGGGTGCAGTTGGTGTGTTAGCTGCTGTTGCCATGAACCCACACATGAGTACACGGGACATTGCGAGAGCCGGTGGTCTGAGTCAAAGTAGTGTCATGCGCATACTGCATCGTCACCGCTTTCACCCGTTTCATGTGTCGCTACATCAACAATTACATGGTTATGACTTTAATCATCGAGTGCAATTCTGTCAATGGGCATTAACAGAGAATTCGTTGCAGTTCTACCTGTTTACCGATGAAGCGGGTTTCACAAGACACGGGGCAGTGAATCTACGGAACATGCATTACTGGTCCGTGGACAATCCTCGCTTGCTCAGACAGGTAGAGCGACAGCGATCGTGGACTGTAAATGTATGGTGCGGAATCATTGGCGACCACCTCATTGGTCCTCACTTCATTGCAGGGGCCCAAACATCTGCAACATACATCGCGTTTCTACAGAATGATCTGCCAACGTCGCTCGGAAATGTCCCACTGGAAACGCGTCGACGTGTGTGGTATCAGCATGATGGTGCACCTGCACATTCCGCAATTAACACTAGGCTGACCCTTGACAGGATGTTCGACGGGTGTTTCATAGGACGTGGAGGACGCATAAATTGGCCAGCCCGTTCTCCTGATCTTACACCTCTGGACTTCTTTCTGTGGGGTACGTTAAAGGAGAATGTGTACCGTGATGTGCCTACAACCCCAGAGGATATGAAACAACGTATTGTGGCAGCCTGCGGCGACATTACACCAGATGTACTGCGGCGTGTACGACATTCATTACGTCAGAGATTGCAATTGTGTGCAACAAATGATGGCCACCACATTGAACATCTATTGGTTCAAATGGCTCTGAGCACGATGGGACTCAACTGCTGTGGTCATCAGTCCCCTAGAACTTAGAACTACTTAAACATAACTAACCTAAAGACATCACACACATCCATGCCCGAGGCAGGATTCGAACCTGCGACCGTAGCAGAACATCTATTGGCCTGACATGTCGGGACACACTCTATTCCACTCCGTAATTGAAAACGGAAACCACGTGTGTACGTGTACCTCACCCCTTATGGCAATGTACATGTGCGTCAGTGAAAAAGTCCAATAAAAAGGTGTTAGCATGTGGACGTAACGTGCTGTTCCAGTCTCTTCTGTACCTAAGGTCCATCACCGTTCCCTTTGGATCCCTACGTAATTCGGTGCTCTCCGATACACACGATCGAACAGTGGAGGAGTGGTACTCAAGCGTCAACTTTAGGTTACAATACCTCCGGGTGTAATTAACATTTTACAATGCAACAAACGGCACTGATTACGTATTTGTTTATATGTTCAGATGAGCTAACAAAACTAACGGGGTTCCATTTAAAAAAACGTAGGTTTGTGTTAAAAAACACACTTCCGTGCATTTTTTTAATGGTTTGTATTACACTAGCCCCTCTCCTCACGTTCGGTCTGTGGAATCGATTCGTCAGTATTTGATGTGGTTTACGAAATATATCCAGCGGTAACGTTAGGTGACTCACCCTGTATTTTGAGCCTTCGGACAGCGCACTCCTGTTGTAAGCCGTCAACCTACTAAAGGCTACACAGGCGCATCTTCAAGTCCGTCATGTTCGATTGCTCCACAACGTTATGTTTTCCAGAGACAGCTTGGGCTTTTCTACTTGCTGGTACCGGGCAGGAGCCTCGACTATAACGAACTCCACATTGGTAGTCTCCTTAGAATTGCTGCTGGATTCTAAATCCCAGCTGTGTCGATATTTCGGTGGTCCATCTGTCCATCGTCTTCAGGAGGGTCTCTGCTGCTACTGAGTCCCGCGGAAATGTGATGCCGAGACTAGAAGCCGTCGTCCAGTACAGAAGGCGCGCCCGCCGCCCACCACCCCGGCTGCTCCCAAGAGTGGGATTGTGGCCCCTCCCACTGATGTGCTGTAGTCAGAGTTGTAAAACTACCATAGGCCTCTGTAGACTACCATGAACACTACTGTGGTTTTCCTGGTAGCTTCGGTCGTTTAATATCGTACCCACGTTACCTATATGCTACGTGTGCTGCATGCACTTTGGGCGTTAACTCATAAAGATCGCTTTCTTTACGTATGTGATCAGTGTCTTACTAGATTCTCCTTAAAATCGGGAAGTGTCGACCCGTCTAGAACCTGAATGAGGGTTTATAATGGGCCGGGTAGCCTGCGGAACATATTTTTTTCTACGTAGTTATCGTCCCGTCTGTTACTTAAAACTAAACAGTATTTATTGCAAGATCGAAACTGTCATTGTTTAATTCGGGTTTTGTTCGAAAAATGTTGATTTGTAACGTGGAATAGAATAATATTTTAGTAAAAATAAAGAAAACAATAAGGTTTATCATATAGCGCTAGAAAATCCAATTTCCTCAACAAAAAGTTAAAATAAATAAAAACACAAAAACAAAAATATATCAGACATCGCTTCAGTAGTTTGTCGAACTTACGTAAACATGTTTCCGTTATTCATAAATAGCTTTCGCATTTATCAATAATGAAAAAAACTCTTGCCTTTGATCGTGATGAACAACGTTCTACTGAGTACAAAATAACAACAATAATTTTATATGTTTTATGTTTGTGCATGTAAACTGTACTTGCATCAAAAGTAATTGCTTTGGTTACATAAAATCGTAGCTATTAAGCGATCAATTAATTTTTATTACCTATAAACTTCCTGTTAGGATATAAAATATATAATTGACTAACACTGAACGATGTGCTGTTATAATTATATGCAAAACAAACAAACAACCAAACAAAAAAGAAATATAAGCCGTCGTCTCCCATTTTCTTTCTTTACAAATTAATTTATGTTTCTTTTCCTACCAATGCTACCAATACTACCGATAAGCCTACGATTTAATATGCCATTTACGTAGTGTAACAAAAGTACCGAACCGTAGAATTGGTGGAGCACAACTCTAATTACAATCAAAGACTATGCTCAAGTACTTATGCTGGCCGCACCAAAGAACGTTGTAAATTATGTTTATCCATTACGAATATTTTAGAACCCCTGACTGTTAACTGAATGTAAATACATAAAACTGCAACCAGTTCCTAGCTATTCCATGAACCGGTTTTCGAACCTTTTCAGGCTCATCTTCAGATGGTTTTCTGGAAGTTGCATCACTATTTCTAGCATAATACTGGGTGTGACAAAGATGGAACGTTGTGCTTCTATGTGGGATAGTATAGCGTTCTACATCCTGCTAAGAGAAATACCCTTTCCACTATTAATAAAAGTTGTCTGCCAACCTAATTTCAGTTGCCTACTTATAAACACTGTCACGAAAACCAGACATACTGCGTCTATCAAGGTCTTGACATATTTCATCCGGTGCTTCTCGTTCGAACAATGTTCCGCTACCGTCGATTTTATAGGCTGCTGCAGCCTCGTGTGGCGCCGATGTTCTACAAACCTGTCCCGGACTGTGTGATGATTCAACCGGCCGTTGAAAGCCATCACATCCCGTCAAGAATGATTTGTGACGTACGAATCCTGGCGTATACAAAATTCTATTGGAAAGTCTGCGCAATCATAAATTCCTCATTGATTCGGATCGCCACTGCTATCAGTTTTTAGGTAAAGTAGCTCTTTTTTTCGTGGAATAGGTACACATGGTGCAGTTCCACCTCACTTCCGTGGCGTCGCAATCAATGTATTACCTTTCTGAGAGCTCCATTCTGTGAAAGCAACACATTTAACACGCGAAATATTCAAGATGACTCGCACAGTACACTAAATATTGATCAATAAGACACTGTATAATACGTTTATGACCGTTAAATGTCTGCGCAACGGTTGTATGTTTCATACGATGTAATATAACTGCAAAAGTATGTGCTGGTGAAAGAGTCTGTGACATGCAATATTTATTTTTAAACGTTGAATTCTAGAGTCTTTATATTCAAAGCGTGTCACTATTTGAAGAGGTACCTTCATGAACATGCGACTAATGTGCTAAGTTTTACCTGTAATATGGCCTTAAATCCAAGTTGAGTGTGTCGCTTCTTTCTCGTTAAAAGCCTATGGGAAAATGATTAAATGAAAGAAGAGACCACAATCATTCGTTTTGAGATGTGGGTTATTATTTTTCACTTTGCTTGTCATTGCCATCAGTTAATATACAAAACTAGTACCAATTGCGCAATGGCTCTAAGCACTTATGGGACTTATCTGAAGTCATCAGTCCCCTAGACTTAGAACTACTTAAACCTAACTAACCTAAAGACAGCACACACATCCATGCCCGAGGCAGGATTCGAATCTGCGACCGTAAGCTGCAGCGCCGTTCCGGACTGAAGCGCCTAGAACCGCTCGGCCACAACGGCCGACCCAATTGCACAATCTTGATTGATCACATTCGACACTTTGTGGAACAAACTTGTCGCATTAATTATGTTCGACTTTTTTTCCCACAAATACGTCGAACGCCCTATTTACGAGAAATGCCCACAGTGGTTCACAGCAACAGAACATACGCACTTCACTTGACTGTGATACGAACGCAATATTCTCCTGGACAATTCCTTTCCTTTACACTACTTTTATAATCAAAATCCTACATCAGCGGAGCACAGAGATCAGCAGCGAATTTAAATTTTCCTTTATAGATGAAGAGTTTTAATCGTCTGAGGATAAATGAAAACGTGAGCTGGTGTCTGAGGTTCCTGAAGATATGGTCATACCAAAGCTACAATTGATACGGGTATCCAAAGGCAATGGACGCAGAATTAAAATTAAGTGCAGGGTCGGCCTGAGAGGCAACAGTAGCGCTGACTGACCACAGCAACATGCCATCACAGAACGTCAGTAGAGGAGTGCCGCGTGCTTCTCAAATCAGTCCCGTGCCGTTACTGTCGCCTTTAGAAACCAGAGCCCTACCTCTCTTACAACTAGCCTACCCCCTGATCAGTCCTCAAGTGGCCAATTGGTTCCTACTCCAGTCCTTCCGCTTTACATGCAGAACAAATAAATCTAAATCGAAGGAAGGAAGTTGGCCGACCGGGGTGGCCAAGCTGTTCTAAGCGCTACAGTCTGGAAGCGCGCGACGGCTACAGTCGCAGATTCGAATCCTGCCTCGGGCATGGATGTGTGTGATGTCCTTAGGTTAGTTAGGTTTAAGTAGTTCTAAGTTCTAGGGGACTGATGACCTCAGAAGTTAAGTCCCATAGTGCTCAGAGCCGTTTGAACCATTTTTGAAGGAAGTTGCGCTTAACGTCCTGTCGACATCCAGGCCGTTAGAGACGAAGCACAAGCTTGGATTGTGTCAAGGCTGGGGAAGGAATTCTGCTGTGCCGTTTCAAAACAACCATCCTGGTATTTGTCTTGAGCGATTTAGGGAAATCACAGAAAACCTAAACCAGGATGGCCGGACGCGGGTTTGTAACATCGTCCTCCTCAATGCGAGTCAAGTGTGCCAACCACTACGACACTTCGCTCGGTATGCATAAACCGAGTGCATGGACAGATTAACGGAGAACCGCTATAGCAGTCGCTCTGGACGTTATCATCCACTGGTGGGCGTTTACTCTAATCCAAGAGGCGGTGCGAACAAGAACGGGGGCATGGCGACCTTGTAAAGAAAAGGGAGAACTTGGTGTGTGTTAGAGAGGATACGGGAGGGTGGAGGATTTCGGAGTACTTTTTGTTGATTGTTATTTTAGATAATAGCAGATAATAATAAATTTCCAAAATATTAGTATGGTAATACACGACAGCTGAAACCAGCACAACTGATTGAAATAATATTTGTATAAAAAGTATCCAGAATAACCTAAAAAAGAAATACTCACTGAGGTAAATAAATGTAAATGTTGTGTGGTTAGGGCCTCCCGTCGGGCAGACCGTTCGCCAGGTGCAAGTCTTTCGATTTGGCACCACTTCGACGACTTGCGCGTTGATGGGGATGAAATGATGATGATTAGGACAACACAACACCCAGTCCCTGAGCGGAGAAAATCTCCGACAGAGCCGGGAATCGAACCCGAGCCCTTAGGATTGACATTCCGTCACGCTCAAAACTTTTTTTTATGTTATTTTGTTCTACATTGTTCGCTGAATTTTGCGTGGCGGACGTCCGATGACACATGTTCAGGTTGTTCGTTGATCCGTTCACTCAGTTTTTTTTACTACGGAGGGTAGCTAAACCCTCTGACCGAACACGCTGAGCTACCGTGCCGGCGACCACTCAGCTACCGGGGGCGGACTACACATTGAGGTGACAAAAGTCGTGGGATAGCGACGTCGACATATGCAGATTGCGCTGTATCGCGAACGCCAGGTGAAAAAGGTCAATGCTTTGGAGAACCTGTCATTCGTGCTCAGCAGATTCTTGTGAAAAGGTTTCCGACGTGATTATGGCCACATGACCAGAATTAGGAGACTCTGAACGCGGAGTGGTAGTTGGAGCTAGACGCATAGGACATTCCATTTCGGAAATCGTTAGGGAATTCAATATTCCGAGATCCACATTGTCAAATGTGAGCCGGGAATACCAAATTTCACCTCTCACCACGGACAACGCAGTGCCTTCACTTAACGACCAAGAGCAGATGCATTTGCTATAGTTGTCAGTGCTAACAGACAAGCAACATTGCGTGAAACAACAGGAGAAATCAACATGGGACGTACGATGAACATATCCGTTACGACAGTGAGGCGAAATTTGACGTAAATGGACTGGCAGCACACGACCGACGCGAGTGCCTTTGCTTACAGCAAATCGTCTGTGGCGCCTGTCCTGGGATCGTGACTGTATCGCTTGGACCCTACTAGACTGGATAATTTTGGCGTCGTCAGATGAGTTCCGATTTCAGTTGGTAAGATCATGGTAGGGTCCGAGTGTGGCGCACACCTCATGAAGCCATGGACCCAAGTTGTCAACAAGTCACTGTGCAGGCCGGTGGAGACTCCATAATGGTGTGGGCTCTGTTTACATGGAATGAACCGGGTCCTCTGGTCCAACTGAACCGATCATTGACTGGAAATGGTTATGCTCGGCTGCTTGAAGACCATCTGCAGCCATTCATGATCTTTACGTTCCCAAACAACAATGGAATTTTTGTGGACAACAATGTGCCTTGCTACCGGACCACAATTTTTTGCTATTGGTTTGAAGAACAATTTGCACAGTTCCAGTGAATGATTTGGCCACCCTTCTAGTATTTATGGGACGCAATCGAGATGTCAGTTCGCGCACAAATTCCTGTACCGCAACACTTTCTCAATTATGGACGGCTGCAGAGGCAGCATGGCTCGATATCTCTGCTGGGGACTTCGAACAATTGTTGATGGCATGCCGCGTAGAATTGCTGCACTACGACGAGCAAAAGGTTGTCCGTCACGATATTAGTTGACATCCCTTGACTTATGTCATGTCATTGTAGATACGAACATGTTTTTAACTACGCTTTTCTAGGAATTACTACTGCAAAGCCATTAATTACGAACATACAAAGCAGACGTGTTCGGACTCCAACAAACCTTCGATAAGGGAATTCGGCGGACTGGCTCACCACAGACCGCCCTTTTAGCAGCAGCTAAGTGTGAATATTAGTACTACTGAAGCTCTGTGTACGTTACGATACGTTGTGGAACAAGAACTTCAACTCTGGATTCAATATCTAACCTACAAATGGAGAACGACCACTGTGCCTCGTATGTGGAAATACGTTTCCAAATGAATCTATGAAGCCTCACAGAACAATGATCGCCTTACGCAATTACGTTCTTGCATAGTGGGCAAGCATATTTCATTTCACTGGACCCACAATTAAAGAAACAATCAGTATTACGCTGGGTCATGGCACACAAACAAGTATGAAACGAATTCCTTTGAGTAATGGCACACATTAGTGAAGAATCGACAAGATAACTGTTGACGTGGAAAAAATCAAATAAAAGGAAAGTTCTGGATTATGAAATACATAGTTTAGTTTTAGAAAGTTAAACGTTGAACTACTTCATTTCATTTATTAAAAATTCTTTGTGGGTGTAAATAAAAGTAAATTCATAGTTATTAATAAATTATGGCAGTGTTACCTTGTATACAAGGTAAACTTGAAAGACTTGTAATAGTAGTGGCCGTTGGAGGGAGTGGAGGAGTTGAAAATCACTGTGCTTGAAGTTCAGATGTTGATGGCGACATCACAAGCAGAAGATGAAGAGACAGAAAAAGTAAATGAGGATATTAAGCATGTAACATTGAAACACTTCAGTCAAATTTGAACTGATACATTTCAAATATAATTATTATTACAGCAGTTTACTAAAATCTGTACAACAATTGTACCAATTGATAGGTATCTGTGTCGATATCATAGAGGATGTCAATGACTGCAAAGATCGGAGGCACTAACATGGATCTCAATTCATTTTTCATTCTGCATGTTTAGCCTTATGTCTCCTATTAAATGAGTTGCATGATTCTGCACATTCGTAGGTGACCCACAGCAGGCAGGTAGAAGGCGCTGGACAGCGGCCGATTCACTGGGGAGATGGGGGTGGAGTTGCGGGGTGGTAAGGGCGACAACTAAGAGATGGGCAGGTAGGATAAGGTGGGATTGCCCTGACCTTTCATCAACAGGTAAAAGTGCCGGACGTGCTGTAATGTCTGCTACAACACCAGACAGATGTGAGCTGAGCAAATTTCTTTAGAAATGCAGACCTCACGGTGTGCTGTCGGGGAGGGACAATGACACCCATCTGGAGCAATGTAAAATCAGAAATTTTGGAGTCGGGTTCTCTCTTCAAAGGACGTCCTGATGCCATGTTTCTCTCTAACTGGTCTTCCAAAGAACTGAGGGAAGCCGGGTTGGCCGAAACATAGCCGTCTCGTTGATTTTATGTGGGAGTCTATGTGACAGTCATGTTAAAAACTTCCTCTTCTCGTACTTTTGGGGGACTTTTGGTGTCATCTGAGCGCCACTCCACGAGGATAACAAATTAATCTCTCTGACAACGAAGAGAGTTAATTGGGAAACTTGTGGAGTGCTGGATTGCAGTTTATTAAAATCTTAATGGTTATTATTTGCCAAATCATTCCCATTCGTGGCAGCTCATTTATGCGGACTTTTTGTGGAGCAGAGAAGGGAAATGTAAAACTTTTGGGACACTTGTGGCAGAGTTTGTGGAAGCGCGCAGTCTGGATGAAGACGTAGAATAAGAGAGACTTGGCTGAGATCTGCGGCAAGAGCCACAGCCTGCTATCTCGAGAATCAGATCGTCATACCAGTTGCTGCCGCCGGCAGACCGCACAAGTTGCACGTCTTGTCACCTTGTGTTCTCGATTCTTATGAGAGTAGCTTGCAGCGTGGCTGATCAAGGGAGGATGACGATTAGCTGCTTTCGCATCGTTTCTTATTAAACATGGTTAGGCAGCACGATTCTGTCTAGTCTCGTAGTTGAGGTCTCATCCACGACCGACTAGGTTTGGGCACTTGCATATGAAATCTACACTTTGTTTCCTGGTATAATGGGAGCTGTCACTGTGCGCTCAACCGTGATTACAAATTTGAGAGAACGACCTGTTGTCATTTTGTTCACTTACATCTTACCTCTTCCTCGTTGGGCTTTGTCAAGGCGAACTAACTTTGGGTTAAATCCTTTCAGTGTTCAGTATTTGCCAGCGCTTTTGTTTTTTATATATTGCTAGCTGTGGTAACCAGCTTCGCTCAAGGACTTGATATGAGATTGCGTGATAGTTGGAATAAAAGATATAATAGGTAAAAAAATTATTGAACACATTCTAACTATTTTCAATACTTGTTAGAGAATGAGAGATAAAAAAAAATTGAAACTTATTCTAACTATTTACAATATTTGTTTATAAACAACATTTTTTCTTTCGTTATCCAGGGTATGTATGAACAATTTTTTTTTAATTTCCTACATGCAAGCTACTTATAGTCGACCGTGAGAGAAGCAGCAGATCGTGTATCCGCAGTCTCACCTGAAGATGGCGGCCAGTTGGACCGCTGAAATATTGTTTCAAGATGACGTTATGATCCGGCTGCACACCCAAGAAGAATATTATCAATTATTACGCCGGGAAATACTTCGTTATCTATATACATAATGAATGATAGCTGTCGTCTTTTGCTACTGCA
Source organism: Schistocerca serialis cubense (assembly GCF_023864345.2). Classification (NCBI taxonomy): domain Eukaryota; kingdom Metazoa; phylum Arthropoda; class Insecta; order Orthoptera; family Acrididae; genus Schistocerca; species Schistocerca serialis. The sequence continues at coordinate 836,354,708 of NC_064641.1, read as the reverse complement.
AGTTACTGGTAAGATCAGCTACGCAAAATATCTCTTTTCTGTTTTCCTAAATCCCAAGAATGACTCTGCAAGTAGAGGCTACGTTTATTTGCCTGCAACAAGTACCAAAAACACAAAATTTTTGGCTAGTGGGCCAGATTCATTTAAATATTAATTAATTAAACTGATAAAAAGTCTTCCCCTCACAGATCATTTCACGATTTGATGAAATACCAATCCATATATTGGATATACAATAATCAGGATAAATTTCATTGAAGCATTGCTAAGAGAAGGAGCAAACTGATTTTAAGAATCCTGACTAGGCAGCGGAATGGTGCTGTGAGACGTAATAACAAAGAATGTAGCAATAATGGACATTTATTTCCTTATTAACAGTAACACACACACAGAAGTTAAATTATAGTTACTTGGGATGCTAGCACGTGCATCGGCACATGGCACATTATACAGCGCAGCATCTGGACCAACACAAGTGGGGCAAGACTGCTAAATTACTGGATACGATTTATCAAGATGACACACGTCGTTCACATTGGTCGCTCACACAACGAAAGATAGAATTTAGCAGAAAAGCTTCCCTAACCCACATGTAAGCTCACTGGGTCATGGCGCGAGTGCCTTTAACGGTCAGTTTCAGAGAATAAAGTCCACATCTAAAATACCGTACAACTCAGTAATTTTGTAAATAAATTTACCAAACCAAGACACAGCTACTCTGTCATGAAACTGAGGCTTCAATTCGAACACGAGAGGTGTTTACGTCGAACTGGAGCGTCTTGGTAAGAGGTGGAGCCCCTCCACGCCCACAGCAGCATGATGGCCAACACAATAGGTCTACTGCCATCTCTGCACAATGGTTAGTTTTCACTAAGTGAGATGTCGCAGGATGTGGGTACTGCGATGTCTGGGTACGTCTGGTTAAGGTTAACCATTAATACGCGCTCATCTGGAGATAGATTGCGTCGAAATCGAACGAAGGGTAGGGGAAAAAAAGTGCCAAGGCAAGAGCCAAGGGCAAGAGCGATAGTTAGGTCGGGTACTAAGAGCAGTAGCGGACGTCTTGCTGTCTGCGATAGGTCGTGCAAGGACAGGCTTTGTTAGTAGTGGGTATCATGCATGTCGATACCTTGACGTTGTCTTGGTGTACACAGAAACACACGTGATGTACCAAAGTACGGGCTACCAAGTCCATTGGAATGAAACACAAATCAGACGGTAAATTAAACAAAATTTAGCACAAGAATATAACACATTCATACATAATACGCTAAACTAACTAAAGCTGTACCTCACGTGGTGTCACCGCTCGTCCACGCCAAGTTACATTTGCACAAAAGATCTCATCGAATAAACTGAATACTACTGAAATTAGCACAGTTCCGTGATTGAATTAGTTGGTCTGGCATGATTATCAATGCCACGTACCAGAGTAGCAACCGGAAACTCAAACAAAGCTCTCACACATTTCAACTCAGCAAACAGAGACGCTACTCAGAACATTTGCATTCACCGGCGTTCTAGAGAAGAGTAACCTAAGCGTCTGTACCGTCCGGGGTCCACGCAAGGTGGCCGGAAGGGCTCAGAGAGCATAAGGGGTTTCTTTCTGTACCAACCTCATAATGGGTGCTGACCAGTAACCACTAATGCCTCTGTGACCCAAGGTTCCCGTATTCGAAGCCCTACAAATGGTTCAAATGGCTCTGGGCACTATGGGACTCAACTTCTGAGGTCATCAGTTCCCTAGAACTTAGATCTACTTAAACCTAACCAACCTAAGGACATCACACACATCCATGCCCGAGGCAGGATTCGAACCTGCGACCGTAGCGGTCTCGCGGTTCCGGACTGAAGCGCCTAGAACCGCTCGGCCACTCCGGCCGGCGAAGCCCTACACAGTGATTGGCTACACTGTTCTTAACATTCATAGGACCATGTTGCGGCTCACGTGGAGCTGTTTCAATAATTAAGTTTGTACGAAACGAGTTCTCCTCGCCCTTGTCTGCTTTTTTTTTTTTTTTTTTTTTTAATGATGGCAGTACTGTCATATTCATTTGAATATTGTTGGACAGAGTTAGTACTCAAAACTGAAAAAAATGGCTCTGAGCACTATGGGACTTAACATCTGTGGTCATCAGTCCCCTAGAACTTAGAACTACTTAAACCTATCTAACCTAAGGACATCACACACATGCACGCCCGAGGCGGGATTCGAACCTGCGACCGTAGCAGTCGCGCGGTTCCGGACTGCGCGCCTAGAACCGCGGCCGTCCCTCAAAACTGATCTCTGGCGGTATGTACAAATTGTGGATAACTGTTTGACGACATAACGAATGGTCGTGTAGTAGCAGTTGCAGGTACCCTCCAGCACTTAATCCATGTTACGCGGAGTAAGATTCACTGTAAGTTTGCCGGGTGGCGCGCTTTACTGTTGGCTGGCAGAGAGTCGGACTACTAGCTAGTAGTCACATGGTGCCTGCTGCAAGCTGCTTCGTCGCAAAATATCCTCTTCTAGAGCAGGTATTTGTGAGAACAGCTGAGAGTTCTCCCGGCTTATACAAAGACTCTTCTCTGTATGCACAAATTACAGTATTAATGCTTTCTTTGGTCTGGTGTGGGGTCGTGCAGTAACTAGAAAGCCACTTTACAGGGAGCGTTACCTCTTGTGAGACTGGCTTCAGACAGGCAACTGCCGGTTGCAGTCATCAGGAGCTGCCCACGCTGCTGCGTCGGCGGCGTTCTCTTAGTGATGCCCCGCTATTAAAGTACTTACCCACAATTGCTCTGTCTGCCGTGCGCCGGTGTTTCGGCTCAGCTGTGTCACCGAGCACAACTATTCATTCTGCAAAACTGACGAATTCTGAGCCTGAAATACGCATATCCGTCGATAAATTTAAAAGGTAATATTTCCACCAAGATGCTGGGTTAGAACAAGAACTTCATTCAGTACTATTTCCCAGTTTCATTACAGTTTTAGCTCACAAGTGGATGTGTACACATCGTCCAGATCAAAAGTCATCTACCGTGCACATTTACAAGTGTCGCAGTCGTCAGTGTGCATAACCTCAGAGTAAATAGCAAGAAACAACACATATATGTTTGCAGTTCAGTGACGTGTGGTAATAATGATGTCTTTCTTTGAAATGCGAGGACGTGTTGCAAAGTAATGCTTCCAAATTTTTATGCTAAAAATCTTAAAGGTTTTAAAATAAAACAGACGGTACTAACGCACCATATATTCATTCTTCAAGTCTACATATTTGCAGCCCTCTACCGCTAGAGGGCTCCGAACTGCAGAGTGTACTATGGCAGTGCGTAACGTAACTTTGTCTGTAAATAAGGAACAGTGTATGTAATCGAATTTCCAATTCAAAGAGTTCGTCCACACATGACGCACCCTCTCCCTCAGTATGACACTACCAATTCACACAGAACCGCTTCGGCATCTGCAACAATCTGATGCTTTCGCATAACTGTCATCGTTCTTCATACAGTCGCGGTTTGGACCCATCCAATTTTCATCTGTTTCCAAAACGTAAAGAACATCTTCGAGGACTTCGCTTTGATAGTGATGAAGTGATGCAAGCAGAGGTGAAGTTGTGGCTCCGTCAACAAAGGGAAACATTCTAATGTACAAACTGGTGTCTCATGTTCGTCGCCAGACTCATTATGTTGAGAAATAAGTGTGTAGACTTGAATAATAAAGATCTAAAAGGTTAATAACACTTGTTTTATATAGAAAGCTTGAAGAGTTTCCACATAAAAACTTTGCAGGCATTACTTTTCAGCACGCCCGCGTACATAAAGCAGTGCAAGATATCATCTTGAGAGAGGACGAGTCACTCTCTCTCACTATTTTTCATATTTAAGGCTACTCTTTAATGTTGGTTTTACACTCAAGACGTCATTTTTGTGAGACGACAGGAACTTAACAACATGAGCAGGCATTGATATCATGCATTTACGTTACTCATGCAAGTGGGATCTTCATGGTGACTCTCCTTCAAGCAGTATTTCTGGAGTTGAGAACAAGCAGGCAGTTTGGTCATTTAACAGCAAATCTTGCAGCGGACGTTTGAGGCTTGGAAGCCACGAAGCCACCTGCAGCTATTGGGGAAAGGAACATCTTGAAGCACTTACAGGGGACAGAACGCTGGTTCCAAGAATTTCTCGCACTGTTGAGCAGACAATGTTCTCGGTTAAAGAGACGAAAAAACTGCCTACCTGGACCTACCAGTTAGGCGTCTCTAGCCGTGGCAGGGGCGCAAAAGAAATGTAGGTCGCCCAGGTGCAGCGTTTCGACAGAGTCGTAAATTCATTTTGTGAACAGGGTTGGCGGCCGTACACATTCGCGAGTTTCCATGTTCACTGTGGACTGGGCACTATCGAGAGAGTGATCAGGTGGTGCTGAAAATCTGTATGAGAAGCCTCAGGCTTTCTAAAGAATTTTAGAGTGGAACACCACGTTTATGGCTGCTCTGAAGTGGTCTATGTTCGGACACAAAAGCACTTCTCTTAGTTTACCGGAGGCCCCTCTTTGGACATGCAGCAATGTTCGGCCCATCCAGTTAATTATCTGTGATAAATGTGTTGTTCACTTTAGGCCTAACCAGAAACTCAAAACACGCTGCCTAAAGTAGCTGTCAGGAAAGAGAAGTCAGGAGCGCAACATCTTCTCGCCTCCGCATGGGAATTTACTAGTCAGAGGTTGTCTGTTTCGCCAGAAAAGAGAAACATATTATTAACTTTGATTAGGACTGGCCGGCCAACGGCCTTACCGCAGTGGTAACACCGGTTCCCGTCAGATCACCGAAGTTATGCGATGTCGGGCTGGGCTAGTCCTTGGATGGGTGACCATCTGGTCCGCCGAGCACTGTTGGCAGGCGGGATGCACTCAGCCCTTGTGAGGAAAACTGAGGAGCTACTTAATTGAAAAGTAGCGGTTCCGGGAGAGCGGTGTGCTGACCACATACCCTTCCACATCCGCATCCGGTGATGCCAGTGGGCTGAGGATGACACGGCGGCCTGTCGTTACCGTTGGGCATTCCAAGACCTGTTCGGGCGGACTTTAGTTTTAGTTTTATTAGGACTGGCCAATGCATAGAGCAGACAAATTACACGGGAGACATGGAGCTCTTGGAGTCTTGTGATTGGCTCGAAACCCTTGTGGGGGTGGTTGCGTGAGCGCCTTTTTGGAGTTTACTGTGGTTTGATGGAAAGGGAGGAGCAGAGAAACTTGGTTTTCTGACTCAGGATCTGGTCTGGACAAGATTCTGATCCTGAGTCTTGTTATGAGGAGGTTGTACTTGGGACACTCGTCCTGAGCGTGACTACGCACTAGCATTCGTCTTGACTGGGGAGCCCTTAGCTTTACCGACAGTTTAGATTCAGTCGTCTCGGACAACTCGCTGGTCTGTGGTACGACCGGCAAACAGGAGTGTCACACTCCAGAATCGCCGAGATTTCAGGGCTCCATTATAGAGTAATTGCGATCCGTTAAACAGATCGGCACCCGCGACTGTGCATATTTCGTGTCCGCGATAACGAATTACAGGCGCCGCACATCGCTAAGCTGCACTCGCTTGCACCACGACCATCGCCTGAGACAGCATTCAAGTTTATTTAGATACTGATAAAAGTGATAACCTCTAATGCAGGCCAACAACAACAACCACTGTGAAAGGGCAAAATCAATTTAGCAGACGCATGGGCCAGGTAGATAAGTGGAAGACTTACTAGTTAAAGTAACTGCTGTCAAGGGCGTAAACTCAGAGTCACCAGTAGACTTTCAAATCATACCGCAAGACCACTGTAATCTTGCAATCTCACAAGCTACTATAACGTAAATTGTAAAATTTTGTTTCGATGCGATTTCAATGACTGCTGTAAGAATTTGCAGCACATTGTTCTTATTGAAAATTAAAATAATGTTCTGAGGCATGTGGATATCCCAGTTTCGCTCTTGCTGCAATAATAGATGGTTTAGATGCCCGATCAACTCATTGTCAAATCACAAAACAGCGTTGCATTGATGCTGATTCCAGGCACAAAACATCCATTTCCAGATATCTTCCTGAAAATCGTGGTGGTGGTTGGTCTTGGTGAACTATGTTATTAAGCAACGACTTGGCCGGAACTGCAGGTTATATACATCAAAGTGGTCCTTCCCCGAAAGAGTTTTGACATGGAACTTTGTTTCTGACACACGGTCACAATGCCAGGCTTGCTTTGGAAAGAAATGAAAGAATTCTCTTGTCTAGGAGGCAGGATAACATGGGATCGCCCAAGTGAGGAAGAAATCATAAGGTGATTGGCACAGGCGAAAGCGCGGCATTGTATGGGAGTGAAGCGTGGACCATCGTAAAGAAGAAATCAGAAACATCTGAAATGTGCTATTATCGCAGAATGTTAAAAACTAGCTGGACACATAAAGCACGAAATGAAGAAGTACTAAACAGAACTGTCAAGGATATAACTTTATGGAACACTCTGCCAGAAGAAAGATAGCGGGACGTCTGCTACGGTATTCACGAAGAATTAAGTTGGTGCTGGAAGAAACAATAGAGGGAAAAAGTCATAAGGGCAGAGTGTGCTACAAGTATTATAGGGATAGAGCTGAAAAGATCAGCATAAAGTAGGAAGGTGTGAATCCTAAGGCAAAGTGGATAGTTTACAAAAAAGTGTATGATACAATTCAGTAGTAGTTAGTTTTTACTGAGCATCGAACTGAATATTGATTTCGAAACTTCCTGGCACATTAAAATTGTGTGTCAGACCAGGAACCGAACCTTGGACCTCAGTCTTTCGAGTGCAAGTGCTCTACAGATTTAATCTTTTTTTTTTTTTTTTCTTTTCGCTGTATGAGAAACAATCACAACGGCGTTGGCGACGCAGTTACATGAGACGAAATGAGGTTTAAAAAGTGAAGAGAAGAGTGTGTTCGATATCTCGCCTTTTCATTCACACAGTGACAGAGTTACCAAGTTTTTAGGGCCTCTGCGCTCCCATTTCAGCGGCTCCTTTCGCGCTTGATATCTTTCGTCCACCAGCTTGCTCAGTGCCATGTTGACAACTTGCTTCATGCGGTCTGAGCCGCACTCGAATACTACTCTCAGCTCTTACAACTGAAATCGGGACTCACCTGACGAGGCTACGGTTTTCCAGGCGTCTAGGTTACAACCGATATGGTCACGAGCCAACGAGTGGCGCTGAGAGGCTGTCGTGCTGTTAGCAAACTCAGTTGCCTCGGTTGTCTGCTGCCGTAGCTCATCAGCGCCAGATTACGCCGCACTGTTCTAACGGATATGTTCGTCGTACGTCCCACATTGATTTCTGCGGTTATTTCAAGCAGGGTTGGTAGTCTGTTAGCCTTGGCAACTCTACGCAAACGCGCCTATTCTCTCTCGTTACGTTAAGGCTGTCGGGCACTGCGTTGTCCGTGGTGAGAGGTAATGCCTGAAATTTAGTATTCCCGACACTCCTAACACCACTCATTAAGGGATATTGAACATTGAATTCCCTAACAATTTTCGAAATATGGAATATCCCATGCTTCTAGCTCGAACTATCATTCCGCTTTCAAAATCTAATTCCCGTCGAGCGACCAGAATCACCCGAGTAGAAATGACAGTTCCGCTAATGCGTAAACGATACTACCTCCATCTGCAAATGTGGTATCGCTATCCCATGACTTTTGTCACCAATTTGTACATCCCATTTGCTTAAACAGTAGAATTTAGCTTTTAATCGGCTTTCACGGTGCAGCACACAGCTAACAAATATTCTGGTATAATAAAATTTAAATCTAGATCTTTTGTAATGTGTATACAGGGTGTTACAAAAAGGTATGGCCAAACTTTCAGGAAACATTCCTCACACACAAACAAAGAAAATATGTTATGTGGACATTTTATTACTTCTCTTCAAATCACAAAAAAATGGTTCAAATGGCTCTGAGCACTATGGGACTTAACATCTATGGTCATCAGTCCCCTAGAACTTAGAACTACTTAAACCTAACTAACCTAAGGACATCACACACACCCATGCCCGAGGCAGGATTCGAACCTGCGACCGTAGCGGTCACGCGGTTCCAGGCTGAAGCGCCTAGAACCGCACGGCCACACCGGTCGGCAGTCGTTTGATGACACCCAGTCATCACGAGGCTGAGAAAATTCCTGACCCCGCCGGGAATCGAACCCGGGATCCCGGGCGCGGGAAGCGAGAACGCTACCGCACGACCACGAGCTGCGGACCAAATCACGTTAATCATGGAATGGAAAAACACAGCAACAGAACGTACCAGCGAGACTTCAAACACTATGTTACAGGAAATGTTCAAAATGTCCTCCGTTAGCGAGGATACATGCATCCACCCTCCGTCGCATGGAATCCCTGATGCGCTGATGCAGCCCTGGAGAATGGCGTATTGTATCACAGCCGTCCACAATACGAGCACGAAGAGTCTCTACATTTGGTACCGGGGTTGCGTAGACAAGAGCTTTCAAATGCCCCCATAAATGAAAGTCAAGAGGGTTGAGGTCAGGAGAGCGCGGAGGCCATGGAATTGGTCCGCCTCTACCAATCCATCGGTCACCGAATCTGTTGTTGAGAAGCGTACCAACACTTCGACTGAAATGTGCAGGAGCTCCATCGTGCATGAACCACATGTTGTGTCGTACTTGTAAAGGCACATGTTCTAGCAACACAGGTAGAGTATCCCGTATGAAATCATGATAACGCGCTCCACTGAGCGTAGGTGGAAGAACATGAGGCCCAATCAAGACATCACCAACAATGCCTGCCCAAACGTTCACAGAAAATCTGTGTTGATGACGTGATTGCACAATTGCGTGCGGATTCTCGTCAGCCCACACATGTTGATTGTGAAAATTTACAATTTGGTCATCAGAATCGAGGAAGTACAGTACATACTGACGAAACCAAAATGAGCTCTAACATGGAAATTAAGAGTTTCTGGACACATGTACACATAACATCTTTTCTTTATTTGTGTGTGAGGAATGTTTCCTGAAAGTTTGGCCGTACCTTTTTGTAACACCCTGTAGAATGGAATCTAAATTAATGGGCTGAAATAAATACGTGGACACCAGAAATTATTTTGTACAACGTATCATTTTTCATTCTTATTATTTACGATTCTACTTGTGACACAATATTCTCTCTGCATGTTATTTGCACTTTACATAAAAATGGCTACTAGCGGCTAAAGCTTACACAAAACTCCATGCTTATAATGCACTACTAATGAACGTTATCTTCTCTCGTCGACATTTTTATGTGCTGTGACAGAAGAAATTCAAGCCGTCACCCAAACCGTTGCCGACAAAACTGAAGTGAAGTAAGGGTAGTTACCTACATGCTAAACGGAATAATTAGGGTCGCCGACAGGGGAGGTGTAGGGTGACAGCTAACTACTTCCTGCCTGCAGGAGGCGTTGATTCATGGATAACGAGAAGCGGTTCATTAGCCATACAAAGTTTCAGAGCTGTCGCAGCTTCCGTTGTGCACAGATTGTACGGTGTTCAGCAAGCAGCGCAGCGAAAACTCGGTTAGAGCCGTGTTTGCAGGGTAGTATGCTGGGGCGGCTTGACGCAGGTCAGGCCGGGGCAGTATTGATTGTGCCTCAGAGTGGCATTTCAAGGCCCCGGCGACGATGCGCGCACTCGGGAAACGTTTGTCGGAGACCGGCACGAGAGCGTAACCACTCCTAAACAGCGCTGGTTTATGGCTTTAACTGCACTACGATATACTGCGAGATCTCCAAGGCATTGCTCACAGCCGAATGAGGAGTTGCAGTTCCTCGACAAACTGTGCACTGCAGCCTGAGAATTGTTGACCTGTGTTCCAAATACGTCCCTCGTGTGACTGCACGGAGACGAACTAGCTGACTGTAGCTGTGACTGCACGGAGACGAACTAGCTGACTGTAGCACTGGCAACAACAAAAAAACAAAACAAAATGGCTCTGAGCACTATGGCACTTAACTTCTGAGGTCATCAGTCCCCTAGAACTTAGAACTACTTAAACCTAACTAACCTAAGGACATCACAAACGTCCATGCCCGAGGCAGGATTCGAACCTGCGACCGTAGCGGTAGCGCGGTTCCATACTGTGGCGGCTGGAACCGCTCGACCACTCCGGCCGGCCACTGGCAACATCAGGGTTACATCTCAGTGATTAGAGAAAAGTGCTCCAGTTTTAATTTGCAGACTGATTCTTACGGCGCAGTGGTCTGGAGAAAAAGTGGCAGCGTGGTATTGTTGTTATTGTGGAAGAGGCTTTCTATATCCGTGAGTTGCTTTATTTTTAATGTGCATCAGAGTATGCTTGATCAGATGCTCTGGACACTGTTGTATGCCAGATATTTTGTCATCATCACGTTGGTCTTGAGTAAAATGTTATTGGAATTCTTGCCATGTCAAAATAGGTTAAAAATTCAGTCTTTCGACGAAAACCACCGCATTTTTCTTTACGAATAACTGATTGACACCATGCTGTCAGGTATCAAAAAAATTTCTGCGCTACTAATAATGCCCGTTGGTACATAAAGATACTATTAGATATTTATGTGTCAAAATCTAACATGTTAATTTCTTTGTTGTAGATTCTAAGTCTTGTATTTTGAATTATCCCTTAATATATGTAGTGGTTTGGGATTCTTCGTTTCATAAGACACCAGAAGATACAAATAAGAGTAAAACTACAAACTGGGCATTTAACCCGAAATCTAGATCGTATAAAATTGTGAAACGTGGGCAGAAGTGTGTCGTCTTGTATAATAAGTACGATATTTCATTGAAATCTGCATTCAAGTTAGTTGAAATCAAAGACTGGTCTCAATCACTGTTCTCAATACACAAGTCTGCATTCTTTCGTGGCCGTTGTCATTGCTGACGAAATATTCTAAGCCGTGAGGCTGTATCTTCAAACTTCTCCAGTGTTCGACGTTCAGCCTTCTGAGGACACCAGTGCAATCCCGAAGAAGATTCAGCACAGGGCACAAAACGTCAAGCAGTGGACAAGTTTGAAGAGGAATATGATGCGACCTAATGACTCAGAAGGTTATGTCATCTTTTTATTAACGTAGTCATTTGTCTTCAGGGTGTGCTGATACGTTTTGTGCCATAAGAGAAGATGTTTTATGAAACTGTTATACTTTGGGATCTTACTTTGAAAAAATTTTTAATCAGTGTCTGATGGGAAGGACGACAAACACTGTGAGGCTTACGCTACCCGGCAGAAAGTACGGGTGGAGCACCACAGAGCTGCTTCACGCTTGCCAGAAGCACAGGTCGAGACGGCCAACTCCAGCTCAGCGGTGGTGAACATATTCTCGATAGAGTGGTTTTTATCCCTCAGATCCTCTGCTAGTCGCTCTCGAGTCTGTTTACTGTTGGTTTTGCCGTACAGCAGCGGTTGGTAATGTGCAGTTATTTAGGCGAAGTTGCTCTTTGGATGGGTGGATCTCCTATGAGGTTCCTAAGGAGCTTCCAGGCTCGCCAACTATTCACTTTCATGCTGAGACTTTCAATTACTTTTCCTCTCTTTGTTTTCAGGTTCAAAAATGGTTCAAATGGCTCTGAGCACTATGGGACTTAACATCTATGGTCATCAGTCCCCTAGAACTTAGAACTACTTAAACCTAACTGTCATAAGGACATCACACAACACCCAGTCATCACGAGGCAGAGAAAATCCCTGACCCCGCCGGGAATCGAACCCGGGAACCCGGGCGTGGGAAGCGAGAACGCTACCGCACGTTTGTTTTCAGGTTTGAGCAATGGATCGCATCAACTCGCCTCCTGCTTGTATTGTCTTTACATCAAAGAAATTGTTCTGGTAGAGGTCTTGGTATTGCTCTCTTAGATCGTCGTCACTATCAGACAGCTTGCCATATATGTTACCTTACACCCATCGTGCTATCCATCTTCTCGAAAATCTCGTTGTTAGGTAACTGAAATTACCATATTCCTCAGGCTTGGATGGAATTCTTGATATTTCTACATGCAGATCCACTGTTTTTTTCTCAAAAAAACGAAGTAGAACTTTTTCTCAAAGTCTACGTACATTGGCTTCATAATGCTGACATACAGAGTCCGTGCTGTGTGTGATGTATGTGCCCACCCGAAGGTTTCTCTCATTATTATTGTCATGTTGGTATCGTCTTTTCCACCTGATAGATTATGGTGGTCTGCTATCGTGAATCAGAGTGAAGCTGTGTGCCTCTGCCCATGCTTCGAGCGCAGCTGCATTGTCGTCAGTGGTCTGGTAGCTCCATGCCTTGCAGTAGCAGCTAAGATCCCAGTGTAAAGATGACGTCGCCGTAACTAAAATGGGCTGATTCCCAGAACATGAAGTTCTGTGACTCAGTACTGTGGTGTGAGCACGATAAGCACGTGTCTGTCATCTCTCTCTCTCTCTCTCTCTCTCTCTCTCTCACACTCTCTCCGACAGTGAGACATGGCTGGCGAGGATCACACCATAGTACGCGTCGTGAGGTTTCTCTACGATGATCTGTATGCCAATGCTGTTAAGATGGCAACTTGATGTTCTTCTGCGAGTCTCCTGCATTAGCAGGATACTGCATTCAAACTCCTTGCATAATTCAGCTGTTAAACTTTCTTTATTACTAGATAGTCGCTCAGTATTAATTGACATAGTGATGGGTCTTGATGGGTTGGTTTGTTATATTCTTTACAGACGAATGGAAAAACTGGTAGAAGCCGACCTCGGGGAAGATCAATTTGGATTCCGTAGAAATGTTGGAACACGTGAGGCAATACTGACCCTAAGACTTATCTTAGAAAATAGATTAAGGAAAGGCCCTACCTCTCTAGCATTTGTAGACTTAGAGAAAGCTTTTGACAATGTTGACTGGGATAGTCTCTTTCAAATTCTGAAGGTGGTAGGGGTAAAACACAGGGAGCGAAAGGCTATTTACAATTTGTACAGAAACCAGGATGGCAGTTATAAGAATCGAGGGGCATGAAAGGGAAGCAGTGGTTGTGAAGGGAGTGAGACAGGGTTGTAGCCTATCCCCAATGTTATTCAATATGTATATTGAGCAAGTACTAAAGGAGACAAAAGAAAAATTCGGAGTAGGTATCAAAATCCATGGAGAAGAAATAAAAACTTTGAGGTTCGCCGATGACATTGTAATTCTGTCAGAGACAGGAAAGGACGTGGAAGAGCAGCTGAACGGAATGGACAGTGTCTTGAAAGGAGGATATAAGATGAACATCAACAAAAGCAAAACGTGGATAATGGAATGTAGTCGAATTAAATCGGGTATGCTGAGGGTATTAGATTAGGAAATGAGACGCTTAAAGTAGTAAATTAGATTTGCTGCTTGGGGAGCAAAATAACTGATGATGGTCGAAGTAGAGAGGATATTAAACGTAGACTGGCAATGGTAAGGAAAGCTTTTCTGAAGAAGAGAAATTTGTTTACATCGAGTATAGATTTAAGTGTCAGGAAGTCATTTCTGAAAGTATTTGTGTGGAGTGTAGCCATGTATGGAAGAGAAACGTGGACGATAAGTAGTTTAGACAGCAAGAGAATTGAAGCTTTCGAAACGTGGTGCTACGGAAGAATGCTGAAGATTGGATGGGTAGACCACATAACTAATGAGGAGATATTGAATAGAGTTGGAGAGATGAGAAATTTGTGGCACAATTTGATTAAAAGAAGGGATCGGTTGGTAGGGCATATTCTGAGGCTTCGCTGCAATTCCTATTTATTTTATTCTTACTGAAGGAGGGATGTTTTTAAATGATTTGTAGTTATCTGATTCAGGCGGTTGGTGCCAGGTCAAGGGATGATTGGAACCCTCCTAGTATGGTGCCTTATAGGGAGGTCCAACAATGTGGTCTATAATTCTTAACCCCGCTAATGAGTCAGTCTCGTTTCGTAACTGCACTTCTTGACCTGAGGCGTGCTTCCACATACGCCTTTCCGTCTGACTGAGCGCTCGACTTGAAACAAATAAGGCCCAAAAATGAGTCTAACTTGGTAACAAAATGAATTATAGATGCACCGAATAACACAGGGACATGCGAGCTTTCAGAAGAAAGTACATAGGGAAAGAAGACCTCTCAGGCATATCATACATTTCATTGGGATGAGTTGTGAAAGGCTTGAACAGGAACATTATCGATTATCCGGGGGAGGAATGGTGTGGTGAGAGCTAATGTTGGTTTCTGGGGCATTTGGAATTACTTGACCGTACACCTGAGTTACTGCCTCGAACACATATTTCATTTATTAGTTTATACCGACAGGCTGATAGTTAACTTACAGGGGACAGACAACGTAATATTTGCGTAATTCACGCATCAAGTGGTCTCAGCAGCATTATCGACCTCTCTAGAGGTTTAATTCGGTATATGAGATACAGTTCGGACAGAGACACTACAGCTGGTGAATGAATAAAGAAGCTGCATACTCACTACACACCCACACGTATGCAACCACTGATTTATAGCGAGCAGCAACGGTCGTTAGCCCTCTTGGACAGACTAAGCAAACTAACAATTTTACTAGTTTGTTCCTGTCTCCGGCCATGAATCGGTCAAACGTGAGGGGGAGGGGGGGGGGGGGTGATAGGGGGACTGAACAACGAGCCAGGAAAAAATTGATAAAGAAATCAACTAAATGACACTGGAACTGGGGCAAAAAAAACATTTTAAAACTACTCGCGGAATGTAATATTGGATTAAATCTTAAGCGATGACACAGGGCACTGGTTAGTTCGGATACGTGAAAGGTGCCGCGAGACAAAAGTGCTGTGAGAGCTGACAAAGAAATTATCACTGAATGTCATGAAATTGCTTAGAAATCAGATTTAATCGTCTCCAAAGCACACGCGGAATTTATTAATGAACTGGAGCTTAAGGAATAACATATGCAAGTGGTGCACTTGGAACAACGTGGAGGGCGCTACAAGACAAAGCTGTTCTGAGTTTCAACTCAGAAATCGTATCTGAATTTGATGAAACTGACCCGAAAATTACGTTCGCAATAGTTAGGACTAATACACAAGCTGAGCATCAATCCAGAGAATGAAGAGCTATAACACTTGGGCACCTACCACTGGTTTCAACACTAGCGCGAAGGTGATCACATAACTTCATTTCCCCAAGTAAATAACAAGAAAAATAATTAAAATTGCCGGGCGTTGCAACTCTTCCCTAGCAGTACACGATCCATTTCGTACCCTGTGGGTCCATCTTCAGGTGTAATTCGTCTTAACACATGCTTTATTAGTTCTCTTGGATTAGATGAAATGCATATTCCTGTCACGAAAAGGTTTGATGTTATGTTACGAATTTCGTAGGTCAGACGCGGGAAATATGTGCGAAATAGTGGAAAAGATGAATAGTGTAAACTTACCAAATAAGTTTTCGCTGTTCATCTTTTCCACTATTTCAAACATATTTTCCGCGTCTGACTTATGAAATTCGTAACCTAACATCAAAACCTTTTCGTGACAGGAATATGCATTTCATCTCATCCAAAAGAACTAATAAAGCATGTGATAAGACGAATTACATCTGAAGTTGGACCCACAGGGTCCTAAATGCGTCGTGTACTGAATAAAACACGATAAATTGTGGCTGAAGGCGTTTTTTTAATCCATACCTCGAGTGTATTGAGTACAGTCACGTTTGAAGCTGCAAAATATGGATAAAATTTAAAAAAAAAAACTCTCTAAAATAGCGACTACTAGATACCACGGGTACGGAGGCCCAGCAACGAGTGCCTTGACGGAGCAACCGGAAACCGCTCGCCGTTCAAAGAAGTAAATGGGACGACCTCACCCAGTGACCAACTACCACACGCTAAAATTTGGCCTCGCCGTTATCTTTGCCGCTACCTCTCTGTTCTGTGTTGAATCTGCCCAAGAGGTTATATTGGCAATGAATTAAATCCGGACATCCATCTGTGCCTACACTTGCAAAAATTCAAACACGCTATTCATACACAAGCATTTATAAATGACGTTAAAGGAAAAGACAGAGGGCAGATAGAAGGTCTAGCAGTAAATACGTGAAATGCCATTGCCCATTCTTCCTCCCTAGCCCGTTATACATAGACCAGCCAAATGCACACCAGAGGGGTGGCAGTCAGAGTGTGCACCTAGCATCAAAATAGGCGCTTTCAATCAAAGAGTATCACATCTGGTGCTGTTTCACAGCGTGACTTACATTGCTGTATTCATTTCTTCTGCTAGCCATTTTTGTACTCCCTTTCTTTTGCTTTCGCTGAAAGTTCACAAACTCATACTCCCCGTGTGCCTTCAGTCAGCAACCACAACTTGCCGCATGAGAACGACGGACTTCCTTGCGGAATGTTGCTTGCTGGCCAATACACCCTATGCACAGCCCGTGCACGACACAGTGCACTGTATCAGCCACTAAGCCAACAGGGTACAAGCATTGGCTGCTAAAGCACTCAGATAATGTTCCTCTTGACTTGAAGAAGTTCCCTTCTCTGCCACCACCGGAATCACTGTCCTTTCGGCCAGAAAAGGAATCAAACCGCTCCACTAGGCTGTTATGTCCAATAGTGGCCAGGCCCCACATTGACAGTTAACGATGTCTGAGTGACCATACTACAGTGTACCAGTTTCTTTGAAAGGGTACAGTACCGCCCGACATTGAAAATAGGTACAACATTCTTCGTTAATCGTGTCAGAACAACATATTTTTCTAATAATAACTGAATTTCACTTAATACACCGAAGCCGGATACCAGTGTAGGAAAGAATGACAATTTATTTATTTAATTGATCACAAGTGCACTCCCACAAAATAAATCCCTACATCCAATTTGGTGAGATCTGCGAAATGAATGAATGTATGGTCGTCTGCTAACTGCAGACAGTGAATGTGAATATATGATCATCTTTGAGATGGTCCTTTGGTCACCTTTGGTGGAACCAAAGACATGAAATTTACCGGAGCTTTGAGCGCCTGAAATGTGGCTGACCAATACGGTAGCAAGGTGCTCCCCCACCTCGACAGAGTTGCGAGCTGACGTGAAGAACGGCCATGTTTTTCAGCACTCTGCCGCTGGATCTTGTGTTGGTAAGACCTGTCTTAGGTGTGAAGAGTAGTTTGGACTAATAATTTCTCTATTTCAGGAACTTTTGTGGGGAGAATTAAATGTCAGGCAGGTAATATTAAGGGGATCGTAGTAATCTTCGGAAGTGACCAATGGTCACAATGAAACCATGTGTAGCAATAAGTTGAAATACTTCCAAGTGCTTAAGTTAAGCTGAATTACTAGCTTGTGTACTATAAGTTGGAAATATTTAAGAAATGGCGTGTGCAGGACTTGAAATTAGAGACGAGTACTTCCACGTGGTGAGTACTGTGTGAGTCTCAATCTGTGTGTGAGACAAAGGATAAGGAGAAGTACTCGTCCATGGTATCAGTTGAGGACTCGCGTGTGTGATGAATATGTTCTTAATATTACTTTGCGTGTTATGTTTCCGTGTGACACTTGATTCAAACTACACTCCTGGAAATTGAAATAAGAACACCGTGAATTCATTGTCCCAGGAAGGGGAAACTTTATTGACACATTCCTGGGGTCAGATACATCACATGATCACACTGACAGAACCACAGGCACATAGACACAGGCAACAGAGCATGCACAATGTCGGCACTAGTACAGTGTATATCCACCTTTCGCAGCAATGCAGGCTGCTATTCTCCCATGGAGACGATCGTAGAGATGCTGGATGTAGTCCTGTGGAACGGCTTGCCATGCCATTTCCACTTGGCGCCTCAGTTGGACCAGCGTTCGTGCTGGACGTGCAGACCGCGTGAGACGACGCTTCATCCAGTCCCAAACATGCTCAATGGGGGACAGATCCGGAGATCTTGCTGGCCAGGGTAGTTGACTTACACCTTCTAGAGCACGTTGGGTGGCACGGGATACATGCGGACGAGCATTGTCCTGTTGGAACAGCAAGTTCCCTTGCCGGTCTAGGAATGGTAGAACGATGGGTTCGATGACGGTTTGGATGTACCGTGCACTATTCAGTGTCCCCTCGACGATCACCAGTGGTGTACGGCCAGTGTAGGAGATCGCTCCCTACACCATGATGCCGGGTGTTGGCCCTGTGTGCCTCGGTCGTATGCAGTCCTGATTGTGGCGCTCACCTGCACGGCGCCAAACACGCATACGACCATCATTGGCACCAAGGCAGAAGCGACTCTCATCGCTGAAGACGACACGTCTCCATTCGTCCCTCCATTCACGCCTGTCGCGACACCACTGGAGGCGGGCTGCACGATGTTGGGGCGTGAGCGGAAGACGGCCTAACGGTGTGCGGGACCGTAGCCCAGCTTCATGGAGACGGTTGCGAATGGTCCTCGCCGATACCCCAGGAGCAACAGTGTCCCTAATTTGCTGGGAAGTGGCGGTGCGGTCCCCTACGGCACTGCGTAGGATCCTACGGTCTTGACGTGCATCCGTGCGTCGCTGCGGTCCGGTCCCAGGTCGACGGGCACGTGCACCTTCCGCCGACCACTGGCGACAACATCGATGTACTGTGGAGACCTCACGCCCCACGTGTTGAGCAATTCGGCGGTACGTCCACCCGGCCTCCCGCATGCCCACTATACGCCCTCGCTCAAAGTCCGTCAACTGCACATACGGTTCACGTCCACGCTGTCGCGGCATGCTACCAGTGTTAAAGACTGCGATGGAGCTCCGTATGCCACGGCAAACTGGCTGACACTGACGGCGGCGGTGCACAAATGCTGCGCAGCTAGCGCCATTCGACGGCCAACACCGCGGTTCCTGGTGTGTCCGCTGTGCCGTGCGTGTGATCATTGCTTGTACAGCCCTCTCGCAGTGTCCGGAGCAAGTATGGTGGGTCTGACACACCGGTGTCAATGTGTTCTTTTTTCCATTTCCAGGAGTGTATAATACTCTGGGAGTGAAGCAAGGTGCGTCAGCCGTCTATCCAGCAACGCCACTTGGCTTGCATTGCACAGGAAGACGTGCATATATCCTCCAGAGTTCATAGTAGGAAAGAAAAGTTACGAAGTGGGGCAGTGTCGTGTGAAACTGGGATAAATACTAATTGAAGTGGGAAAGCTTAAAGTGATGTGATTAACGTTGTGACTATTCTTTGTATTGTATGTTGCCAGTGTGGTGTATTTCATGAAATTTAAGTATGTGTGGTTGGCATGGGAGAGTAACAAGATAGTTTCAGAGGCAGTGGGTTATGCATGTTCCTTTTTGTACCACTCGGTCTGGAGGAAAGTTTCGTGATGATGGGTGTGAGAGTCGAAGTGTGAGATATAGCAAAAGATCCACCATACTATCCAGAAAGTGCACTGTAGCGTTAAATAATTACGAGACCATAAGATAGAGAATCACCAATGTAAAGCCATGCCCACTGGGCGGAATTTCTCATGTGTTATTGTTGTAGGTTGTAGAATTTGTGTGTTTAGGTTATAGAATTTATCGGAATAAAAAAAATAGTGAAAAGAAAAAGATTGATGGCCTTTTCCTTCGAATAGTATGTTGTCATGATACCCAGAATTTATAATGTGTGCGCCATTCATATTCAGTGCGACGGCCACCTGTTGACCAAAGCCGTTAAATAAGTAAGAAAATGTGGTATTGCCAGTGCGTAGTGAACAGTCACAGTTGTATAAATTACTAATAGTCAGATGTGCGTTTCCGTTGCATAATATTCAAACAGGAGAATAACTTGTAACTTAATTGTGAGTACTAGAGTTCATGTTACTCGATAAATAAGAAACACTCGCTTGGCAGGCCACTCATCTTGCAGGCCTGACTGCTTGATGCCACCGTATGAGCAAGGCATGTGGGTGCCTCTCATATTGAGCCCCTCGCTCGTGGCTCTACCGAGAATTCCTCGTTCCAGTCTGTTCAGCAGCTGATTACCCCACCATCAATAACAGCCTCTTCCAGGTCCTGTGCTGTCCATCTCCAGAATCCAGCTTCGCTGCCGACCTCCAAGCGCAGCCTGATCCACCAACTACAGTTACCGACATAACCACTTGTGCTCCGTGCTGACTCCTGGTGACGCACCGCAGGTTGTCCAACCGCGATCACGGCGCTGTTTTCCAGGAAATGTACTGCATTTGAAGCAGAGCAAGTGACTGCCACTTTTTCGCCTCGGGCTCTGCACCAAGGCTCCGGGAGACTCCAGCAGCGCTGCAACTGTGGCCGGCAGAGCTTCCTATCAAATCCATGGTACACTTCGCAATTTTAGAGTTAGACTTCTTGCTTGACAGTCACGTTAAAATTGATCTTGATCGGCGCATGGGAGAACTCAACTCATCCTTCCATGAAATTCAGTATCTTAGGTTTCCCGTGATTTCCCTAAATCGTAACAGGCAATTGCCAGGACGGTTCCTTTGAAAAGGCGCAGTCGATTTCCTTCCTTATTCTTGACACAATCCGAGCTTGTTCTCCGTCTCTAATAACCTCGATGTCGACGGGACGTTAAACCAAATCGTCCTTCCTTCCTTTTTGAAATTCAGTTCAAATGGTTCAAATGGCTCTGAGCACTATGGGACTCAACTGCTGAGGTCATTAGTCCCCTAGAACTTAGAACTAGTTAAACCTAACTAACCTAAGGACATCACAAACATCCATGCCCGAGGCAGGATTCGAACCTGCGACCGTAGCGGTCTTGCGGTTCCAGACTGCAGCGCCTTTAACCGCACGGCCACTTCGGCCGTCCTGAAATTCAGTATCACCTTTGTTCTCAAAGGATTTCTAGTGGGGTTTGCCTAACCAATAAGTTATGATCAGCTTCCACATCTGCTCGTGGAAATGTTCTTTTGCTTAAAATTTCGTTTAGTAATATCTGTCTTACTATTATGCAATTTGTGAGACTTTCCATTGTCTGCAGGTCTCTTTCTCGAGTTACAATATCCTTTAATGATTCTTAAACCAAGCATTGATAATGATTAAAAATCTACAAAGAAGTTTCTCGCTTCATTCTTCTCTCCCATTCTACGTTCTCCTGCTACTTTTCCTTCTTTTCCTTTTCCTGATACGGAATTACGAGTCCCATAGTCTTATTTCTGATTTCGCCTCCTTTAATGAAACGATAAATTTCTTTTATCTCATAATACTTTCTTTCATCTGCGTAGCTAATCGGCATATTAACTTGTACTACTACAGCGGTTCTTGGCTTTGTATCTGTCTTGTCTGCGATGATTTGTACACTATGCTGCTCATGATAATTTACCCTGATTGTATTTTATTATTCGTTATTAGTCCTACACCTGCATTACCCCTACTTGATTTTGTGTTGATACTCATATAGGACCTGACCTGATGTCCTGTTCTTCTTGCCGTTACACGTCGCTAATTCACACTGACATCCGTCTTCAGCCTATCTTCCCTCTTTTTAAATTCTCTAACCTACCTTACTGGTGAAGGGATCTAACATTGCACACTGTGATCCGTAGAAACCTCATTAGTTTATCCTGATGACATTTACCTGAGTAGGCACCACCCAGAGAACTTTTGAGGACAATATGGAGCTAATAGCAACTGTAGATGTTCATTTCGGAGACACTGCAGGAAGTTTTCTTTTCTTGATGTGGACCAGTGACTGATCTAGACAGTTGGAACATGTTCCCTCACATCCATTGCATACGTCCTTCTTCTAACGATTATTTTACCGACAAGTATTACAAGTTCTTATTTTGTTGGGAGCGTTGTAATGCTAACAAAAATGGCTGACAATAACTCAAAAGCCAGCGCTTATGCACATTATGCTAACAGATCTTCAGATCCATCGATTGAAAGAAATCTGATGCACCTACCATAAAATTTGTTTCCTGTCGGGAACACTAACAAGTAGTTTCGGTTCTGCTAGCTTTGAACTACTGCAGAAGAACTGAAACAATTCTTCACGTATTCTCTTGCTTCATTGACTGAGGTGCGCTAATTGTATATCCTTTAGCGAACCTTCTACCACCAAGCTGCTAACCACATAGCACACACTAGTCGCCTGGACAAATGCTATGTACGAAGTGCTAATGTGTTGTGTACGTAATATTAGCGCGATTAAACGCCGCTATCCACACAAAAACACACTCTCTGACTCTCTCTCACACCCTTTCTCTCTCTCTCTCTCCCTCCCTCCCTCCCTCCTCCTCCCTCCCCCCCCCCCCCCCCACACACACATCGTACCTGTGATATTCGGAGACTAAGTGAAGTTTCAACGGAATCAGTTTTGCATAGTCATGAGCCAGTTTTCATGTTTTGAACTACTCTAGTTTCTAATTTCCCCGATGAGGAATCCAATACAGATTCCGTTATTGTTGTTGCATCTTTAGGTTGTACTATATCGCTGCCATCAGTGCCCGTACGTGGACTGTATGAGATGAATAGGGCTAGAGCACACAAAATGAGGATAGCCTGAAACACAATGTAAGAGCACATACGCTCCCTTGTACGTTTTCTTACAACAACACACACAACTCTTCTGGAGGTTACGGGAGCAAGCGAGTCAAGACAACAGATTCAGAACGATATGGGCAAGCTAGAATTATTCTTCAGCCAAAGTAAATGGAGGAAACCGTCCGCCTGTCCAAATGCACAAAAGGAAGTTGTGTTTGTTGCTTATTTTATTAGAACTGACAGCAGTCACTGGGTTACAGTGAGCAGTTATAGCAGTGGTCTGCAGTCATCTTAAGCATAAGAAACCTCTAAAGACAGAAGGAGTCCATGATGAGAGACTTGAACAACTGATCCTACAGATCATGTACTTTCTGACAAATCCCTTAAGAACCCATTGCTACCGGGAAGGAAACCGATGACATTCAAAACTATGAAACTGGTCGTAGTCTTAAAAATATTAGAAGACAAAGACTGTGTGAAATTGTACAGGTCAGTTGCTCCAATAAATGTTCAGAGCAAGGTTATGTCCGTTCGTACAGTCTCACATGGAGTTTTTTTGACAAGAACGAGCTCTCCTTCAGAAAAGGTGAACCTCTGAATATGAGCGACTACGCTGGTGGAACTCTCGTTATTACAGTTATTGTCGATCACCCAGATCTTGCTGCCCCCTACTCCCTCTGCCGTGTCCTTAAGGATCACTGGAAAGGCAGAGTGGACTGAAGGAAACTATAATATTGTCCAACGCATCGCCGAATGCTCTTCATACGGTTCGGTAATCGGAGAATTATTACTGAAACTCTTCTGGAAGATACGACAGGGGACAAGAAAATGGAAGACGCACTGGCCTATGTTGGGGTAAGCTGGTGATGTCTCGTCTTCAGCGCGGCTGGAGGATAACGTTGTGACATTAACAATCATATGTGTATTAAAAAACAGTGTCATGGATTTGTTATTAGCAGAGACTCCTGGCGTCAAGTGTAAAGGTGATAGGAAGAGAACCCGCTGCCACAGAAATTAGTTGCTGTTTTTGAGCTGGTTTGCATGCATCCAGTAACTTTACAGCCTCGCCACATGATCAAATGGCAAACTACGGCGAAACTGAGGCAACACGAATTAACAACAGTTTACAGTAATTTACTGAAACGAATTATACACTGCTTACCCTGAGTGAGAAGATGATGTGAGCCAATGTGGTCTATGTTCACGTGCAATGAACAATCTTTTAACACTGATCTAGTCCTGAATTCAGTGAACAATTGTTTCAACCAGTTGCATGTGCAGTTGGGCTCTTCTGGGCGGCGAATGGAGATACGCCCTGACGCTGCTTATTGAGGCACCGGTGGTACCATCAAACTAACTGTTGATATGCCCTCTGAGTTGAGCCGTGCATCTGCTTAATATGCACGTTTAGCTGATTAATATTCACTTCTGTAGGTGAGACGTAAGGCGGAAGCAAATCGTAGCCCTCTCTGTGGTATGGATGTGTACCGTACCTCTGGAGGACACAGCTTGGGAAACCACAATAAGCTGCTGGGCTTCACTTGCAAGACGCAGTCACGGCGCCTCCTAACCTCCGTTTGTGACGTAGAAAGGGATCATGTGTCTTATTGGCCACGTTCCTCTCTACGAAGCAAAAATCCGACGTGTGTTATTCAGCCTTCCACGCTTCACAACGCTCTGGAATGTGAAACTCCACGTCGTGAAGGCACCAAACTTGAGCAGCTCCTCGACCACGAACGCTTTCGCGTTCCATGGGAAGACGGCTTTAGAGGCATGCTACGCTTACAAGTAGTTTTTTTGAGTGCAAAATAGGAGCTTCTTAAGAGTACTGGAATTCACAGTCGGATACAACTTGGAGACGCTGGACACTATCAGCAGCTAATTCTTTTACAATTGGCAAACAACTTAGAATGAAGAAGAAGAATTGTTGTTGTGGTCTTCATTCCAGAGACTGGTTTGATGCAGCTCTCCATGATACTCTATCCTGTGCAAGGTTCTTCATCTCCCAGTAACTACTGCAACCTACACCTTTCTGAATCTGTTTAGTGTATTCATCTCTTGGTCTCCCTCTACGATTTTTACCCTCCACGCTGCCCTCCAATGCCAAATAATAACGACGAGGGCCGGCATGCTGGCCAGCCTGGATGTGGATGTGGTTTTAGGCAGTTTTCCACATCCCACCAGGTGAATACTGGGCGGGTACCCACGTTCCCCCTCATTTACATGACTCTCAGACATTTGAAAACGTTCGCACTATTCCTTGGCCTACACTAGACTAATTCCGTCCCGGGGGGGTCGGGGTGGCGGCAGGAAGGGCATCCGGCCACCCTCTGCAGCTAACACTGCCAAATCAATGGTAACACGGCCGATCCCATGTGACGCGGAACAAAGGCCCCAAGAAAGCAAGGAAGCAAGCACTCTGAGACCTCAAGGGATCACCAGCTTAGTATTGGAGGGAAATGTGGAGTGTTAAAATCGTAGAGGGGGACAAAGAGATGAATATAGTAAGCACATTCAGAAGGATGTAGGCTGCAGCAGTTAATCTGAGATGAAAAGGCTCAAGCCGGCCGCGGTGGCCGTGCGGTTCTAGGCGCTCCAGTCCGGAACCGCGGGACTGCTACGGTCGCAGGTTCGAATCCTGCCTCGGGCATGGATGTGTGTGATGTCCTTAGGTTAGTTAGGTTTAAGTAGTTCTAAGTTCTAGGGGACTGATGACCTAAGATGTTAAGTCCCATAGTGCTCAGAGCCATTTTTGAAGAGGCTCACACAGTAGAGTAGCGTGGAGAGCTGCATCAAACCAGTCTTCAGAGTGAAGCCCACAACAACAACAACATAAACTGTTTCTCTCCTTTTGAGTCACTGATAGAGTGTGAGAAGAATGAATGGCGGCGTGTCTCTGCGCGAGCTATTGTTTGCTTACTTTGTCCTACGCTATCTTACTGGCCAGAGAGGTGGTTCCTAAAATTTCCTTAACAGATTATTGCCAGATATGTAGCATCTTACTTCAAAACTCTCAAGTGTTAGTTATCTTAAAACTTCTGTTGCACCACTTCGCCAGTCAAACATGCTTGTGATCATCTGTGTCACTTTTCTCTGTATATGCTCAGCGTCTTCTGTTAGTACGATCTTATACGGGATGTAATCAGGTATGGACGACAGAAATATTGCAGCCTCTTTTTTGCAGGCAAACTACAGTTTCCCAGTATCCTACCAATGAAGTACAGCCTGTCACCTACTTTACCTACAACTCAGCCTATACTGTCGTTCCACTGTACATTTCTACATACTGATACTCCCAAATATTTGTGTGAGACTGGTGACTATTTCCCGCTAATGAATTAGATAGTCATAGGATACCACATCTTTACGTTACTTGAAAGAGACAACTTTTCCACAGTAAGAGAAAGTTGCCAACCTTTGGATTAGACTGATATACGCTACTGATAAATATTATCCAGATTAGTGGACATTAATATGGTGTGTGCCCATCTCTCGCTTTTATGATGGTTTGAACTCTGCTGGGGAAACTTTGCATCAGCTGTCTGAATGTCTGTGGAGGAATGTAAGCCATTCTTCCTTAAGAGCCTAAAAGAT
Organism: Schistocerca serialis cubense; assembly: GCF_023864345.2. Taxonomy (NCBI): domain Eukaryota; kingdom Metazoa; phylum Arthropoda; class Insecta; order Orthoptera; family Acrididae; genus Schistocerca; species Schistocerca serialis. The sequence continues at coordinate 836,328,674 of NC_064641.1, read as the reverse complement.
GATGTAGGACGTTGAGGTCTGGACTGGAGTCTAAGCCTATGTTCCATCACGAAAGTGTTCAGTTTAAGTAGGGACTCTAGGCAGGCCAGTCCATTTTAGGAATGTTATTGTCAACAAACCGTTGCCTCTGAGATGCTGCCTTATGATAGGATGCATTGTCATGCTGATATAAGCAGTCATCGTCGCCGAACTGTTCCTCCATTGTATGCATACACAGTGCTATAAAATGTGTTCACATAGTACCACATTCGGCGTTTTCTTAAGCGCGAGTAAGTGGAAGATGTCGTAACCACAAGAAACACCATCATATCGTAACAGACCCCTTATTGGCACTACACATGGCGGCCGGTAACGTTCACCAGGCATTCCCCAGTCACAGATCCTTCCATCACATTGCCACAGGGCATAGTGTGATTCATTAGACTAAATCAATTTCCATTATCAAGCAACATCGCTCATTACGTCACCTCAAGCGCTACTTAGCACGGACTGCAGAAATTGCGGTACCGACGGTGTCTTTGTCTACCGCACACGGCTACTGTTGTAGAACTATCGTAGGCTACCGTAGACTATCATAAGTAAGAGTAGACTATGGCAGTTTTCCTAGCTGTTTTTATCAGTTACGTCGCACCAGTGTTACGTGAACACTAGGTGTGTTGCTTACCTACCATGCGTTATCTCATAACGACTGCTTTCTTTACGTATGAGATCAGTGTATTACTAGATTTCCTTACAAATCCGGAAGCGGTGAACTGTGTAGAAACTGAGTGAGGTTATATATCGTGTTGGGTAATTTATGGAAAGTTCTTGTCCTAAATAGCTATCCTCCCGTCTGTTACTTGAAAATAAACAGTATTTATAGTAAATCTAAAATTTTCAATGTTTAGTTCAGGATTTACTGGGACAATTTTTATTTGTAAAGTGAAACAGAGGAATGTTGTAGCAAAAAAAAAAAAAAAAAAGAAAACAATACAGATTTATCACATAGTGCTAGAAAATACAGTTTCCTCAACAAAAAAATAAAATAAAAAGAGGAAAACAAAAATATATCAAGCATCACTTCAATACTTCGTCGAACTTATATAAACATGCTTATGTTATTTATAAACCACTTTCTCATTTATCAATAATGACAAGGAACTCTTGCCTTTGATCATGATGAAAAACGTTCTATTGAGTACAAAATAACAACAATAATTACGTATATTTTTATGTTTGCGTGCGTAGGCTGTTGTTCCATCAAAAGTAATTGGTTTGGTTACATAAAAGCGCAGCAGTTACGCATTCAACTAATCTTATTACTTACAAAATGCAATTTATATTCTGTAATGATATAAAATACACAACGGACTAACACTGAACGAGGTGCGGTTCTAATTATGTGTAAAACAAACAAAAAAACAAAGAGAAGTCGTCGACTCCCAATTTATCTCTTGTTTCTTGCCCTAGCAATGCTATCAATGCTACTGGTAATCCTGCTACTTGGTATGTTGTTAATGTAGTGTACCAGAACTACTAAACTTTATATACGACGCGTCGCTCGCCACACTCATCTCCACAGAAGAGACATTCAAACTGGCCGCTGATAGAGAGAGCTCGCCATACATTTGCCATGTGACACTACACACGTCACCAGGGACGCCTATTAGAACTGTGACTGGACCGCGCGTCTTTTCAAGCAGCAGCACTCAGAGCTCCACCTCAGATTATCCTCACATTTTTCGGAGATCACGCAGAGGTAACGGGAGATAGTTGGTTGGGTGATTTGGGGGACCAAACAGCGAAACAGCGACGTCATCGATCGGATTAGGAAAGGTTGGGAAAGGAATTCGGCTGTGTCCTTTCAAAGGAACCATCCCGGCATTTGCCTTAAGCGATTTAGGAAAATCACGGAAAATCTAAATCAGGATGGCTTGACGCGGGTTTGAAACTTCGCCCTCTCGAATAACGGGACGTAGTGCAGTGAGACCCTATGAGCTGCTAGTGAATATTGTAGTTCAGTACTAGTGCAACAGAGAGAGAGAGACTGCGGAAAGATCCAACGATTCGAAGTTACGTGTTTAATGCTTCACTCATTCTACGGTGTTATATTTGTTCTAGAGTGTTGATCCACCTCTTTACACCGGCAGACACAACAGAAAAAATATATAGTTTATAAGGAGCTGACTGACCATTGTACCCTATTCTTTTAATTCCCTGTTCAGAGTCGTTGTGCTAGCTGAATTACTGGTAGTACGCTGATTGACGCGTGGAGTGGCCGAGCGGTTAGAGGCGCCATGTCACGGATTGTTCGGCCACTCCCGCCGGAGTTTCGAGTCCTCCCTTTGGAATGGGTGTGTGTGTTGTACATAGCATAAGTTAGTTTAAGTAGTGTGTAAGTCTAGGGACCGATGACCTCAGTAGTTTGGTCCCTTAGGAATTCACACACATTTGAGTATACGATTTTATTGATGGAACCAGTGTGATGTTTATGTGGGTTCCTGGTCATGTCGGTCCGACAGGAAATGAGGCTGCTGACGCTGCTGCCAAGGCTGCAGTCCTCGTAACTGAGCCCTCTAGTTCTTACATTCTCTCCGATGTTCTCTATCTTGCCGTCTGTAAGCAGGTGGTGTCACTTTGGCATCACCCTTGGTCCTCCCTTCATGGAAACAAGCTCCGGGATATTAACGCTTGTAAGGGCTTCATTACTATTCACTAGCGCACTTGAGCAGATGTAATTTCGATGGATTGCTCACGCGCTGTCTGCGACATGGAATATCTATGCTACAATAGAATCGCAGTCAGAGTAGTGTTGGCAGTAAGTCGAGTTTAATAGCTCGCAGAGAGCAGTCGTGTTTCATAGCTCGCACAGAGCGCCTGAGTTCTGTAAAAAGATATGGACTTTTAGTGCAGCGGTTGACTTGTGTTGGCCCGGTCATGCAGAACGATGGCGGTGCCTGAGCGATGTCGTATAAGGTAAAAAATAAAAAAAAATATTATTGTTCCTTGTTGCCACGCGCATATGTTAATTGCCACAATTGATTTGATCACAATTGTAATGTTAAAGTCCCATGTAATTCCTTGCAAAAATGTTTCAATAATAACTTTTGTCCTGAAGAAAACTTTTTCCAGTCATTTATCTGAGTTTAAAGATTTTTCGAATTTTTCTCTGTGCGTACTCATGTTGATTAAGCAAAAGAAAATCAGTTGTTCTCCTACAAATTGAAAATCTAGTGGCCAGCATTGTACTGGGCTGTGGCAAAAATTTCTTATAGGAGCGGATATATAGACAGCGTTATCGGGCGACATCATTGTGAGGGAAGAATTTTTCAGTTTATTCAGGATGATTTCACAGGGCCATGACGCAGCGCTGCTGACGTCAAAACTTATTAATCTCGACATGTAGTCAGTCTTTAATGGAAGGTCACATTAAAACTTGAAATTTTATCATTGGAAAGAAATTTCTCTATTGGGACTTAAACGAGATTTTTCTGTTGGGAGGTTACACTAAATGTGAATATTGTAATTATTTTTCTGTTGGGAGGTTACAGGCTCTCCCAGCGGCTTGGACGACCTCCTCTCAGCCCTCTCTCCGCGAGGTTGCGTATTGGGCACTGTCGTTTCAGCAGTCGCCATTTGTTAAGTGGTGCTCCCCCACCACTTTGTGCACATTGCACCCAGCTTTTAACTGTCCACCATTTCCTGAGGGAATGCCCTTTGTTTAATCGCTTACGTTCTCGTTTGTTTTCCGTCTGAGTTAGCGGCTGTTTTAGCGAATGACGCGCGGACAGCCAACCGTGTTTTACGTTTTATCCGTCGTAGGAATATGGCGAATGCTATTTAATTTTTACTTCTGGATTCCCTTTTCTCTATAGTGCATTTTGTAGAGCTTTCTCCACATCCCTGTTTTTAGCTGTCTTCTCTTCCGTCGATTGGAATTGACGTGTAGTCGTTTTTAACTCCTCTCTTTGTCTTCGTGTTCTACAGTTTTGATATGGATGCTATGACCATAGTTGTTTCTGCGCCCTAAAACAAAAACATTGATGCAATTTTTGACGGCCACTCTCCGTAATGCTGGATGGTCGCTGTCAGTCGCTACATGTGATCTGCCTTGTCTTGTATAGCTGTGGTTGTTCCTTCGAGTTTACACTTGATAACCACATCGCCAACAGTCGACTTGGGCAGCCTCATGAGGGTTGACACGTTCCTGCTGCATGTGTTGTTCAGTGACTAGACTACATTCTAAGTCACTGAGATCCTCCGACCAACCCGTTGTGCTGTTACTGCCCTTCTATTGACAACACATTTTTTTTTTTTTTTTTTTGTTTAAGATGGAGCCCCTCCACGCCCACACCGGCATGATGGCCAACTCAATAGGTCTGCTGCCATCTCTGCATAAGGGTTAGTTTTCATTAAAGTGAGGTGTCGCAGGATGTGGGTACTGCGATGTTTCGATGTTTGCGTACGTCTGGTTAAGGTTAACCATTAATACGCACTCATCTGGAGATAGATTGGGTCGAAGTCGAACGATGGATAGCGGTTTTTAAGGTCAGAGGATAAAAAGTGCCAAGGCAAGGGCCAAGGGAAAAAAACCTCTGCGATAGTTAGGTCGGGTGGTAAGAGCAGTAGCGGATGTCTTGCTGCCTGCGATAGGTCGTGCAAGGGTAGGCTTTGTTAATAGTGGGTATCATGCATGTCGATACCTTGACGTTGTGCGGTGGTGTTACTCGGCGGCTGGCGCTGGGTGCCGGTGTTGAGCTCTAGATCAGTGTCAGCAACCTGCAGCAGTTAGGTTTATCATAGTTTTTGTGTCCTATAGGTCATTTATCGGATGCACAGTGTAGGGTGATGTTGGCGAATTGTTTGTGCGTCAGTGGGCGAGTTCGTCGGTGTCCCTGCTGTGGCCTGTTGGTCGGCTCTAATAGCAGCTGGTAATTACCAGTCAGTGGTGCTGATATGCAGGGGCTTGCCGACGTTTGTCGCTTGTTAGTGTATGTTAGTTTAACATAGGTGGCTATGCCCTAGCTAGTAATGTCTTTGGCAGCTTGTGCTTCCACCTATGGTTGTGATCGTAGTTTCCCAGAGTGAGGATGAAAGGATTGTTCGAGTGTCTCGAGTTCCTGTATAGTCGTGTGGCGTGTTTTTTGAATACGTTTCAAGGCGGTATTCTTGGTGAAGATCCACGGTGCGTGTGTAGCGTGGAGCGTTACTAATGATTCGTGGCACTTTGTTCTGTATGATCTGCAGGCGGCGCAGTCGTGTAGGAGTTGCATATCCCCAGACGGGAGCTGCGTACGTCATCAGAGGTCTAATCAGTGTCATGTATATGGACCTCGACACCCTTCTATTCAGTGTACTTTCTCTGTTGAGCATTGGGTAGAGCTGTTTGACCCTCGCGTGCGCTCTGTTGGCAACGTACTCTATGTGGTCTCCCCACGTAAGTTTCCGGTCCAGCCAGACACCTAGGTATCTGACTTTCTCTCGGAAACGTATTGGGCGTGTATGTAGTGTTATCGGTCTACTGTGTTGATGTTTGCGCAGTAGTTTCGGTCTACGTGCGAACAGAAATGCTTCGCACTTTTCGACGTTTACTTTAAATAACTGATTGACAACACAATTCTCCGAGCCTTGTATTATACTGACGGGTCTCGCTCTCCTGACATCTGGTGGCCAATTCCGCAGTACATAGGATACTTCAGAACAGATAAGATATACATATTTGCTCGAGAACTAGTTGAATATTACCGCAACGTTTACTGGACAGAATTTCCTCATAGAAAACGGCAACATCTGTAAAATATAAGACTGCAAATAATACACAACGATAATTTCTTTTTGTTAAAATGAATCTTAACGGCCGTATTGCTTTCGCTTAGGACAGCCAGATATGGCTTCAGTGGCTACAGATGGCTCTCCCTTCGGGATAACGTGCTGCATTCGGCCTGTCAGGAAACTTTCGATCCATCAACAGACAAGGTCACATACCCCACTGAAACTTATTTAGATATCGTCGATCTTTTACCGAGTTAAAAGCTCTTTGAAAGTCTATAAACGCCAAACAACCTGGTATCCTGTGTGCGTGGTACTGATGATATAACGTGTGCACAGCGGGAGACAAGTTTCCCGTGAATTGTTTTGAACTAATACTGATTTCCGTGGACAAGGTTGAACCATTATCTGCACTCAGTGCCAGAAGCAAATATCTCTTTCGGCCGCTTCCTCTCCAGAGCGGCTCATTTTTCCTTTCTCACTGGGCTATAGTCTCTAATCATGTATTTGATTTCCGGTCCTGATATAGATCATTGCTTCATACATTTATTAGATTTTTACTTTTTATATGGCGCCGTCTTTATACAAACTCTCGTGGTAACTATAAATTCTGTACACTTCATCAGTGAAATAAATAAAATAACAGCTGCAGAGAATAAGTTATTCGGCCAGAGGTTAGTAAAATGCAAAATTCTGAATGTTGCCCCATGATAGTTCTGCAGTAGCATGGAAAGTTGGAAACGCCCAGTTTTACGAAACTGTTGCAGTGCCTGCACAAAGAGTGGCGAAAGGTTTTGCACAATATTTTCATCTGCATAGATGCTACGTAAATTACTATGTTCTAGCGCCTGGGCAAAGTATGAAGATAACGTATACACAACGTCTTCATTTGGTGTAAATGTTACTTAGATCATTATTTATCAGGAATTAAAGACGTTCCACCTATAGTCTCTTCTGCTGCATGTTTACGAGTTATAAGAAAATACAGTATAGGAACTAAATCCACCCAGAACCTTCAAAAGCTTACAGAAGGGAGATTAAAGAACATTATTGATTAGACCTGTCGCTGACGACGTAATTATAGAAGAAGCACACGCTCGGGTATTGTAAGGCTAGGCCAGTAGGAAATCAGCCGCGACCTTTTCAAAGGAATCGTCCCAGCACTTACCTTAATCGATTTAGGGAAAGCAAAGGACAAAAATCTCGACTACTTGACAGGATTTTTGAGCTTTGCTCCTCTGAATGTGAATTCATTGTTTGCCAGTTTCTCGCTCGATGCTGCCTAATATCGTGTAGGACCTCGCGAGCACGCAGAAGTGCTGCAACACGACGTGGCATGGACTCGACTAATGTCGGAAGTAGTGCTGGAGAGAACTGATGCCATGAATCCTGCAGGGCTGTCCATAAATCCGTAAGAGTACGAATGGGTGGAGATCTGTTCTAAATAGCACGTTCAGGGCATCCCAGATATGTTCAATAATGTTCGTTTCTGGGGAGTTTGGTGGCCAGCGGATGTGTTTAAACTCAGAAAAGTTTTCCTAGAACCACTCTGTAACAATTTTGGACGTGTGGGGTGTCGCATTGTCCTGCTGGGACTGCCCGATTCTGTCGGAATGTACAATGGACTTCAATGGATTCAGGTGATAGGATGCTTACGTACGTGTCACCTGTCAGAGTCGTATCTAGACGCATCAGGGGTCCCACATCACTCCGACTGCACTCGCTCCACACCATTACAAAGCCTCCACTAACTGACATGCAGGGTCCATGGATTCACGAGGTTGTCTCCGTACAGGTATACCTTCATCCCCTCGATACAATTTGAGACGAGACTCGTCCGAGCACACAACATGTTTTCGGTCATCAACAGTTCAATGTAGCTGTTGACGGGCCCAGGCGAGGCCAAAAGCTTTGTGTCACGTAGCCATCAAGGGTACACCAGTGGGCCTTCGGTTGCGAAAGCCCATGTCGGTGATGTCTCGTTGAATGGTTCTTCACGCTGACAGCATTGAAACCTGCAGCAATTTGCAGAAGGGCTGCTCTTCTGTCACGCTGTCACGCTGTCACGCTCTTCTGTCTCTTCAGTCGTCTTTGGTCCTGTTCTTGCAAGATATTTCTGCGGCCGCAGCGAGGTCTGAGATTTAGTGTTTTACCGGATTCCTGATATTCACGGTACACTCGTTAAATGGTCGTACGGGAAAATCCCCACTTCATCGCTACGTCGGAGATGCTGTTTCCCATCACACGTGTGCCGACTATAACACCGCGTTCAAACATCCTTAAATCTTGATAACCTGCCATTGTAGCAGCAGTAACCGATCAATCAACTGCGCCAGACACTTGCCATATAGGGGCGTTGCTGACCGCACCGCCGTACTCTGCCTGTTTACATATCTCTGTATTTCAATATGCATGCCCATGTCAATTTCATTAGCGTTTCAGCGTATAGAACATGTTTCTGTCATTCATTCAACTTTCACACTTGTCAGTAATAACATAAAACTCTTGCCTTTGATCATCATGAAGAATATTCTATTAAGTACAAAATAAGAACAATAATTATATAGATATTTTTGGTTGTGCATATAAACTTTACTTGCGTCAAAAGTAATTGCTTTGGCTACATGAAAGCGCAGAAGTTATTCGGTCAGCTAATCTTTGTTATTTATAACATCTAATTTAGATTACGTAAGGACATCATTCATCCCCATTACGGTCGGAGGAAGGCAACGGCAAACCACCTCCATTAGGACGTTGCCTAGTAAGGCGGTGCGGGTCTCCCGCATCGTTCCCCTACGCTCTGTAAAGAAGCATGGGACTTCATTTCCATTTTCCAAGGACATAAAATACACAATGGGCTAACAATGAAGGATGTGCGGTTCTAATCATGTGCAAAACAAACCAAATCAAAGAGAAGTCGTCGCTTCCAGTTTCTCTCTCACACATTCATTTACGTTTATTTTCCTACGAATTACTAACGTAATTCATCTACTGTACAAAACTACCACCCGTAGTTTTGGTACAGCACAACTGTAGTCGAACGTAATCGGTGCCATAGAGCGCGTGATACTGCTGCTATGGACGTAGAGAAGCTTATCTTATGAACGACAACTGGTCGCTGTGGAATATACAAGACAAGAGATCTCGCCACAGCGACTTACAGAGGAAACTATGGCTTAAATTTGCACAGGACATGAGTGTGAATGGTAAGTGGAAACCCTAATCATAACACAATAAAAAATATAATATTGTGCGATTAGACTTACTGAATAGGTGTTACGTGATGTACGGTGAGCATTCAGTAAGGTTGCTTAAAAAATTCTGTATTTAAAAACAAATCTGAGAAGATCGTAAAGACGCTCCACAATTCCGTAATGCCTACGTCTGTCAGATCATCTTATTGCAGCAGGTGACAGAAGCAGTACAGATCGTGGGGAAAGAATATGTTGCGAAATTTTTCTATTGAATCCTCTGCTCTCTTTGTACATTAAAGAAGGACTGTAAGCAATCAATTCAGCGAGACTGTTTGAGAAAATTCAAGAAACTGTATTTAAATTAAGAAGAGCACCTTCAACCATACGTTCACCCTAGTAACTAGCATTCTCTAAAGCACTCAAACTCTTTTCATTCGAGCACTTCCGTTGAGCAGAGTAACTTCATAAATTTATCTCCGATAGAGTACACTGCACCGACACTGAGGTTCTCCGTCATAGAAGTGTATCGTTCTGCCGATTGTGTTAGCTGGCAAGTGACTGCAGCTGCTTGTTCTTGTTCTCGTAACGGAACGTTTCAGGATCGTGAACTTTGGTGAGTTCTGGTCGCTGATGTGGTAGAAAGCACTTGGTTTCCGACTTCCGAAAGAAGGCAGCTGTTCTAACGCCTGGAGCTAAGACGGGTGTTGACTTAATCCGGCTAACGGGTGTGGCCTGGCCCAGCTGGGTGGTTTCTAAAGGCGAGTGTTTCCCTAAAATAGCTGGCGTTTCCCAGTTTCCTTTGGGAAGACAACAACGGAAGCTATCGTCAGGCAGCAGCACTCCAAAGAAGTACTACGGGAGTGAGCAGGAAATTGGCCGAAACGTCACCAAGTGATAGGAGTGTCGTGGAGTTGTGGGCATCGCGCGAAATCGTAGAGTCGGTCAGTGACAGTGGTAGGGAGTAGGAGGCGAGTTGAGCTTTCTGAGGTGGAGGTGGTGTGGAGCCGTATTTCGGAAGTTCGTAGTCACGGGTCAGTTAGGTCCACCTAACAGAGTGTGGAACAATTGGCTATCTCGGGTGTTGTGTAACAAATGGAGCGAACTTGGTGAGTGTTATTAGAAGAAGAATAAATTTAGTATTGCTCAATTAGAAATATAAGGCGTGAAATTCTCGTATATGGCGTTACCCTCTTTGATTGTAGACTTTGTGGTTTACAGAAGAGATGAGAGAGACTGGTTGGCGAAGGTGTAGTGACTGATTGTGGTGTTTTTTTATCCACTTCATTGATTGGACTCTGGAGTATCTGAAGGTAGTCAGATGACTGCAGGGCACTGAATAGTGGTACGAAGGAAGGGACTCTCTGACCTTGTGTCACATGTCTAAGCGACGCTGGCGGCCCTATTTCGTTTTATAGCGTAGGTAGCAGGACCTACAAAATTATCAAAATCCCCCAATAAACGTTTGGAAGCAGTCTACAGAGCAATACTTCACCTGACGTACATTACACACCGCACAGCGCTAAGAGTTCATGGACTTTGGCCGCGGTCGCGACAGGATGGTTCAAATGGCTCTGAGCACTATGGGACTTGACATCTGAGGTCATCAGTCCCCTAGAACTTAGAACTACTTAAACCTAACTAACCTAAGGACAGCGTCCGGCCATCCTGATTTAGGTTTTCCGTGATTTCCCTAAATCTCTCCAGACGATTGCCGGGATGGTTCCTTTGAAAAGGGCACGGCCGACTTCCTGCCCCAACCTTCCCCAATCCGATGAGACCGATGACCTCGCTGTCTGGTCTCCTTCCCCAAAACAACCCAACCCTAACCTAAGGACATCACACTCATCCATGCCCGAGGCAGGATTCGAACCTGCGACCGTAGCGGTCGCGCGGTTCCGGACTGCAGAACCGCTCTGCCACACCGGCCGGCATGTCGCGACAGGACTTAGCCAGACGCTACAGAAACTCCGAGACGATGGACAGGGAGGAGCGTTTCAACCTGCTTGTCAGTTTGATGTCGTATATACATTTGAGTATAATGTCAACATTATCAGGCTTATCAATAACAATACCTTTTTTTGTAGAAATCTCCATTTACTAGTCATTCCAAGTGCATCACTTGCCGAGTCTTAGAAAGACACCTGTTTACAGTACTTTGCACTAGTCCAAGCTTTGACACTGGGAGAGGTCTCATAAGAGAAGTCTTCAGTTCAACTGCCTCACGACAGACTGATTGCCTGCCGTGTGACGGATGTTATTCAGTTCCAGAGCATAAGCTTCATCAGACCGCCGCAGTTATACCATCATACAGACAGCCTGTTAGTCGGTCGAATACGGTACCAGTGGAAGTTCAGACTGTGCCCTGTGGACCCCTTCCTGGTATTCTACAGAAGTAAGATGTGTGCCGACTCTTTGTTTCGCCCTCTATGTTCTCTCACTATCCCAGAACACAAACATGACTTAACACTATACACACACCCATTACTGTCACTTATTTATTTATTTAACCTAATCTGGTTAGAGGCATCAGGCCCTCTCTTACACTGGACTAGGACTTCAATTGGCATTAAAATGATTCGAGAGTCTGAAGTAGTAGTCCGAGTAAATTTTACTGACTGTGAACTAATAAAGTTAATACTGGCAGCATTTGTACTACTGAAACAGTTGCCACTAATAGTGATAATACTTCAAAAATGTTCAAATGTGTGTGAAATCTTAGGGACTTAACTGCTAAGGTCATCAGTCCCTAAGCTTACACACTACTTAACCGAAATTATCCTAAGGACAAACACACACATCCATGCCCAAGGAAGGACTCGAACCTCCGCCGGGACCAGCCGCACAGTCCATGACTGCAGCGCCTTGGACCGCTCGGCTAATCCCGCGCGGCAGTGATAATAGTAATAATAAAAATAATGATAGCGGTAGATATAAGAAAAAATTGTAGGGGTGCAAAATATATATTTTCTGTAATAGCGGTATCTGTGGAAATTTAAGGAGATGGCATCGGTTAAGAATACTGGGTAATGGGGAAGATTACGTTGGAAGTAAAACGGTAACGAGTTAGTAAAGGGACAATAGTTATCCCTATCGTTGCTTTAGTATGTATGTCATTAACTGACTTCTGAAGCTGGAGATGTTATTTATAACTCTAATTTAATGCGGGACGTTATTGTAGAGTCGGGTTCCTGGTACTGAGGACGACTTCGAGAAAGTGGCTGAACAATTAAGTAGGACACAAAGGATTTTGCTCTGATGGGAGCGGACATGTCTGCCAAGGTATTCAGATAAGAGCGTTAAGGTCGAAGAGAGATATGAGGGGCAGTGTTCATTGACACGACATTGAAATCTCTGCGCTTGTCTGCATGCAACCAGGATAGATCTTCATGTGATGGTCAAAGGTGATCAAACAGTCGAACATCAGTAATATAACGAAAATAGGCATTCATAACCAGTTCCAGGAGCCATGAGATTTCCCAAGAAAGACCTTGCAGGATAACATCGCTGTAAGCAGGTGTTTGTACAAATTTATTTTCCAGGTCAAGATGCAATGATTTTCATATTTTTGTAGGGCATGGAGAGATGCTGAAGCCTTCTTGCATATTGCAGTTACGTGCACCGCCCATTACAGTTTCATTACTACCCCTAGGCTCTTTTCTGAAGGGGAGAAACTGATATCCCATTTGAGGTTAAAGAGGGATTCTCCATATTTCGAGCTAATGAACCTTGAACGACCAACCAGTGCCGCTTAGATTTTGGATGGATTAAGCTTGGACCCCATATCGCTCGAGGAATACATTTAAAAGAATAGGGCAGTGCCTGTCATCTTAGAGTGTCTGTATAGTTCAACGCATGCATGTCAGAAGGATCATAGCATCGAAGTATACAGACACTGTAAAATTCAGACACTGCCCTACTGTATTTCATGCCATACCAAGGCAATCCGACGAGCAAAACAATGTCTCTTCTTGAAACTTCCTGGCAGATTAAAACTGTGTGCCGGACCGAGACTCGAACACGGGACCTTTGCATTTCGCGGGCAGGTGCTCTACCAACTGAGCTACCCAAGCACGACTCACGCCCCGTCCTCACAGCTTTAATTCCGCCAGTACCTCGTCTCCTACCTTCCAAACTTCACAGAAGCTCTCTTGCGAACCTTGCAGAACTAGCATTCCTGGAAGAAAATTTCATTCTAGAAACATCCCCCAGGCTGTGGCTAAGCCATATCTCTGCAATATCCTTTCTGCCAGGAGTGCTAGTTCTGCAAGTTTCGCAGGAGAGCTTCTGTGAAGTTTGGAAGGTAGGAGACGAGGTACTGGCGGAATTAAAGCTGTGAGGACGGGGCGTGAGTCGTGCTTGGGTAGCTCAGTTGGTAGAGCACTTGCCCGCGAAAGGCAAAGGTCCTGAGTTCGAGTCTCGGTCCGGCACACAGTTTTAATCTGTCAGGGAGCTTCATATCAGCTCACACTCCGCTGTAGAGTGAAAGTTTCATTCTAGAATGTCTCTTCTTGTTCGAGAATCATACCATTTGTATGGGGCACTATGAGACGTAGACAACAGGACATACGGAAGTTTGGGTCCGTCCTGAGAGGTGTGCTTGGATTTCGGGGGCGGTTACGGCCAGCGCCCGCATAAAGCGGGAGATTTGGCTTCGAATTCCGGAATGGCACACATTTTCATATGTTACCAATAAATTCGTATAGCCGTTGTATAATCGTATTTTCTATTTCCGAGTGCATTTAATTTGATTCGTTGAAGTTATAACTGTCACACACCATGGGGAAAGGGTCCATTGTGGGCAGGGGCAGAAAACCTACTCCTTAGGGTCTCCCAGGCTACAACTGTCTACGTAACCACTTCCGTTACCTGAACCACGGCTACCTGTTGGGTTGTTTTACGTACAATCTGTGCTGCACCCAGCGATATGGAAATCGATACATGCGACCAAGATAGCGCATTCACACCAACAGCGGCGCGCAAATCACTGCATTTACACCGCGAGCGGCCGCGGTGGTCTAGCGGTTCTAGGCGCTCAGTCCGGAACCGCGCGACTGCTACGGTTGCAGGTTCGAATCCTGCCTCGGGCATGGATGTGTGTGATGTCCTTAGGTTATTTAGGTTTAAGTAGTTCTAAGTTCTAGGGGACTGATGACCAGAGATGTTAAGTCCCATAGTGCTCAGAGCCATTTGAACCATACACCGCGAGCGGCGCTACAAGCCAGGAACACGCCTCCTGGTGTCACATTGGACCACGTCACGCTAACCAGTTTCTTCTGGCTCAAGACAACTTGCCGAGTGGATGACCACTTGCGCGATGTCATCGCTCAGCGTTCAGCCGTCGTGATGCAGCTGTTATCGGTACGACGACCACTGCGATAGGACTGAATTTTGCGAAGTTTGCTGTGCCCACCAGATTTTCAGCTGCAGCTCTTAGTTGAACACGCCTGGACTTGGCTTCGAGGATTGCAGTTGTGTTGTGTAACCAGAATATTATGCTCAATAAACGAGCCATGCAACACGACTCAGCAATCTGTTCCTCATCTTATACCACACAGGACACTTCTTAGCACGAAGAACAACAAATGGCATATGCGTGTTGCGCTAAGGGATGACTAGCACGCACAACGTTTTTTGACATGGAGGTATATTTTTAATGACCTGAAATATTTCTTGCACGCCAGAATGCACTGGTGTTGATCAGCAGGCCTTATTTGACCCCCCAGGTGGTATGAATTTAGTCTACTTTTATTAACCACATCGAAGCTAAGATAGCCGACTTGGCGGATGCGCAGTTGAGCAGTTTGTACTTGTCTCGTGATCGAGAATGGTGACGTGATACAATGCATCCTGAAACACTCCCTATTAAACCCGCCGTTATTGACTAGTGGATTATAGCCTAACAGTTTAAAACAGTCTGATCGTGTGCAACTGATAAAGGCTGATCGGTTAATATTTGCACGGGAGCTGTTTCTTGTCAAATCCAACAAAGCTAATTAGAATGTCAGGTAGCAGTAATCGGTGCATACTGTGTTGTTAATGTTCTATAGCTTTTGTCTAAACAGCACGACAAAGTAATAACGGTTAACTCATCACAGGTTGCCTGTTAATGTCGTCACATGCCAATATTTTTCATGTAGCACTGAATACACAGTACTCACTGCAGTCCAAATCGTGGTTGTCCGGGGAGGTTGTCGCGTAATCACAGTACACCAACGAACACTTTGAAACCTTCCCGTCTCCTCTATATCTCTTTTGTTGCGCAACCTCTGCTTAGGATTTCTCTCTCTTGCTTAATAATAACAAATGAAATCTTCCCTCTGAAATTAATGCTCTTTCTCAATAATAATAAGTGCAATCTTCGCATACAAATTTAAGTGCTGCTTATTAAAAGTGATTTGCTGACTATTTTGACGAAACATAAAATGTGTCGTCGTTGTGGTCCTCAGTCGTTACCTGCACTAACCCAAAACTGTCCCTTACCTTTTTTACTGTTATTGGATCGCCATCTGACTGCTACATCGAACTGCGACATGAATATACTTACTCTGTTTTACTATACTATATTAACTGCTGGTGGGCTGTCATAATAAGTGGCTGTATTTATTACCAAAGCTGACGTTATTCTTTAATAGCAAAGCTGACGTTATTCTTTAATTAATTTGACTGAAGTTACGTAATTCATAGTTAAACTTTTTCTTGACAGCAGTAAAATTTTGCAAAATTTTACGTTGATGGTTTTTGGGATGGATTATAATCAGTAATGCAATATTGCTGGCAAAAATTAATTGTATTCTGAAAACGATTCTTCATATATTTACTGTTGGTAATGAAATGATTTTACAAACGTTCAAATGGGACTTACTGCCGGCCGGAGTGGCCGAGCGGTTCTAGGCGCTACAGTCGGGAACCGCGCGACCGCTACGGTCGAATCCTGCCTCGGGCATGGATGTGTGTGATGTCCTTAGGTTAGCTAGGTTTCAGTAGTTCTAAGCTCTAGGGGACTGATGACCTCAGCAGTTACGTCCCATAGTTCTCAGAGCCATTTGAATTTTTTGGGACTTACTTTTTAAAATAATCTTACAACTAGCATTGCACAAACATACCTTCAGTAGTCTTGAGTTTCTCAAAAAAAAAAAAAAATAATAATAATAATAATAATTCAATAATATTAGTTCCTCTTATGATAATAGTTACATGATGTCTCTGAACATCCGTTTATAATCTCATGTAAATCGTAACTGGTGGCTGGCAGGCACACCGCTCCTCTCAACCTCTCGCTTCAGACCTGTTACCAACTCGCTTCACATCTCGCTTACTACTGACTTCCTGCGAACGCGAAGGTGCGGTCTCTCCCGCCAACAATGCTTTCTGGTGCAGACAATCCCTGCTACCATTAAAAATGTATCAATGCGCGGTCTTTCCCGCTCTTTTCTTAAAATATATCCATACGCGGTCTCTCCCGCCCTTTTTAAAACTATGTCAATGTGCGGTCTCTCCTGCCAACAATACTTTGGTGCAGACATTCTCTGCTACCACAATTATTTCCAAAATGACAAATATTAATTATTCCTACTTAATTCTAATAATAAAATATGAACATCTCTCATAAATTGTGATTTGACAATAGAGAATAGAAACATACACGTCTTACAACTTAAACACATAAAACAAATCACTCACTTAACGCCTTTACGTATTTGCTAGAGGTCAGGTCCACAGCTTTGGTTGACACACACAGCTGTCCTGCCGAAATCCACCCTGCTCACTTAGCAGCCAACAACTTACTTGCCTGAAGTCTCAACACTGACTACTCTCTGGCGCACTGGGCCCTCGACTATCGATAGTACCTACTGCGACCTGCTTCAGGCAAAGACATATTCTGCTCAGTACGTAAGGGGCCGTTGGTCCCTAACAATCCAATGAACAATTTCATATGACTGACATAACGCTGCCTTTGAAAAGGATGACAAAAGTAGAAACGCGTAAGATTGTTGAAAAATAAAAGTGTGGTCACGACAAATTAAAAGTTTTATGTAATTCTGCAGGTTTTCGTGGCAGTTGTCACTGAAGCTAAAATCTTCTGGGTTATTAGGCAGCGTCATATTTCTACTAAAATGATCGACGTTTCGACCGCTCTGCTGGGATCTCCCTCAGGATCTTATGGGGTCCACTACTGCTGGACACCATAAGATCCTGAGGAAGATCCCAGCAGAGCGGTCGAAACGTCGATCATTTTAGTAGAAATATGACCCGGCCTAATAACCCAGAATATTTTAACTTCAAATTAAAAGTTATTAAAAGTGCATCCAAATAGCCGCGTCGTCTCATATCAGGGAGCGAAGCAGTGACCCTCACTCGTGACTGCGTGACGCGCGGTTGTGAATGTGTGTGTGAGCTGGCCGGCTGTTTACTTCCCCGTTGGCCTGGTTACCAGTTGTGTCCGCATTCTGCTGCAACTCAGATTACCACCGGACAGCAGGCCAAGGCTCTGTAACGACTACACACAACTGATATTCATTTCATTTATTCATTACATTTACTAGATGGAGCAAGTCACCTTGTACCTAAAGCGGGGTATGACACTCCTACAGTTCTACATCACTAAATTTTACAGAGTATTGTATTCCATAGAGTTCGTTGCGACACGTCAGTTTGTAGGTTTACGCCGCCAGAATTTATTTCTATAAAATATTTTTTGGGTTGCAGATTGTGTCAAGTTGTAAACTCTCGAGCCAATGTTTCAGTGACTGTTGTAAGAGGCTTTCATCAAGGAATGTAATTTCATATTACATACTGTGGTGAAAGTCACCTGTAATAGTGTTCGAGATCATGCTTCAGCAGTTTACAATGTGACGTGGTATACAACCCAGAAGAGTTTTATGTGAAGTTGTAGGTATCTTATTATCTATTTCTTTGTATTTACAATCTTTTTGTACTCCTCCATCCGACCCCTTTTCCCAGTACTTTCCAGTCCTAAAAAGCAGAGCATCTTCTACAAGTTACTAATGCTAAATCCTAAATCCTAATCTACAACACAATCTAACTCAATATCCGCGACCAATTTTAAATTTCTAACAAACAACCTGGCTGAACAACACGACATTAGCATATGCTACTGACACTTTTGCGTCGTGAGAAATGCCTGGTGCTAAATCTCACCAGCATTGATATCCGAATTTAATCAGGCAGCTCTGAGCAGCCGGTCTACAGTTCTACCGATCTTCACCCCCTCTCCGCTACCCCTACTGACTGATGTTCTGCTGCTGGAGGACAAACAGGCACCCTAAATCTTCTTTTAATTGTCAACTGTTGTACGGTACTCAATTTCATTTCCTTGCATAGTTATCCTGACGTTTTTTTTTAGGTACTGTGCTTGCTATGTTGTTCAGTATAGTCCGTTTACCGTCGCTCCTGCCTCACTACCTTTCTATTTACCGGTGTCTGTTTTGTCTCAGGGGCCACCCATAGATATGTAGCGTACTATATTCACAATGTCTTGTAGGTTTTCCAGTATTCTACATAGATATGTACAGTAAAGAAGACTGCAGTTCCACGGCAAGCAGACTGTAAAAATTTTAATTAAATTCAGTCTCGCACAAGAGGAAAAATTTATTAACTTCTGTTCGAGAAAATGCCATTTGTTTCTGTCGTATGTCTAACACAACATACGCATTTGCGACACATTTCGGTTCGAATCCGTATACCATGGCTAGAGCGATACCAGCTGCAATCACGAGCCGACTCAAAGCTTCAACTTAACACTGGTTGTTCTCCAAATATCCCTTGCTAGAGCAGCTGCGGGAAAGACTATAAATTATCTAGTTCAGGCCACTCAGAGATATCTAACTACGTCCAAAAATCTTCACAAATCAATATCTTTTCTGTGAATGCGGGGTTACATCGGCATAAACGCAGACGAACGTGCTGTGACTAGCTTCCCAGAAACGTGCAACAATTTCCATCCACGTTAATATCCCTTCTGCACTGTAATTACTATCAACCGATTAAGTAGAGGAAAAGTAGCCTGGCCAAATCTATATAACAACGACAGTAACGTCAAAGGAACTTGTTACTGGACAATCCAACACCACATGCCACATTCGTAATTTCTTCTTCATAGTCTCATCTGGAAGGAGCTTGTGGCCATTAAAAGTTTAACAGCAGCCCACATGGCTAAAACCAAACACCTACTAGAGTTAACACTCTCTCCGAATTGCGGAGCAGTTGAAGAGGATCTCTTGCAGTTTTTAGTGAAGCGTTCAACGCACAGCAAATGAAAAGAAAATTGAAGATTGTTGAAGGAGACCGCAACCAGCTATGAGTACTTTAATGTTGGTAACATTTGGGCTCGGTAGTAGGAATGAGAGACGAAAAAGACTAAAAAAGTTCAGATGGTAGTACCAAATACCGTGTTCGGAAACCACAAGAGGAGGAGGTATACTTGGAAAGGCCTGTGGACACGGGAAGATACCAGCTGGATTAATCATGGTCAGACAGCGATTCCGAAATCAGATATTGAATTGTGAGGTCTATCCAGGACAGTTATAATTTTAGATCACAATA
Source organism: Schistocerca serialis cubense (assembly GCF_023864345.2). Taxonomy (NCBI): domain Eukaryota; kingdom Metazoa; phylum Arthropoda; class Insecta; order Orthoptera; family Acrididae; genus Schistocerca; species Schistocerca serialis. The sequence goes on along the minus strand of NC_064641.1, from coordinate 836,309,169 downwards.
AACAATGAACAGTAGGCTAAATCTCAAGAGAATCGTCAGTAAGAATCAAGGTGGAAAGAAGTGGAATACTAAACTACAGAGGAACGATGAAGTACGTTTCTAATTTAGTATCTTTTATTTTTCGCTTTACATACGAGGGATGCATGGGCAAATTCCACGCCCACACACATGTATCAAGGCTCTTACAGAGATCTGAGACGAAGAGTTACCAAAAAGGAATGCCAGGAAACCATAAGATTGGCAACGGGTTGTATAACTCGAAAGAGCCACTCGAAAGAGCCAAAGTGCATTTAATCAAAATGAAAAGTAATTTTTATTAATTTAATCATATTATTCGTGTTGCTTGTGAAGACATCCACCTTTTACTTCTAACTAAAATAATTTTTTGCGTTTAAAATTGTAAAGTCACTATTTGTTTAGGGCATGAGTTGTTTACCCAGGACAGTTAGGCTCCGTAGAATTGTTTCTGATTAGACTGAGTCAGGGAAGTGTGTGTGGTATTTACGTTCATGAATTTTCTTTCAAATTCAATTTGATTCAGTTTTCGTATTTTTTTATCATGCTGTGTTGAGTTAGGAGCATAAGATTTCCTTTTATTTAAAAATTGAGTTGTGACAATCATGTGTAAAGAACATTCCGTTTTATAGGAAATTTTCTTTTGTTTTGAAGGGAAGGGTGTGTAAGGTGACAGCATCCTCCGGCATCTCAGGTATCGCCTCATATTTTTTACTAATGCACATACCATTAAAATTCCTTATACGTAAATGTGTATCTGAATTTACGCTGAACTCAGTGCCCCTTTGATGCAGCTGTTTGATTATAAGAGTACGGTAAAGAAAGGGCATTATTGAGAAGTGTATAATGATCCTCCTCTCACCATCCCGTCGCTGTCAACCAATGCGTGTAGTTTACATGATCATAGCGTGGAACGCAGATATAACACGGCTGGTAGGATGCCCCGTCAAACGGTAGCAGTGAGAGGACAGCGATGGATATGAATGTCGTGGGAGTGCATGTGAATAATTGATAAAATTAGCATTTGGGATAGAATATCGCGGGTGCAAGAAAGACGAGAGTATTACTTGTAATACTCGCGTAGTACTTGTAATACTTGGCATTCTATCCCAAGTAAAATAATCACAAGTAAAATAATGAAACATGTGCAGAAATTGTTTCAACGTTCTACAAGATGTCTAAACATGATTGATCAAGGTTGTGAAATGGGTACATTAACTTATTATGCGTTTATTCTTCAATTTATCATCTTCTTCCAACATTTATCGCAACGAAAATACACAATAATATCACATGAGAGGAGTATCGCACCCAACCAGGATTCGCCAACGTGACACAGGTGAAACAGAGCCTGTTATTGGCATACCTTGGACAACATCATGTCCAATGAAGAAGATACATCATTACACTTAACTTGAAGACTATTGGATTCAGCACTCAAGAATAGGCATTGCATGTCGCAGTTTCTTTCACTAGCATTTTCTGTTGCAGTCAGAATAGATCACACCAAAACAAAACCGTTGCGTAAATTAAAAATAACATTCGCAGGATCGTAGTTCTTATACTGCAGAATAAACCCTCTCCAGGGGAGACCGCCCTATCGTATCACTGTCCGTGTGGACGGAGGTTTGCGTGTTCATGTGAAGGTTTTTCCCCAACATCCTATTACCCAACGGCGAAGCGGGCGAAAGAGGAAAAGCTCTTCCCTGGGATTCCCAACGATAGCATAGGCGGAAGAGATCATGCCAGACGAACTGGCTGAAAACGCGCTGCTCTATTAACCTCGAGTCTGCGGCAATCCGTTGCAGTTCTACTGTCTGAAATCACATGTTTCATACCCATGTGCTGCATTGAATGGTTCCAAAATCATAATGAGCGGATTATTTCCTCAGTTCACATCCACCTTAAACAAAGTCACGCGAATGGCTGTTTCTCCTGCTGTTTACCATAAAGACCAGTGAAGATGGGCTAAGGACCGTGGTAGCAGGCTTGAAGCAGGCTGGAAGCTAGCTAATGAGCGGATTATTTCCTCAGTTCACATCCACCTTAAACAAAGTCACGCGAATGGCTGTTTCTCCTGCTGTTTACCATAAAGACCAGTGAAGATGGGCTAAGGACCGTGGTAGCAGGCTTGAAGCAGGCTGGAAGCTAGCTGGACCTGTACGCTGAGGGTCGCCTTCCTGAGAATTCACGTGACTACTCAGGGATCCGGTGCTGCTTCTCCGACTGCGCAGGTCTATTTAGGATAAGCACTGCTCTTTCTGAATGGGGAAGGCCCTATAAAAAGTGGGCTAAACATCAGTAGTTACACCCGTACGTGGCTGGGAATCCACACTCAGAACATCACTCCTGATTTTCAGAAGGAAACGAAGAAAGAACAGCATGACGATGACTATTGGAGCATGAAATGTCAGGACTCTCCTGAACTTAAATGGTAATAGATCAGAAAGAATGTGCCGACGTAAGCTGTGGCCAGCACACCGGTCGGCAAAGGGGTTGCGAGAAGATCGATAATAGGCGCTGGAACAAGTGACCCTATCAAGAGAGAAGCCAGACTCGCAAGCAACGTGCCGCCAACGCCCTCTCGACCTCTCGACTGCCAGCACTAGATCGCCGCCGCGGACCAGACGGCCCGGTCAGTGACAGACAGTCACCCAATAAGTCACAGTCAGAGTCGCAGTCGCATTCAGAGTAGTCTCTAGCTCAGAATCAGTCAGTATCTAGCGACCAGAGTAGTGTACATAGTGGGACTTGTACTTCACCAGGAATGAGGCTAACATGGACTGTTATGAAAGAGCTTGTACCACAACACATGGTCTAGGTTAAAGATAAGTAGCTTTCTGTTCTGGTAAACAAAGAACCGTGTTAATGCATGTATGCAGTTGTGTTATAGAAAGAGGATACTGGCCACCAAACAACATCCTCTCCTTGCTTCCCATGGTACAAAACTCTACAGTGGCAACAAGACGACACAAAGTAGAAGAACAGCACTCATCACGCATGAGCTCGCTAGAATAGATAGGGATCAGGCAAAGGACACATCAGTGAGGCTAGCTCAGGGTACACTATCTTTTGGAAAGGAAAAGATGCAGGGGAACCGTGCACCTATGGCGTTGGATTTGCAGTAAAAACAAAAGTAGTGAATCAACAGCGATTAAATGATATTACTCTCGGTGAAAGAATGATGACTCTTCGACTTCACTGGAGATAGTTTTGTCAGCCTCGTCTCTGCCTGTGCTCCCACACTAAGTAGTGAGGAAGATAAAAAGAATCGGTTCTACCATCATCTGCCGGCCGTTGTGGCCGTGCGGTTCCAGGCGCTTCAGTCTGGAACCGCGTGACCGCTACGGTCGCAGGTTCGAATCCTGCCTCGGGCATGGATGTGTGTGATGTTCTTAGGTTAGTTAGGTTTAAGTAGTTCTAAGTTCTCGGGGACTGATGACCACAGATGTTAAGTCCCATAGTACTCAGAGCCATTTGAACCTACCATCATCTGAGCAGTGTTCTCGTCAAGATACTAACTGAAGATAAACCCTTGTTACAAGATGACTACAATTTTAAAGTCAGAAGAGAGAATCGTTTTTGGGGAAACGTAGTGTGTAAGCAAGATATTGGAAACTGTAATGAAAATGGGATTCTGCTTCTAGGTGTCTGTGCTGAGCGTGAACTTTTTATCACCAACAGGCAGTTCCGCTTATCTAAATAGCATGAAACCAAGAAAGGCATCTAGACGCGCCAGCGACCGCCTGTAGATCACGTAAAGTGATGACTTGCCTCTGAAAACCAGACTCTTCTCCCAGTTTCTTCAAATGTGGGAAACCTGTAAGGTACCAGCTGACACGAAGAACTCCACAATTGTCACTGTCTTTAAAACAAAGGCGACCGAAGCTCCATGGCTGGTAACATTTCCTGAATCTCAGTGCGGATTTCGTCCCTACAGAGGAACTACTGATATGCTCTTCTGTGCAAGACAACAGCTGAAGAAGTGCAGGGAACAACATAAGCCTTTACTGCTTGTGGCCTGTGACGTACAAAAGGCCTTCGATAGTGTGCCCAGAGAAGCTATGTGGAAGGTGTTAAAACCTTTTGGCTGCCCTGAGCACTTTGTTAAACTGATCCAAGCCTTCCGTGATGACATGTCAGGGCGAGTGCTACACCACCATGAAATATCTGACAAATTCCCCATTACTAATGGGCTCAAACAAGGATGTGTCCTCGCGCCAACGTCGTTTGCTCTGTACGTAGCAGCCATGCTTTATCACACATTGTGAAAAATGCTAGGCTAAAACTAAAATACAGATTCAACGGAGGGAGACTTAACCAACCCAGGCTGCGCGCTAAAACGTTCACAATTCTCACACAGGTAACTGAACTAAAGTACCCTGATACTTCTTCTACAGCTCACACACCCGCAGACCTGCAAATATCTGTAAATTGTCTTGTTGTTGTTGTGTTTGTGGTCTTCAGTGCTGAAACTGGTTTGATGCAGCTCTCCATACTACTCTATCCTGTGCAAGCTTCTTCATCTCCCAGTACCTACTGCAACCTACATCCTTCTGTATCTGCTTAGTGTATTCATCTCTTGGTCTCCCTCTACGATTTTTACCCTCCACGCTGCCCTCCAATACTAAATTGGTGATCTCTTGATGCCTCATAACCGATCCCTTCTTCTAGTCGGGATGTGCCACAAACTCCTCCCCAATTCTGTTCAATACCTCCTCATTAATTACATGAACTACCCATCTAATCTTCAGCATTCTTCTGTAGCACCACATTTCGAAAGCTTCTAGTCTCTCCTTGTCCAAACTATTTATCGTCCATGTTTCAATTCCACACATGGCTACACTCCATACAAATACTTTCAGAAACGATTTCCTGACACTTAAATCTATATTCTATGTTAACAAATTTCTCTTCTTCAGAAACACTTTCCTTGCCATTGCCAGTCTACATTTTATATCCTTTCTACTTCAACCATCATCATTTATTTTGCAACGAGCGAGGTGGCGCAGTGGTTAGACACTGGACTCGCATTCGGGAGGACGACGGTTCCATCCCGCGTCCGGCCATCCTGATTTAGGTTTTCCGTGATTTCCCTAAATCACTCCAGGCAAATGCCGGGATGGTTCCTCTGAAAGGGCACGGCCGACTTCCTTCCCCATCCTTCCCTAATCCGATGAGACCGATGACCACGCTGTCTGGTCTCCTTCCCCAAAAACAACCAACCAACCAACAACTTATTTTGCTCCCCAAATAGCAAAATTTACCTACTTCTTTAAGTGTGTCATTTCCTAATCTAATTCCCTGTTCCTTCAACTTCAAACTTATCTGTGATTCTTGTAATTGTTACTCTTGTCGGTGGTGGTGTTCCAAATTCAACTCTCCAACGTCGGTGCACAGCACTCTCATTCTCTGTTTCCAGTAACACTTTAGCACCTATTTCCGTTGTTCAAGCAATAACGCCATGTTTGCTGACAATCCTGAAACAAGAGAAAAATTTGTTGTTTTTCACCGCTTTCTAAGTTATTACCCATGAAAATGGTATTTCTGTCTCCTTTAATTAAAAAGGTATTCTGTTTTAAAGAGTGTACACATTATTTTGGAACAGTCTGTATAAAGGGTGATTCTATGATGATGTTAAAAAGTTTCATGAGTGATGGAGATGCATAAATGTATAAATTTAAGGCAAGGGTCCCTGATACGGAAAAGAATGAGTCGAAATAGAAAATCGGTCTCATACTTCTGACAGTCAAATACACGTACCGGAACTGTTGTTGCTAAGAATCTGGGGTATGCAACTTGTGCTGGCATAAACTGTCGCCAGCACACTGGTCAGCAAAGATGTAGTGGGAAGATCAAAAATGGCTCTGAGCACTATGCGACTTAACTTCTGAGGTCTTCAGTCGCTTAGAACTAAGTAAACCTAACTAACCTAAGGACATCACACACATCCATGCCCGAGGCAGGATTCGAACCTGCGACCGTAGCAGTCGTTCGGCTCCAGACTGTAGCGCCTAGAACTGCACGGCCACTCCGGCCGGCGCGCGAAGATCGATAGTAGGCACTGGACCAAGTGTGCCTATCGCGAGAGAGGCCAGAGACACACCGACAAGCAACGAGCCACCAACGCCCTCTCGTCAGCATGTATTTAGGTTGCCACCACTGACTGGAGGGCCCACTAACTCACACTCCAGCTTGGCATCTGTCAGTTAGTTGCTGTGCGGGCTCAGTTTGCATCCCAAGTTACTTGAGTACATAGTGACCAGATTAATGTAATAGCTAGGTTACCGATATTGTCTGCAAGAGGTCTTTACTGATGAGTTTGTACCACAGCACATGAACTCTATGAAAGTTAAGTATCCATTTCATGTAAATAAAGATCTGTATTAATCCACGTATGCATTTGTGTTGTAGGAAGAGGATACCGGCCACCCATAACATCGTCCTCTCCCTTGCTCCCCTGCGGTACAAGCTCTACACAACTTTAAGAGGTGCTAGTATGGACAAAGACAAGAAAAAATGTCCGGTAAACAAGGGCTCTAAATTGCATACCTAAGGAGCTATGAGCATTTCTTCTCTAGTGTGAAACACATCTCCTCTATCGAACAAGTGCACATTGCTACATCTACATCTAAATCTACATGGTTACTCTGAAATTCACACTCAAGTGCCTAGCAGAGGGTTCATCGAACCATTTTCATACTACTTCTCTACCATTCCACTTTCCAATGGCGCGCGGGATAAAGGAACACCTAAATCTTCCCACTCGAGTTCTGATTTTTTTTTTTTTTATTATGATGATCATTTCTCCCTACATAGGTGGGTGTCAACAAAATATTTACGCATTCGGAAGAGAAAGTTGGTGATCGAAATTTCGTAAATAGATCTCGCCGCAAAGAAACCCGCCTTTGTTTCAATGACTGCTACCCCAACTGGTGTATCATATCAGTGACACACTCACCCCTATTGCGCGATAACACGAAACGAGCTGTCCTTCTTTGCGCTTTTTCGATGTCCTCCGTCAATCCTACCTGGTAAGGGTCCCACACCGCGCGGCAATATTCCAGCAGAGGACGGACAAGTGTAATGTAGGCTGTCTCTTTAGTGGGTTTGTCGCATCTTCTAAGTGTTCTGCCAACAAAGCGCAGTCTTTGTTTCGCCTTACCCTCAATATTATCTATGTGGTCTTTCCGATTTAAGTTGCTCGTAATTGTAATTCCAAGGTATTTAGTCGAATTGACAGCCTTAGATTTGTGCGATTTATCGTACACCTAAAATTTATCGGGTTTCTTTTAGTTGGGTTGGGTTGTTTGTGGGAGGAGACCAAACTGCGAGGTCATCGGCCTCGTCGGATCAGGGAAGGACGGGGAAGGAAGTCGGCCGTGCCCTTTCAGAGGAACCATCCCGGCATTTGCCTGGAGCGATTTAGGAAAATCACGGAAAACCTAAATCAGGATGGCCGGACTCGGGATTGAATCGTCATCCTCCCGAATGCGAGTTCAGTTTGCTAACCACTGCGCCACCTCGCTCGGTTTTCTTTTAGTACCCATGTGGATGACCTCGCACTTTTTGTCGTTTAGTGCTAATTGCCAGTTTTCGCACCATACAGAAATTCTCTCTAGATCATTTTGTAGTTGGAATTGATCGTCTGATGATTTTACTAGACGGTAAATTACAGTGTCATCTGCAAACAATCTAAGGGGGCTGCTCAGATTATCAACTAGATCATTTATATAAATGAGGAACAGCAGAGGGTCTATGACACTACCTTGCGGAACGCCAGATATCACTTCTGTTCTACTCGATGATTTACCGTCTATCACTACGAACTGTGGCTTCTCTGAGAGGAAATCACGAATCCAGTCACACGACTGAGACTATACTCCATATGCACGCAATTTGATTAATAGTCGCTTGTGCTCTCAAGGTATACGTGTTAGAGCCCACTTTTGCTAGACATTTTTTTCTTGTTTTGGTACACACTACCACCTCTGAACGTTTCCTACTCTAAAATCTTAAGAGCAACAGTACGTGTATGCACTGCCAGAGGTATCAGAACGCTTTTCGCTTATAACTTTCGTCTCGTTCCTTTCCAGTACAGGGACCCTTACCTCAAATAGCTACATTTATCCTCCTACGTCATCCTTAAAAGTTTGCAGCATCATAACAGAACCACCGTTTGTATACATACATTTACAGATGCCAGTGCCTATAATTTTGATGCTCTGTAGCGTCGTAGTATGACGTTTCCGGACATGGGTTCCTATTTAAAACTTGATCTACTAAGTCCCCTCTACAACATCTATAAGTGTATAACATGAATAGTGAAACAACCTGCATGTGAGCCACTCGTTGTTTAGAACTGGTAGATATTACAAAGACTGTGGTACTACCAAGAAGCGATGGAACAGTCAATCAACATAAATAAATAACCTTTAGGACTCTACAGAGATTCCCCTACGATGTTGCGGGACCATCACAGCTGAGAGAAAGAGTGCACCACTAGCGGCAGGTTGCGGTCTTCGGTTGATAAATGAATAGCGCAGGTCTTAGTGCACTGTTCCCGAAAGGCGATGGTTGCGTGATCGAGTCACAGTATGAAGCTGTCACCGTTGTTCAACGTCAGAGTAACTCCGTTAAAGAAAAAAAAAAAGAAAAAAAAACTTGTTATCTTAGTGTCGGCGGCTCTTATGGGCAGCATCCATCAGTGTGACCCTGAGTTGCTGACAGTTGGTCTCTGCCAACTATTATCGAAACAGTCGCCAACTCGCCTTAAGCAGGGATAAGTAAAACAGAAGTCCTTTATTTTCCTGTTCGTTAAACCTATATCAGTTGGCGAACGCCCAGCGACTTGCGTGTCCAATCGATCTGAGGAACATATATGTCAAGATTTGAGTGCACGTATTTAGAAGTTTCAACGTTCTAAACGATTAATATAAACCACCCCAGCTGTACTATTACACATTTATTGTGTTAAGACCAGTCTCTTCCGTTGAACATCTTAAGGGGTTCCGACTTGTGCTAAAGTCATTACATAAATGATCTGGTTGTAGCAGGTAATGTTAGACCAAATCTAAAATACGTTGATCACGAAAATTCTGCCGACCGCTTAGAGGACGTATGGCGAACAGACACGACATGGTGAGTACAATAAGCGTGCCTAGTCTGCACGCCATATCGCAAGACGTTCGGCGGAATGTTTATAATCAGTGTTTTTGGATTTAGTTTTCTACATTGCCTACGACAACCAAACCCTTTATGTCATGACTTTAGCACAACTCGGCACCCTTAAAACGTTCAAAAAACGAAACTGGTCGTAACACAATAAATGTTTAATAATACAGCTGAGGTGGTTTTTACTAATCGTTAATATTGTCAACTGTCGCACTCAAATGATCAAGATCATTTCAACATTCTGTCCACTGTCGAAATGACAGATTAACTGCAGCGCCAATAAAAGCGGATATCTTCGGCGGGGTGCTGCGTCAGTGTTCTCTGCGGAAAAGTTGTGGATGTTACCTTTCCACTCTTTGTTGTGATGACATGATCTTCAACCGTCGTGTTTGGTTTGATGGTGGTGGTGTGTTGGGGCTTATGGGCGCTCGTTTGGTTTGAGGCGAGCTCTACTTGGCTGGTTCAAATGGCTCTACGCACTACGGGACTTAACATCTGAGGTCATCAGTCCCCTAGACTTAGAACTACGTAAACCTAACTAACCTAAGGACATCACACACATCTACGCCCGAGGCAGGCTTCGAACCTGCGACCGTACCAGCCGCGTGGTTCCGGACTGAAGCGCCTAGAACCGCTCGGCCATAGCGGCCGGCACGGAGCTCTAGTCCCACTTTGGACAGCCACAGTTTTTCTGATAGATGGTTAGTTTCTTGAAAAGGAACACAGACGCTTCCTTCCCCATCCTCGTTCGGCTGACTTACCGTATCGCAGTCACCACGGACCAGACAGACCACCATCGGTATTTAGTTCACTGTGATGAAAGATTAGCTTTGTGTCATCAACTTTGTCTTGCAAAAACAGTTCCAATGCACTTTATTAGAGCCTTCGTGACTGTTGTAGAGGAAGGACGGCTGAGGGGATAGCGGAAGTTCGTAAAACGAATTCCAAAGGAAATCCACAAGACAAGCTCTTGGACCTATACTCTGCAACTCGCAATTTGAACTGCTGCTCGAGCTGAGGTGACAAATCATGTTGAGTTATAGCTTATGCGGATAATCTTAGGCTGGTGTGTCAGGAAACTCCAAGGCGACATCAGAAAACAGCCCAAAGGACTGAAAGTTGTTGCAATGACAGTTAGTGGTGTGCCGGCCGGTGTGGCCGAGCGGTTCTAGGCGCTTCAGTCTCGAACCGCGTGACCGCTACGGTCGCAGGTTCGAATCCTGCCTCGGGCATGGATGTCTGTGATATCCTTAGGTTAGTTAGGTTTAAGTAGTTCCAAGTTCTAGGGGACTGATGAGCTCAGATGTTGAGTCCCATAGTGCTCAGAGCCATTTGAACAATTTTAGTTAGTAGTGTACAGTCCCTGTTTAAAGGAAAACTGGCCACAAATCTAAATTCAACGCCAGTTTCAGGGGATAGAATGATAACCAGACAGACGACCCGTCAATATTTAAGAGGTGTCTTTATGAAATATTAATTATTTTTAGATTATAAAGCAGTTCACGTCTTGTTTTTTTATGTGAATAAGTGATTACTTACAGATCTTCTCGTTTTTGGTTGGCATCTGCATTTCCTCTCATCTAGCCACATGCTGGAGGTCGTATTATCACTTCATTTACGAAACATAAGCACATTTTTGTACTCTGAATTTTTTCTTCACGCTGTTCATCTTCTTTACCCTTATTGTTGTGGTGCACTATTACTCTTCTGTCACTAGTTATAGATATTTGTTCGAAAATTGTGCTTTTAATGTCGTTAATACTGTGATTTCACATATGTGACTCATCCTTTTCTTTTTACCTATATGTTGCCAACCTAACGAAGTATATGAAGAAAACTAACGTCTGTTCATTTTCGTGATGTTTATACCTGTCTTTGTGTGAGAGACAGAGAAAGAGAGAGAGAGGAGAGAGAGAGAGAGAGAGAGAGAGAGAGAGAGAGAGAGCTAAGGAGTGACAATCTGTAATTTTTTTAGAGTATACACTTCAACACACACACACATACACACACACACACACACACATATATATATATATATATATATATATATATATATATATATATATATATATATATATATATATGTGTGTGTGTGTGTGTGTGTGTGTTGAAGTGTATACTCTAAAAACCTTTCAACAACACAAACACACACACACACACACACACACACACATATGCACTCCTGGAAATTGAAATAAGAACACCGTGAATTCATTGTCCCAGGAACGGGAAACTTTATTGACACATTCCTGGGGTCAGATACATCACATGATCACACTGACAGAACCACAGGCACATAGACACAGGCAACAGAGCATGCACAATGTCGGCACTAGTACAGTGTATATCCACCTTTCGCAGCAATGCAGGCTGCTATTCTCCCATGGAGACGATCGTAGAGATGCTGGATGTAGTCCTGTGGAACGGCTTGCCATGCCATTTCCACCTGGCGCCTCAGTTGGACCAGCGTTCGTGCTGGACGTGCAGACCGCGTGAGACGACGCTTCATCCAGTCCCAAACATGCTCAATGGGGGACATATCCGGAGATATTGCTGGCCAGGGTAGTTGACTTACACCTTCTAGAGCACGTTGGGTGGCACGGGATACATGCGGACGTGCATTGTCCTGTTGGAACAGCAAGTTCCCTTGCCGGTCTAGGAATGGTAGAACGATGGGTTCGATGACGGTTTGGATGTACCGTGCACTATTCAGTGTCCCCTCGACGATCACCAGTGGTGTACGGCCAGTGTAGGAGATCGCTCCCCACACCATGATGCCAGGTGTTGGTCCTGTGTGCCTCGGTAGTATGCAGTCCTGATTGTGGCGCTCACCTGCACGGCGCCAAACACGCATACGACCATCATTGGCACCAAGGCAGAAGCGACTCTCATCGCTGAAGACGACACGTCTCCATTCGTCCCTCCATTCACGGCTGTCGCGACACCACTGGAGGCGGGCTGCACGATGTTGGGGCGTGAGCGGAAGACGGCCTAACGGTGTGCGGGACCGTAGCCCAGCTTCATGGAGACGGTTGCGAATGGTCCTCGCCGATACCCCAGGAGCAACAGTGTCCCTAATTTGCTGGGAAGTGGCGGTGCGGTCCCCTACGGCACTGCGTAGGATCCTACGGTCTTGGCGTGCATCCGTGCGTCGCTGCGGTCCGGTCCCAGGTCGACGGGCACGTGCACCTTCCGCCGACCACTGGCGACAACATCGATGTACTGTGGAGACCTCACGCCCCACGTGTTGAGCAATTCGGCGGTACGTCCACCCGGCCTCCCGCATGCCCACTATATGCCCTCGCTCAAAGTCCGTCAACTGCACATACGGTTCACGTCCACGCTGTCGCGGCATGCTACCAGTGTTAAAGACTGCGATGGAGCTCCGTATGCCACGGCAAACTGGCTGACACTGACGGCGGCGGTGCACAAATGCTGCGCAGCTAGCGCCATTCGACGGCCAACACCGCGGTTCCTGGTGTGTCCGCTGTGCCGTGCGTGTGATCATTGCTTGTACAGCCCTCTCGCAATGTCCGGAGCAAGTATGGTGGGTCTGACACACCGGTGTCAATGTGTTCTTTTTTCCATTTCCAGGAGTATATATATATATATATATATATATATATATATATATGTGTGTGTGTTTGTGTTGTTGAAAGGTTTGGTGATCAGCTGATTTGAAATCTAAAAAAAATAGTTTCAAACATATACACACTCTTTATCTCCCTCTGTGGGCATGTGACCAGAAGAGAGGAAACGCAGATGCCAATAAAAAACGCGAAGAACTGCAAGTCATCATTTATTTACATAAAAAACTAGACCTGAACTGTTTTATAACCTAAAAATAACACATATCAAAACAAGGCTGTAGCGTTCTTCACTGAAGCGCCAAAGAGACAGGTACACACTTGCGTATTCAAATAGACAGATACGCAAACAGGAGAATACGGCACTGCGGTCTGCAAAACCGGTATAAAACAACAAGTGTCTGGCGCAGTTGTTGGATCGGTTACTGCTGCTACAACGGCAGGTTATCGAGATTTAAGAGAGTTCGTGTTATAGTCGGCACACAAGCATCTCCGAGGTAGCGATGAAGTGGGGATTTTCCCGTACGACCATTTCACGAGTGTATCGTGAATATCAGGAATCCGGTAGAACATCAAATCTCCGAAATCGCTGCTGCCGGAAGAAGATCACGCAAGAACGGCACCAACGACGACTGAAGAGAATCATTCAACGTGGCAGAAGAGCAACACTTCCGCAAATTGCTGCAGATTTCAATGCTGGGCCATCAACAAGTATCAGCGTGCGAAACATACAACGAAACATCATCGATATGGGCTTTTGGAGCGGAAGACGATATGGGCTTTTGGAGCGGAAGGCCCACTCGTCTACCGTTGACGACTGCATGACACGAAGCTTTACGCCTCGCCTGGACCCGTCAACACAGACATTGGACTGTTCACGACTGCAAACATATTGCCTGATCGGACGAGTCTCGTTTCAAGTTTATCGAGTGGATGGATGTGTAAGTGCATGCATAAAACCCAATGAATCCGTGGACCCTGCATGTCAGCAGGAGAGTGTTCAACCTGGTAGGGGCTCTGTAATGGCGTGGGGCGTGAACGGTTGGAGTGATATGAGACCCCTGATACGTCTAGGTATGATTCTGATAGGTGACACGTACGTAAGCATCCTGTCTGATCACTCGCATCCATTCATGTCCATTGTGCATTCCGACGGACTTGGGCAATTCCAGCAAGACAATGCGATACTCTACACATCCAGATTTACTACAGTGTGGCTCCAGATGTACTCTTCTGAGCTTAAACACGTCCGCTGGCCACCAAACTCCCCAGACATGAACATTATTGAGCGTATCTGGCTGTTCGGAAGTTATTTCCAACCCCTCGTACTCTTACGGATTTGTGGGCGACCCTACAGGATTCACTACTTCAGACATAGTCCGTCGATAAAAAAAAAATCGAAACGCGTCTCGGAGGGAAAAAAATAAGTGGCGCAAGAAAAAAATACATAATCCCCTTGCAGGAATCAGGCACTACACCATCGTCCCTACCATTGAGAGCTTCGCGCCATGTGTGTCACAATGGCTCTGTTATTCAAAAGCCTAGGGAAACTTTGTACTGTGCGCAGAGGGATGTTCTGCTATGACCAGCTTGGGCTTTCCCCACCAAACCAGTTGATCGCTACGTTAGCTAGCCGTTCTAGGTACTCGTATTCACACAGATGCAATGTCGTCTCTTACTGGCAAGAAAGAGTGACATAGAAGACGGTGAAAGAGTAACTAATGGTAGAACTGGAGGTGAAGTCCAGCTGAAACCCTGAAAGACTGAATAGCTAACGGAGGTCCTGGGGTACATCTGATAAAGTCCACAAACTCTTCTGAAGTATCGAATCATGTCCCTCACAGAACGAAGTGGTTCGCTTTTAGTCTCGGCACAACTCTTATATACGCCGTCTACCTGAATTCAGTTATGACAGAGTGGTGGACTGGATTGTGGAGAACGCGGAATTATGCTGGATTTCAGTCCCTGAAGTACACAGAATTCAGAACTGCAAGTGTTTTTAGCCCACCGGTTAACTATGGCTGTTTCCCTACTAGAGATATTACTAACAATTTACCCTAGGCACGAGGTCACTCAAAAAATCGTGTTCCGGGAGAGCTAGGAAATGCCGTGTGCTCTAGGATTTTCTATTAGAAAATCTTTCACCAGGATATGCCTGGCAGGTTTCCTGCATAGCTCCTCTTACATATGCACAAATTGCCATTAAGTTTCCTCCATCACTTCTGTAATTTTCTGTTTTGTAGCGAGAGTGTGATAGTCACAATATGGAAATGTACAATTAAACCAATATTTTTGAAATTTGAACGGTTGTTGTTGTTGTGGTCTTCAGTCCAAAGACTGGTTCAATGCAACTCTCCATGCTAGTCTATCCTGTGCAAGTGTCTTCATCTGTGAATAAATGCTGCAACGTACATTCTGTAACCAATCGTAACCGTACACCCTATACAGTGCGGAACTGATCATTACATGTCACGAGAGACCGATCCACCAACATAAAAGGAGATGGGAGTACTGTGTTGTCAGCAGAGTTTCAGTAACAGCTGAATATGTCGGTCAGGGAGTTCAGTGATTTGGTACGTGGACTAATCGTTGGATATCACCTGAGGAACAAATCCATCTGGAATATTTCAACCCTTCTAAACCGGCACAAGTCGACAGTTGGCGATGTGATTCCGAAGCGGAAATGCGAAACAACAAAAACAGGCAAACCTAGGCAGGTAGACATCATGTACTGAGAGACAGTGACCATATAGCAATGCAGAGGGTGGTCATAAAAAACTGTGTGAAACCAGCGGAAGCAATCACTCTTGAGTTCCAGACTGCCGCCAGCAGTCCACCTAGCACAATAATCGTGCGTAAGTAGGGAGTTTACAAGAATGAGGTACATCTGTCTAGCAGCTTCTCATAAGCCACACATTTCACTCTAAGCGACGCTTGTGGTGATAGCGATGCTTCTGGCGGTGTAAAGAGAGTCGTCACTGGAAATTGGATGATAGGAGGCGACTGATTTGGACTGTACGCACAAAAGTAATCCAACTGCGAGCTCGCATGAACAAGTTTAATGGGGAATGGTAGACATGGATTAATAATCGGATCTTTCTAATGGCTGCCAGATAAAAACATATGGTCAGTGAGTCATTCATAGAGAGCAAAAACTTGATAGTTAAGAAATACTCCTACTACTGTGGCAAGCTTTTATTTTCTTCTTTTCTGAACTATTTACTCTCCACGTTTCACTTCCATAAAAAATCGATTCAAATACCATCAAGAAACACAGCTTAACGTTTAAATTTGTATTAGATATTAACAAATTCCACTTTTTGAGAAATTTTTTCTTGCTGTTGCTAGGCTGTATTTTATGCCTGTCTAATTCAGCCATTGTCAGTTACGTTGCTGCCCAGACAGCAAAACTCATTGATTACTTTTAGTATCTCATTTCCTAATCTAATTATTGTATCATCACTTGATTTAATTCGACATCATTCCATTACCCTTGTTTCACTTTTGTTGCTCTTTATCCTATAATCTTTTTGGAAGACATTACCTATTCAATTCAATTGATCTTCCAAAGCCTTTTCTCTCTTACAGAATTACAATGTCATCATCAAACCTCAAAGTTTTTATTTTTCCTCCCCGATCTTTAATTCCTCTTCGCAGCTTCTCTTTGACTTCCTCAAGTGCTTATTCAATGCGCAGGTTCAATAACAATGACATTATGCTACGGCCCTGCCTCACTACCTTCTGAACCACTGCTTCTCTGTCGTGTCATTCGGCTCGTACAACAGCTATCAGGTTTCTGCACAAGTTGTAAGTAACCTATTGCTACCTGTATTTTATCTCTGATACCTTCAAAATTTCAAAGAGTGTAGTCCAGTCAATGGTGCCAAAAGCTTTCTCTAATTCCACAAATGCTATAAATTTAGATTTGCTTTTCTTGAACCAAGATGTAAAGTCAATATTACCTCACGTTTTCCTATAATAGATCTTCCCCGAGGTCGGTGTCTATCAGTTTTTCCTTTCTTCTGTAAATAATTCGTCTCAATATTTTACACAATGACTTAGCAGCAAAACAACAAAATGTTTTCCGTGCAGGCTGTGCCGTAGAATTTTAAAATTTTATGTATCTTTTGCCCGTGAAATTGCGCAGAAGCTGTTCACTGCAGTTTTATGATAGTGTGTACAGTATTAGTTCACAACACTGTCGTTACAGCCGATAACGTACATCATGTCATACTCGGAGTATTTCTTAACTATCAAGTTTTTGCTCTCTATGAATGACTCGCTGACCGATATGTTTGTATCTGGCAGCCATTAGAAAGGTCTGATTATTAATCCATGTCCACCATTTCCCATTACACTTGTCCATACGAGCTCTCAGTCGGATTCATTTTGTGCCTCACTGGACCTAATCTTTCCGCAGGCTCCTCCTCCTGGGAAGTCTAATCGAACTTCCCGATGCACGTTCGAGATGTTTTGGATCTTTTTTTTTTTTTTTTTTTTTTTTTTTTGCTTTCAGTTTTGACAAAATCTCAATTTATGAATGGTGGGCTCCGTGTGGTTCCCAAGTCGTGCAGCGACCGTAATCCATAAAATTACCAAATATGCAGCAACCAGTCGCAAAATTATGTTTTATTTATTCACTTTTGCAAATCGATTTCAACTGATTAACAGCCATCATCGGTGCTTTCAACCAATATGTGCCTTGAGTAGTAATATTATCTTAAGCAAATTGCTCTATTGAAGTTTGTCGCGCATTGCATCCGCTGGTTGAGAAATGTCGCTACTCTTCCGGCGACAGTGCTATTCCTCCTGTCATAGATTTGCAATTCAGCAAAGGAGGCGAATGTTCTCCGAGGGACCGTTGGGGCCGCAGCATTGGTCTTCGCAGCGGACAGGTCCTCAGGTAGAGACTAAGAGCGGAATTTTTATGGCGGGGCCAGCGTGCATTCAGCCAGTGTATGGAGACCAGCAACTACAGGGGCTCCCACAAACGAGGACGGAAGCCGAAACCATCAACAATGCATCAGCGTATAGGTTTTGTCCTCTGCAAGGCTTTTTTGTAGAATTTCTCGTCCGTGGGCCTTTGCGGCTATCTTCGTATTGAAAGAGACAAATATGGTCTCCAACCTACGGTATATAAATTGGTCCTGTGGCGAAAGAGCCACACCCGGGGGGGGAAGTTGTGCGTGCTGTTAGGCGACAGTGTAAGAGAAAATCGTTCGTAGTTTGGTGATCCGCTTTGCCTAATGTTGAACTGAAGTTAAAATCCTCTAGGTTGTTAGGTGACGTCGTGTTCCTCTTCAGTTTCTACTTGCACCATAAGATACCAGCAGAGGGGTCGACATGAAGATGGTGTAAGAAGAAACTGAAGAGAAACGTGATGTGGCCTAACAACCTGCAGAAGTTTATATTCAATGGCAACCGTTATGAAAGGCTGTTGCTGTTACGCAACACAATTCAGTGTTTAAACTTATCCATTGTGGATATCCCAGAAACAACCACATAGTGAAATATTCATGTTCCAATAAATAATTTCTGACCATTTTTGGTGAGCACTCAGAAGTTAAATAACTTCCTTGGCATGATGCTGGGTACTGGGTCTGCGACAATAAGATACAAAATGATTTATAGTTAACTGGTGAGCTGCGTCAAAAAACAAAATCTTTAGCGACGATTAAAAGGGAAGCTGCCAGGTTGATATTAACTAAAGTGCCACCCACACAGCAGCATTAAGTAAAATAAATGGTTTTTTAGATACAACTTGCCATGTAGCTATCATTCAGGCGACACATTTAAATTTTTGCTACCTTCTCATCCCCAGAACCCAGCATCACGCGGAAGATGTAAATTCTGTGTGCCCTTACTGAGGATGAGCTTGGAACTGATGGAACACTATTTTATAGTAATAAAGAAATATTTCAAAAAGTGATTGATCACAGTGTTTATATTTTATATTTACACTTAAAAGTATTATAAGATAAAAAATGTGTTAAGGTGAAGGATGCAAAGAGGTGACCTTCGAAAACACACTGACGGTCATAAAATCACAACACCAAGTTGGTATGCGTGTTTCTACATCTGAAAGACGATGTCTATTTGAGTTTCGAGGGAGTCGCATAAGAGCGGCGCTAGCAGCACCACTATAAGGTTTGCTTACACACTGTAATTAATGGTCATGAGCGTTACATACCTTGGAGATTGGATGTGGTGAGTTAATGTTAGACAAGAATGTCTGTAAGGCGAAAAAAACGCATTTATTATCACCTCACTGAGTTTGAACGAGATCGTGTAACAGGGCTACGAAAGCTGGATGTTCCTTCCACGATATTGGAGGAAGACTTGGTAGGAATGTAACCACTGTACAGTGACAGTAGTGGTCACGAAAATGTGCGGTCGCAAGAAGGCCGCGTTCTGGACGACCACGTGGCACTACCGAGATGGAAGACGATTGTGTTCGTGTATGGCTCTGGTACATCGTACTGCATCTGCAGCAGCAATCTGAGCAGCAGTTGGCACCATTGTTACAAAGCGGTTACTTCATGGACAGCTCCCAGTCAGACACCCTGTAGCGTGCACGCCACTGGGCCCAAACCACCACCATTTGCAAATTCAGTGGTGTCGAGCGAGAGATAAGGGTAGAAGTCTGTTATGTTTTCTGATGAAAGCCGGTTCTGCCACGGCGCCATTGAAGGCCGTGTGTTCGTTAGAAGGAGGTCAGTTGAAGGACTGCAATCAGTCTGTCTGTATGCTACAAACATGGGCGTACACCTGGAGTTATGGGTTAAGGTGCTATTTCGTATGACAGCAGGAGCAGTCTTGTGGCTATGCCAAGCATCCCGACTGCAAATTCGTACGTCAACCTGGTGATTCGACCTGTGTGAACAGTAATCCAGGGTGTTGTTTCCAACAAGACAGCGCTCGCCCACATACCGCCATCGTATCCCAATTGCTCTACAGATTGTGGACACAGATCTGTCTCCAACCGAGCACAAGTGAAAATTCATCGTACGACAACTCCAGTGACATCCATAAACAACATTAACAGTCCCTGTACAGACCTACCAAGTTCAACACGCATGGAGCTCCATCCCACAAACTGACATCCGACATGCACGTTTGTATGCATGCATTCAACATTCTGGTGGTTACACGAGTTATTAAAGTACCAGCATTTCACATTTGCAGTGGATTATCTCGCGCTTACATTAGTCTGTAATCTTGCAATGTTAATTACTCAAACATGTTACCTAGAAAAGTGTATTCCCATAATTTCTTTGCCGGCCGATGTGGCCGAGCGGTTCTAGGCGCTACAGTCTGGAACCGCACGACCGCTACGGTCGCAGGTTCGAATCCAGCTTCGGGCGTGGATGTGTGTGATGTCCTTACGTTAGTTAGCTTTAAGTAGTTCTAAGTTCTAGGGGACTGATGACCTCTGATGTTAAGTCCCTTAGTGTTCAAAGCCATTTGAACCATAATTTCTTTACTCTACATTAATTACTTTTGGTGCTGCAATTCTTTTCGTCAATGTGTATTGCAGAGAGGTGGAACATACTTCTGTGAAATCAATGCATCTTCCATCGCTAAGTGTTGGGCTTTCGAGGATACTTTATGTGAGACATTTTGTTTTAAGAGATGGCAAGAAAAAACAGGATGGCTTGCTCGCAGCATCTGAAACATTTATGAAGAAAATAGATATAGATGAAATCTAAATGGAAACAGGCCTTTTAACGCGAGACGTGGGTCGTATATTACACAGTGAAGTAGTTTTTCTAAGTGGGACTATACTTTACGATTACATTTTCAAACAACAGTACCAGTTATTGTTTAATTGTTGTGCCTTTACAAGTGTAGTCAGTACGTATAATTTTGATGTAGTTCATTACAGCAAGTACTGCAGAATACTGAGTATAGAAATCCATACGTATAGGTAAATGGATTATGAAACAGTATGGTATATGGTGAAGGAGGAAACCAGTAGGACAAGGAAAGGAGAGGAGCAAAAAACTTTTAGAGTAAATGATGGACTGTGTACTGTGTCAAATCATTCTAACAAGCACTTTACATGAGTTAGGAATAACAAGGGCTTCTCAGTTTTGGCGAAAAATATCTTGGAATACCTTGAATTGGTCTGTACCAATACTTTCAGTCACATGTGAGTGACATTCATTAACAAGAATAAGTAACCGCATCAGAAATATGTTGAAAATCAAAACATACTACTGCTTGTGATGAAACGTCAACAAAAGTTATTAAGGAATACTCTTCTGTGGTCAGTAACATCCTAGACGACTTAGGTGTGCAGTAATTTATCACTAGAATATTTCCAGTGGACTGAAATATGCTGTTCTACTCCATAATCGAATTTCTTAGCAGAACCAGTTCGTAGATAGCGGTACGTCATTAACAGAAGATCAAGCCACCAAAACTAAGGAACATGCTTTTTGACAACTTAAAGTCAACATCAGCTGCGTAAATTTATTTTTAAAATTTAATTGTGCTATGCTGATATCAGTACACATACTTATCTCCAGCGGCACGTTGTAAGTATCATATCATGTCATAGGAACAGTCTTTAAGACTTGTATAACAATCGATCGTATGTTCATGTATAACAGTACATACATGATATTGTTAAAAACAAAACATCCGTCTGGACTCAGTTATTCAGTTTATATTTGTGTATTTATATTAAAAACGAAGAAATTCCTCCAGCTGTATTTAATGTGTCGATTTGATTTTGGCAACTAGTTTCAACGTTGTAACAACGTCATCTTCAGGCCTATACACTTGTTGACGTCAACTGCGTGCGGCTGATACTAGAAGTCAGTCCCCAGCACATCCTACCCGAAAGCAACACCACCCCTGATGTTGTCATTGCTTCCGCCAAACTCATGGGGCATATCGCTGTCACATCCTTGACCCCACAGGTAGCGACCACCACCCCGTCCTTCTCACCATAAAGTCTGTTCACCACCCCCCTCCAGCTCCGCACCCTGCACTCTCTCCCAAGGTAGTCCATGACTACCGTCGCGCCAACTGGGATGCCTACCAGGAATCCATCGCCCCCCAGGTCGAAAGCCACCCTCTTACCTATCACCATCCTGACGACATCATCCACGCCTCGTCCTTCCTTCAGAAGGCCATTACTGACGTCGTGGAGGCCCATGTTCCTACTAAAACTATTCACCCCCCCTGTCCCACGCTCCCTCTGTTGGCTCTGTTGTTAATATTGCAGAATCACAGGTTAATTTAATGCGAGATAAGCCACTGCAAATGTGAAATGCTGGTACATTAAAAACCTGAGTAGCTGCCAGACTGTTGAATGCAGCCAGGCAAACGTACATGCGCTGTGTTGTACAGATACCAGATATCAGTTTGTGGGATCGAGTTCCATGCCTGATACACTTGGTCAATGCGGGGATGGTTAAAGCTACCTGCAGATGATACTGGACTTGTCGTCTGATGACGTCCCATATGCGTCCCTTTGGAGACAGATCTGGTGATCGAGCAGGCCAAGGCAACATATCGACACACTGGAGAGCATGTTGGGCTACAACAGCAGTATGTATGCGAGCGTTATCCTGTTGGAAAACACCTGCTGGAATGCTGCTCATGAATGGCAGAAAAACAGGTCGAATCACTAGATTGACATACAAATTTGCAGTCAGAATGCCTAGGATAACCACGAAAGTGCTCCTGTTGTCATAAGAAATCGCACCCCAGACCATAGTTCCAGGTGTAGTCCCAGTGTGTCTAGCACCAGGCAGGTTGGTTCCAGGTCATCACCCAGCCTCCTTCTAACCAGCATCACTGGCACCGATGCAGAACCGTCTTTCATCAGAAAACACAACAGACCTCCACTCTGCGCTCCAATGAGCTCTCTCTTGACTCCACTGAAGTAGCAAATGGTGGCGGTTTGGGCTCAGCGGAATGCACGCTACAGGTGTCTGGCTCAGAGCTGTTCTTTAAGTAATCGATATATAACAGTTCGTTGTGTCGCTGTGGTGCCAACTGCTGCCCAAATTGCTGCTGCAGATGCAGTACGATACGCCAGAGCCATACGACGAACACGACGGTTTTCTCCCCCGGTATCGTCACGTGATCGTCCGGAGCCCGTCCACTTGCGACCGTACATTCTCGTGACCAGCGCTGCCCACCAATCATGTGCAGTGACTATGTTCCTGAGAAATCTTGCATTATCGCGGAAGGAACATGTAGCTTCTCGTAGTCCTATTACACGGCCACTTTCAAATTCAGTGAGGGTTTGATGATTGCGTCTTTGTCGCCTTAAAGGCTTTTTTGACTAACATCAACTCACCACGTCCAATCTCAAAGGCAATTAACGCATATCGACCGTTACAGTGTGTATCTGAGCAAACATGATTTGCATCCACATTGTAGCGCTACAGTGTCACTCACGTGCGACTGGCCCGAAATTTGAATAGACGTCATCTTTCACATGTACGAGTACAAACACGCCTACCAACATTCTTTTATGTCGAGCGACTGCTTCTTGGTGTTATGATTATTTTCCATCAGTGTATCTTCATTGTTTCGTAGGATAATATGAGCCGATCGAAAGGTTTCAGTACCTTCTCTTCCTAGCCTTGTATCACTGATGCTTAAATTCTCACAATAAGAAATGTAATTAAAATTACACAAACGGTTCTTATCCTTAAAATTGCATTTCTTGTCATTTACATTCAAATAATAGCGTATCTATACAGAGTGACGCTTTGTTATGCATCTAAGAAAGCTGGCAACAATACTGAACAGCAAACAAACAATTTCAAAAAATCAGGTTTTTCACTCTGGAGCGGAGAGTGCGCTGTTAGGAAACTTTCTGGCAGATTAAAGCTGTGTGTCGGACCGAGACTCGAATTCTGGACTTTTGCCTTTCGCGGACAACTTTGGAAGTAGTAACGAGGGACTGACGGAAGTAAATCTGTGAGAACGGGTCGTGAGTCGTGCTTGTACAACTCAGTTGGTCTCCCTTTGGAAAGTTCCTTTGAGCGAAAAAAAAGTGCGGTAGAGCACTTAGTCGCGAAAGACAAGATCCCGAGTTCCAGTCTCGGTCCGGCACAGAGTTTTTATCTGCCACGAAGTTTGTTTCAAAACGTTGTTCACTTGGCGTTCTGTAGTCATGTAGTGACGCTACACATATGTGTTTATTGAGTATGACCGTACTGCTTTTTGTTATTTGTGCATTTTGCGGCTGTTCTTAGTCTTGTAATTACTTTGTTTACGGATCTCATTCATATGTACTACCGAAGCTCTGAACAGCACTTCTTCATCAACACTCGCAGTTGGAAGTATTATTTTGCAATATTCCCCTTGAGGTCATTTTTTAAGAAGCTCACTATTAATGCCCGTGTACGCATAGAAAATAAAATGAATATACTGAAATAGATGAATGCACAGCTACGATTGCCAGCCTGAGTGTTTTTGTGTAGATAGATAGAGTTTAATATTAGCGAAAACCTCCACAAAACATAAATACTGTAAACACATGATAGTAGCGAATATGTAAAAAGAAGTCAGCGTAATTATAACAGTACTTTGTAAGGCAATCAGTAAATTTGTTGCAATTATTCAGGAGATTTTGGGAAGAGAAAAACTTCCAGGTGGATGAACCTCAGCTGTAATTCATCCACTGAATAAAAAAAAAAGGTAGATCAGATGTAAACAACTGCCGTCTCACCCCTCTCCTGCTAAAAACTTACATCCTGTTTAAAGATGTACAAAATGGGCCGGAACAGCAAACCGATCCAAAATCGGGGAATACTAACTGGGTTCAGGAGGGCATAATCATGTGCAGAAGAAATTCTGAATGTGAGGTCCATCCACTCTTATCTGAAACTCAAAAACAGAGAATTCACGGCGACCTTCGCCCTTTGAGGTAGGGGTGCGACACAATTGAGCGAACCACCCTATTTAAAATCCTTGAGGAGTTTGGCTTCGACAGCAAGACAAAAGTGATTATACAACAAACTGTGACTAACGCCACCTTGATAGTGAAGTTCAGAGGAGAGCCGTCGGATGGCTATGAAACGAGGACAGCAGTGAGATAAGGACAGTCGCCTTTACTCTTCAACCATGTTTCGGAAACGGTCATGCGAGGATTGTGTGGAGAAATGAGGAGTTTAGGGGTGGAAAATATTTCTCTTGAAATTTTTAAAATATTCCCTAATAAAGACTGACAAGACTATGAAATACCAAGCTTTTTCTAGGGAATAATTGCAGCATTCACCTTGAGAGGTTCTCAGAATCCAAATCTGTGTGGGCGGACACCGAATGCAAGTTCTTCGCAGCGGAAACGCAGGCAAATATCATGCAATGAAATCCATACTTTCTCTTTCTCCCTCCGTTAAAAGATGAGCAAACCAGGATGAAACTGATAAAGACAAGACAAATTATCATAAAAAGGAGAGTGCTCGCAGTTTTACAACCTTTCAACATTTGCTAAAACTAATTTCTAGTAATACATGTCATAGACTACAGCAGGCATGTTGCGGCTAGGCGAATATGAGCTTTCACCCTCGCTCGCCGTCTGCGTTGTAAGTGCTCGCGGTAAAGTGAGACGGTCATACGTCGTCACGTACCACGGCCGACTGGTGGCGCAGGACAACTGCAGTGTGCTGCCTTCACAGGAATGGCCATAATTAGGTTCGGCGCAGCCTTAGATACGAACATACATTCTGCATATACGGCGCAGTACTGAGAGGGAAATTCCACCCAAAAATTTAATATCCTATTTTGCCGATAGCAACCAAATATTAAAATCGCGTCTACTATGTAATGATGCAGCAATGCTCAAGTTTAGAAGTCCATAACTTCGCTTTCTTTGGAGATTTCAATTTGTAATCCGATTTTAATGGTATTCATGACAGATTTTGTAGGTACATTAACAAAATGTATTTCAACAGTTATGTTCATTCATTTTAAACGAGATATTAATAATTTTGTTTTCAGTGTTTATTTCAAATTTCAGCCTTAAATTTTCTTTAATTCGGTACATAAATGTGACGATAAGATTAACAAATTACCTTTTCGATAATATTAATGCATAGAAGTGAGCAAACACAGCAAGACCACGTCATCAAAAAATTTCATTCAAATTGGTTAATATTTATGACAAAAAAAGTTGACACTGGGCTTCGAACAATAAACTTATCGTAAAATGGATTTCAACATTTTATCAAAAAATCGATGTTACAAGACACATACCCATTGAAATTCACTGGCACCATATCGTTTTCTCTTTTTGCTTATATGAGGCTTCTTCTTGTGATTTCAAGATCAAGGTAGCCTTGCTCTTGAATTTGACGAATAAAAATATACTCACAGTCTTCTTGAGGTTTGAGTCCTCCCTCAGGCATAGGTGTGTGTGTTGTTCATAGCGTACGTTAGTTTAAGTTAGATTAAGTAATGTGTAGGCTTAGGGACCGATGACATAAGTAGTTTGGTCCCATAAGACCATACCACAAATTTCCAAATTTTCTTCTTGAGGAGGTTCAGTGGTAGGTGTATCTCATCACAGGGCTAATGCCTATTTCCTTGGAGCTCGTTGATTGTACTGAACAAGACTTCATTGTATTCCCTAAATTTATATTTACACAGTCCACAAACAAAGGAACTGATTTCCGATGAATGACTGCCAATTATTTCTCTCCAGTTTTCCTGCAAAGCTTGCAACTTGTATTTCCCAATTTTAGTTTATGCCAAGTGTGGCGTAAAACCGGTTCTGTTTGATGGTGATAGAAGTCAAAAATTATCTATGGTATGCCTCGGTGTGCAACACCACCTTACATTTCTTACACATATTTGTAATTCGAACACAACCAAATCGTTTTGGGATCTAAGAGTATACATTCCAAAGATGTGAAATAATCGGTAAATCTCTTTTGAATAAAACTGAAATTTTAGTGTGGAGTCTCCACTTAAAATAGAGTGTAGCTGTTTCTAAAGGGAAGACAAGTAGCATAATGGTCGGGTTAGACGCTTCAAAGGAGCCAGACACATTAACATCAGAATGCGTAGTCAATATGTTTATTGTATGTGATGGTATATTGATACGCTTAGTGTTCTATTAATGTGCTTCAGAACTCTGAACACAAAGGAAAAATTAAGTTTGCAACAACTTTACAATAGCTTCCATGCAGAAGATTATGGACACAGGCGAACAGCGAGAAGATGATGAGGAAGATAAAGAACAAAAAAAAAAGAGAAAAAAAGAAAAGAAAAACCCTTTTAAGCGATATGACTGAAGGAAGTATTCATCATATGGGAGCAGAGAGAGATAAAGATCTCAGTAATTTTCACCACAAAAATACATTTTTGTGGAGGAACACTCAACGAATGAATTTGCAGTTAGATCAAGCTATCATAACTGCTTTTCAGCCTGCAGAGAGTCGCGCACTGTCTCTGGTTTCGGGTTAAGAGCTTGGCTTCGAATTAGCATTACTCAAAAATACGGTACCAGACGTTGATCCTCTAGTGAAAAGTGAAACTGACACTCTGTGTTTTTACGTTTAACGTTTAAATAAAATGCTAATGAAATTCAGATTTCGTCCTAAACTGGCAGCAGTCATAAGGCTACAGTAGTGTTAAGAAGTACCATGTTTCTTACTTAGTTGCCCCCCCCCTTTCTCCCCCCCCCGCCCCCCCCCCCCCCCCGCCACCCGTTGATGTTGAATTTAATTGTCATTTCTCATTATGTTCAATTTCATTAATACAACATCTTAAAAATAAATTTGCCACTAAACGCTTTAATGAGCCAGCCTGAAGTGATACGTGGCTGCTCACCGCTGTGGTGTAAGCGCGGGCCAGCTCGCACGAGTAGCTGTGCTGAGCTGCTGGACTTCTTAGTCTGCCTGTAGCTGTGAAAAGCCGGTTACCCTGGCAACAGCCCCGGGTTTCGTGCAAGTGTCACTCTGTGCAAATGTCACTCCGTGCAAGTGTTCCAACCCCACGAGGACATCAAAAGCAGACTGGCACTGGCAGAAGGGGGATTCCTAGGCAAGAGAGATCTACTAGTAACAAACATAGGTCTTAATTTGAGGAAGACATTTCTGAGAATGTATGTATGGAGCGCAGCATTCTATGGCAGTGAAACATGGACTGTGGGAAAACCGGAGCAGAAGAGAATCGAAGCATTTGCGATATGGTGCTACAAACGAATGTTGAAAATTAGGTGACTGATAAGGTAAGGAATGAGGATGTTCTGCACAGATCCGTAGAGAAAAGAAATATGTGGAAAACACTGACATGGCGAAGGGACTGGATGACAGGTCATCTGTTAAGACATCAGGGACTCACTTCCATGGTATCAGAGGGAGCTGTAGAGAGAAAAACTGTAGAGGTAGGCACGGGTTGGAGTACATCCAGCAAATAATTGAGGACGTATGTTGCAAATGCTACTCTGAGATGCAGAGGTTGGCACAGGACAGGAATTCGTGGCGGGCCGCATCAAACCTGTCACAAGACTGACGACTCAAAAAAAAAAAAAAAAAAAAGATTTACATCAGGTGAATTTGGTCGCCGAGACATCAACATGAGTTCGCTATAATGCTCCTGAAACCACTGCAGCACGGTTCTGGCTCCAAGACAGGGACAACTATACTGCTAAAAGCTGACATCGCCGTCGAGGAATACGTAAAACATGGAGGGATGCATGTGGTTCGCAGCTGTCAGCGTATCTACGATTACTACCACAGGTGCCACGCAAGCGCAGAAGAATGTCTCCCACAGAGTAGTTCTGCTCGCACCAGCCTGCGTTCGTGACGCGCTGTACGTTTTACCCGTCGTTCGTTTCGATGACGGCGTTTTTAGAGACGACCATCAACCTAGTGTAGCAGAAACCCATTGATCGATGCTCGAATCCCGATGCTACCGCGCCCACTGCAGTCGTAATTGACGATGTCGTTCGGTCACGATGTGAACACGGTAGGGGTGGTCTGTTGCGGAGATTCAGATTCAACTATGTACGGTGAACGGTGTTCTCCGAAACACCTGTGCGTGCAGCAGCATTGTGCTCTTTCGGCAGAGATTTCACATATCACCATCTACCCTACATTACAGAGCAGACAAACCTCTGAACACCATGTTCTGTGTAGAGTCGTGGACGTCCAATTATTTCGCGTCTAGTGATAGTTTCACTGTCTTTCTCTTTCCGTAGATGCTCACGACAGTAGCAAGTAAGCATACCACCAGCTTCGCCGGTTTCGAGATACTCGGTTCACATGCTCTGCGAATAATAATCTGCCCTTTGACAAAGTCGCCTATCTCAGTGGATTTCCTAGTTGCAGCCGATATCTTCGTTAGTGTGATACCCCGTCCGCGTCTGCTTCGCTTACATACTGTGTGCTTTTGTCACCGCTTCACGTGCCAGCGACGCGACCAGGCGACATGCAGCGTCACGATGGGCAGCGGGCATAACGTTTTCACTGATCAGTGTTGAGCCGTGGTAAAAATTCCTGTTTTGAAGAGCGCGCCGCAGCGCGCTGTGTGAAGCAGTCGCCCTCCGTTTCTGGCGGTGGCGCCGCTGTGGCAATCACAGCTTTGGTGTCTCCCTCTGGTGGGAAAGGGGAAAGCCCGTTCACGTGCATTTAAGGAGCGCTATGAGCTCGCTGGGCGGCGAGTCTGGTCAGTTGGTCAGCTGGGTCAGTGTGGGGCAGTCAGTGTCTGTCTCTCACCCGGAGTGCTAGTATGTGTTAGACCGCCAGTCTGCTCGAGTTTGTTCAGGCAACGGTCATGGGCGGTTGAATCGATCGGTTGGACGGTCGCGCACTGGGACACAAGATGACTTGTCCGTCTTGAGCTTCGGCGCATGTGAGGTCGCCACGTCAGTCCAGTGGGCCGCGCCGTATAGCGAAGGGTAGTGGCTTCGCGGCCGACACGAGAGCAACAAGAGTCAACCCACGACATCGGGCTGGCCGGTGCGAGCTGCGACGTCGTGAGACGGGAGATCGGCGCGCCTTCCTGCGTCCGTTGAAGCGGCTCGCAGCGGACAGTTCGAGAGAGCGTTGGGGGTGCTGCGCCAGGTCTTCGCCAGAAATCGCAGTTTATTAGAAGTTAAGTGATTCGTGATATGTTGTTTCATTTACTTGTTTTCTTGGTCAGTCTCTCATCCCCAGCTTGCTCGTCTGTCTCCCGTCCTCATTTGTTGGGCAGTTAGTATCTGTCGGTCTGCCATACGTTAATAACTGCCTCTGTCATGTTTGTCGGATTCGGTGTTAACGAATTTATTGCTTGAAGTGTAACGGCCGAATTCCTGAAATATGTTTTTATCTTGCCTATCATCTTGAGAGGTGGTATAGGTGTAATGTAGAGCATATTTGTATATTTTATGTAAGAATGCATTTCATGGGTTTTTATTTAAATGGTGATAATAATAATGAGCGTATGGCATTGGTGGCCGGGAGACCCCTCGCGGGGCGGTTCGGCCGCCGCTCCACAAGTTCTTTAACGCCACTACGGCGACTTGCGAGTGAATGATAATGAAATACACACTACACCCAGTCATTTCGAGGCAGAGAAAGTCCCTGACCCCGCCGGGAATCGAACCCGGGACCCCATGCGCGGGAAGCGAGAACGTATACAAAGTTGCCACCCTTCCACCGTAAGAGTTTTTTTTTAACACCTTCGCTAGCAAGTTAATTTTTTTAAATGTTAGTGTTTTGTACCATTTCCACCCCTCCTACGGGGTGCATAGTTTATGTGCTTGTCTGAGTTGTTAAAATTTTTAGTTTAAAGTAATCTGGTCTGTTGCAGATTTGCACCAGTGTAGTCTTTCAGAGGTTGTTGTGAGCGGTCGTGACTACGGCCGTGTCAAAAGGCAGCGGCAAGGTTCTCAGCCCGAAAGCTCATACTGTCAATATTTGTTCTTTCTGCCTCTGAATAAAATTGTAACTTGATATTTTGAGGGTGCTTTCTGATTATAATTTTAAATCTGTTTCAAAAAAAAGGGGGCTTTCAGGAATAAAATTTCCATTTGCTGAAAGAAATTTGTTTTCATCAGTTACCCACTGGCAACTACTTCCACGCTCACATAGTGTGATTAAATGTGTTAATGTTCTTGCTGAATCGCTAGTAAATAAAGTTAATTCTTAATAAAAGATTTTGAAAGTAAATTCATGGTTCAAGTGTGATTTCTTAAACACCAAATTTAGACACAACTGCATCGTATTTCGAGTGGCGGTTCTACATACGGCAAGGACTCTTACAGTGAACAAGTAAGTCCTAATAGAGAAGCCTGAGGCCAAAAAAGTGAAAGATTTTGAGAAAAATCCTGCGTCCCATCAATGAAAACAGAGTACACAAGGCGTCACAGCCATGAGCTGTATTGCCGCGTGAAGGAGATAAGTGACACGGTTCGGGAAAAACGATTGCTTTTTGTAATCATGTGACAGGTATGGTCCCAGGAAAGATATCTAACAGGATATTAACCCACTTTCAAGATAAGAAAACCAAAGGGGTAAGGTTCACAGAAGTTGAAAAATATTACGAGAAATGAACATTTCTCCTAAAGATATCCACTGAAGACAGGGAAGGCGTGGGCCAAAGAGTGGAAGCAACACACGGAAATGAATGCAGGAACATTAGGCGGCATTTCAAACTCAGAAAAAGACAGTTGAATTGATGTGGTCCCTAGTTGGCCGATACGAAGAAAGAAGATGCAGAGAAAGAAGAAGAGGTATACAGGAAGAAGTATATCTTAAAATGTCAGCATCACGAGCTGCAAACTAAAATAAAGAGAAACTGCTGGACGATGGCTTGAGAGCAACCAAATGTTGTTTGGGAAACAGTGAATAAGGAGAAATTGTTTTTTTTTTTTTTTTTTTTTTTTCAAGGCAGAATCTTCAAACATAATTATAAGCCAACAAAAGGTACGCCAAGGAATGGAGATGTAGATGCGCTATGTTCGAACAAATACTGTCCTTGTTAAGCTTATAATTAACCTGTGTAGTTCATTTTCAGATATCTAGCACTGTCTATAAGTTAAAATGTCCGAACGCAGACGTGATAGCCGCCTAAGTCTGGACATCCTGGATCCGGTGCTTTCCCGCGTATCATCGGGAATGTTGATAAATACGGGCGGCCCTTTCCCGTTCCCTCGGCGCCCCTGCACTTTGCCGACACTTCCGCCTGATAGGAACGACTGCGCAGTACGCCGGGCTCTCCTTGACGTAGTAATTTGCGTCATCTGTCTCAGCTCTGTTGTCCCTAACGTTTGCTTTGGCATTCCAGCAGCATGTTGTCTACCTCATACAGTATACGACGTTGTTTCCTTTCTCTGCAGGTGCTGTGTTCACGTTGGGTAACATGAGCCCATGGGCCGTATATGAAAAAGTACGATAGCGGCATAGGTACATGTTCAGCAAGTAAACGATTTTAATCAGAAACAAATACATTTGAGACAAGTGGGTCACTCATTTTCTTGACTGGGACAAATTTCTCTGGAATTAAATTAATAACAGTTTCCATTCCCCGTTTCCAACCAAGGTTATCGGGAGGTTTCCCTTGGTTGCAGGAGAAATGCCTGGATTGGAGGCCCTTCCCAAATAGTCCCAAATGGGATTCCCTCTTCCCCACTAAGAGCTCGCCTGATATTTGCCTGAAAAGTCACGGACTCCCCTGTAACACTTCTGGCACTAAATGTAACTGGGTTTGGGCACTAAACGTAACTTTCTCTTTTGATGCTAGTCAATTGTCAGGATGAGCATTACTGCAAAGGGCATTTGATTATAAAGCTTTATGTCAGGGTGAAAAATACTAAATAAATTAATTTTTCTCTCTTAACAACATGTGGGCAGGTAGAATGAAACAGCATTTTTACATAAGATTACTTTTATTGAAAGTTTGGTACAACTGTTTCCTTACTGGACGTTCTGTCTCGGAGAGCGGCAGCTGTGTCGTTCGCGAAGCCTTCTGCTGCGGCAGCGGCGGCGTCTGATTACGCCTGGCGGTGTGTATCTCGTGTCGCCGTCTCGCCCAGTTGACTGGAGACGCGCATCGTGCTGTGGCCCGTTTAATTATTGAGAACGAAGTCGTGAATCAGATGGTGATACCTTGGACGTGGCGTCCCAGTGTTTCTTTCTCTAAGCAGCCGCATGTGTTGTGCGTCGGCCAGCGGAGCGGCGCGGCGGGGGAAGGCCAGTGTCCCGAACTCGAACAACGGACTCCCGCTTGCCAGTCTTCGGCTGTCATATCTTCATCCCAGCTCACAGGTGACTGCTGATGTGAGGCCGTCTCCTTCCTGTCCTCACGAGTCACACGGGTACGTAAAAATAAGACTTCAAATACCTTTTAACTTCTGTCTTCTGGCGCCGAGGCTGCTGCTTGCTATTCCATTACAGCGGCGGACTTGGTGCGTCTGTGTATGATGTAGTCTCTTCTTGCATGACAGTCTTCAGCACCGAAACTGACTGAAAACCACTACTACTCTTTTCGGGCGCACAGTGTCTCGCGTATTTATTCACTTCAGTTCACTGGAGGTGAACGACTTCACGGTCATTGCCTCTTCTGTCACGTTGAAAAGCTTCTCGAAGAATCTTCTTAACGTCGGTCATTGGCTCTTGGAATGTAGGCGAGGGCATGTGACAACTGAGAAGCACGTGAGCCGGTCGGGCGATGCCCTGACGGCTGAATCGACAGCGTCCGCTTATGTGGGGAGGGCGATGGCTTTTCCTGAACGTGCTGACTTCATGATCATTGGCTCTTCTGTCACTGCTGCTCTGCCCGCTGTTTGCCAGTGTTAAACTAAGCTAAGTTTTTAATTTATTTTCTAATTTCTGCTTCATTTCACATTGCTTTCACTAATTTATTTACCTATCTTAAGTACTACTAACACCCCAAATGGGTCACCACTCGACCAGCCTGCTCTACCTAGAGAATGAAATAATCATAATGTACGGTAGCAACATGTTCCAAAAAGCCGTGTGCGAAAATTCGACTTTTCAGGAGGCCATATCTTAGGTCGTATTGAACCCAGAGTTAAGAGTCAACTGCTTTGGACAGCTCATAGTCTAGAGACAATTTGTGTACCTATCGAAAGAAAGGGCCAACAGTGCAGAGTCAAAACTTGAACCTTACACACTTCCTTCAGCCAGGCAACTTCAGAAAATTGGTTGTTTCTTTTGCATAAGTGTGATTTAGTGTGTTCCTTTAGCGGCTTGTAAAAGTGCCATTTGTTTGTTCGTGGGCTGTTTCTGAGAAAACCCCGAGAAACCATGATTTTTGGGTACGAAAAGTACCAATTGCGAGGACTGCCACTTCCATAATTTTTATGCATGGCCAATCGTCGAAATTTTTACTGTATACTCTTAAGATGATGTTCTCTGGGTGTAAGTAGGCTGTTTATGTTTTCTTATTGGCAACGTTACGTAGCGCTCTGTATGAAAATCACTGGCTGTGCCGTGTGCAGTCTGTGGCTAGTTTGCATTGTTGTCTGCCATTGTAGTGTTGGGCAGTGGCAGGTGGACGTGAACAGCGCATAGCGTTGCGCAGTTGGAGGTGAGCCGCCAGCAGTGGTGAATGTGGGGGGAGAGATGGCGGAGTTTTGAAATGTGTAAGACTGGATGTCATGAACTGCTGTATATATTATGACTATTAAGGTAAATACATTGTTTGTTCTCTATCAAAATCTTTCATTTGCTAACTATGCCTATCAGTAGTCAGTGCCTTCCATAGTTTGAATCTTTTATTTAGCTGGCAGTAGTGGCACTCGCTGTATTGCAGTAGTTCGACTAACGAAGATTTTTGTGAGGTAAGTGATTTGTGAAAGGTATAGGTTAATGTTAGTCAGGGCCATTCTTTTGTAGGGATTATTGAAAGTCAGATTGCGTTGCGCTAAAAAATATTGTGTGTCAGTTTAAACACAGTGGTGTATAAATTTTTCTAAGGGGACGTTTCATATGTCGACCCTTAGCCGAAGATACCTCACTGGAATCTTCTGATTTTTTCTTGTAGTTTGTGTGATTAGTGTAGATTTTGTTTATTGCTAGCGCGTAATTGTAGGGAGAATCTCCTTTGTAGTTGCAGTCTTTCATTGTTCTACAGTAAAACAGGTGTGGCACGCATGTAAATTTGCACCAAGTATTTCGCAGCTGCGCTTGCAATTAACTAGATATTATTTTCAGTGCTATGTTAATGTTTTTTCTTATTTTTGCTCTTCAAATTGTGCTTTTTGTGTTATCGTGTGAAATATTGTGACAATAATGGCGTGTGAAAAACTAGGCTCCAAAGTAAACTGAGAAATAATAGTGACGACGAGCGTAGCTTACCAGTACCACTGTGTAATGAATTAACAGACATTCAAAGTAGTAATTTGGTAACTGTGCATAGGGAAATGGAGCGGGCGTCAAGTAATGGTGCCGCGCAGGATTAGCCGAGCGGTCTAGGCGCGGCAGTCGTGGACTGTGCGGCTGATCCCAGCGGAGGTTCGAGTCCTCCCTCGGGCATGGGTGTGTGTGTTTGTCCTTAGGATAATTTAGGTTAAGTAGTGTGTAAGCTTAGGGACTGATGACCTTAGCAGTTAAGTCCCATAAGATTTCACACACATTTGAACAACATTTGAAATAATGGTGTAGACAGTGAAACAGGTAGTGAACAGGGAAGCATTATCGATCGATCGGTCGGCAACAGCTCGCCTCAGGAATCGGGAATGACAGAACACAATATTGCAAATACTGTAGACTCAGGTTTTGGGTTCTCACCGTTTTCTCAAATGAGTCAAGGCTCATTTTCCGCTTGTCAAAATGTGAATGTTGCCGGTGCAAATTCACTGCCGAAAAGCATAGAGGAACAGATTCCAGACACAAATACATCATTATTGCAATTAATGCAACAAATGAAACAAAATCAGAGACAAACACAGCAACAGTTAGACACAATGGAACAAAATCTTCAAAAGTTAGACACAGTGGAACAAAATCTTAAAAAGTTAGACACAATGGAACAAAATCTTCAAAAGTTAGACACAGTGGAACAAAATCTTAACAAGTTAGACACAATGGAACAAAATCTTCAAAAGTTAGACACCACACTTGAACAGACACGTGAAGATTTAACTACTGAGTTACATAACATCGAATCGAAATGTCAAAAAGTCTGTAATGACGTAAAAACACAAATTTGTGAGCATTTCCAACCTATCTTTTCGCGTCATGAAAATGCATTACAGAATCACGAAGCAGCCATAAAAGAACTGCAAGCTATTGTTCATGAAAATCACGACACCTTGCAAGCTAAAATTGACTCAGTTGCATCTACCGATTCGGTTACGCAACTTGCAAAGACTCAGGAAAACTTAAAGGACACAGTAGATACGATTTCAACACAAATGGACACTCTGAAACTTGGTTCAGAAAAACACACAGAGGAATTAATTTCACTATCGGATAAAGTAGCCGAACTTTCAGATCAGTTCACTAACTTATCTACAAAGGTAGATGATGATCTGAATGACACAAGACCTGTAGCCTTCACGGACACTGAAGAGTATGAACAAATTAGAAAATTCAAACAAAATCAAAATCAAATCAATACACAGTACAAAAGAGAAATCCGAGAAGTACAAGATCAGTTGGCACAATTAATACAAGAATTACATATTTCAGAGGCCACTTGCGCTCCAGTACGGGAAGAGGGACATAGAAATACGGA
Source organism: Schistocerca serialis cubense (assembly GCF_023864345.2). Classification (NCBI taxonomy): domain Eukaryota; kingdom Metazoa; phylum Arthropoda; class Insecta; order Orthoptera; family Acrididae; genus Schistocerca; species Schistocerca serialis. Next base: position 836,272,729 of record NC_064641.1, on the reverse strand, counting down.
ACAGCCACAAAATAATAACACAGGACATTTCAGAAATTATGAAAGAAATTGGCAAGGTGCACCGAATTTTGAAATGGAACCGCCGAAACGACGTAACAATGACCGACATGCGACTCGCCGACACGATGAATTTGACTATAAGCTATTTATTACTACACGTAAATTCAAAACATTTAAGAATTCCGGCAACGACATTCATCCACAAGCATGGCTCCATCAATTCTCTCATTGTTTTCCTCCCAACTGGTCATTGCAGCACAGATTAGAATTTATGTGTGGCTACTTAGAGAATGAACCAGCTGTAAGAATGCGATCGGTCATTCACGAATGTCACAGTGAAGGAGAATTTTATCATGCCTTCCTCTCAGCATATTGGTCTCAAGCTACACAAGACCGAGTAAAACATAGCATCATAATGATGAAACATTTCGAACAATCTGAATTTTCCAGTCTTGTGAAATATTTTGAAGACATGTTGCACAAAAATCAGTATCTCTCAAACCCATACAGCCCCTCAGAACTCATCCGCATTTGCTTAGTCAAATTGCCTGAACATTTACGACATATTATTTTAGCAGGACGTTGCAAAGACGACATTGAAGCTTTTCAGGGACTGTTACAAGAACTGGAAATTGACACTGACAATCGCGGAACGCGAAAACAGGAACACAACAATTACAGGTCACATCCGTCGCAATTCCGCGATGACAGAAATAATACACGACAAGGCTATTCTTACAACGTAAATCGTGACCAAAACAGACACCACCCGTATGATAACCGTTGGCAGAGTAGTAATAATTATAGGGAAAGATCACCTCTCCACGGTAGTAACTATCACAGAGACAATCAGAGAAACAGACAATTTGGGAACCAAAATAACTATCAAGGGAGACAGAATAACTTTAGACGCAACGGTCCAGCGCACAGTTACGATTCAGGGAGAAATTCTCCATCACGTAACCGACAAGAAAGAAACTATGGAACCAACCGACACGACGACAGACGATATGATCGTAACGACAGACCTGAATTGCATCAGAACTGGCGGGTTTCAAAGAGAGCAGGGCCCTCTCGACAAGGTGAATTTGTAGAAGTTAGGTCTACAAATCCCAATAACGACACGCGCCAACAAAGAGACAATAGGCAATGACTCATACCGCTGGCAGCCACAAAACGTACTTCTGAAACAGACGACGCAGCTGCCGTAGCTAGTAATTACGTAAAAATGGAAGACATTAGGCACATCTTACTCCAGGAACAAGACGTAAAACATAACAACATTGCATATCCTGTGATTCACATTACTGTAAATGACGTAAAATTTACGGCAGTACTTGACTCTGGCAGTCCCATTTCAGTAATTAGTGAAACAGCTTTTAGCAAATGCAATAAATCGAACGATTGTCCCACACTTCCGTTACGTAAGATTAAATTACAAGGTGCAATCTTTGGAAAAAGTGTAGATGTACACCAACAAACCAACTTACAATTCTTTTGTCAAAGCCACAGCTTCTCTATGAACTTTCTTATTGTTCCATTATTGTCGACGGAAATTATATTGGGAGTAGACTTTTTGAATGGATACAAAGTACTCTTAAACTTTCACGATGCTGAAATAAGTTTAGAGAAAGAAGGTAGGTCAATAGCTTTGAAATTTGAAGATTGGCTCTTAAACCATGACGAGGAAATAAATCGGCTTTACCTTCTGTTAGACAACAAATAGGAATTTTCTACAGAACTAGACACTAACAATCAATCTGCAAGTACTGACAGGGATGATATCGACGACACATTTGATACTAATGAGTTAATTCAGAATAAAATTCAAACAATTGAGAATTGTAATGACACTGATAGGCAGGACCTTTTTGAGATTTTACGAGCACATTCCACAGTATTTACTCACAAAACAGGAACAATCAAGGGATTTCAATACCAATTTCGTGTTCGTGAGCATACTAAATTTTGTGTTAGACCATACGTAATTCCAGCACATTATAGGGACCGTGTTAGAACAGAAATACAATCTGTGCTTGATGAGGGCATTATTGAGCCTGCAGTAACCCCATACAACAGTCCATTACATGTTGTTGAGAAGAAAAATGGATCGATCAGGCTTGTCTTAGATTCGAGACAAATCAATACCATCATCATTCCTGAAACAGACAGGCCGCAAACGTTAGAAGAACTTCTTCAAAATTTTAATGGTGTAAAAGTGTTGTCTTCTATTGATCTCAGATCCAGCTTTTATCAGATCGAACTTCATCCAGAATGTAGAAAATACACAGCTTTGCTTTGTTTCGGCGTTTGTTATCAGTTTCGGAAACTTCCTTTTGGTTTGAACATTTCTTCGGCAGCATTCATTCGCGGGCTAAATTCCGTATTACCTGAGTTCTTAAAACGTCACATCACCTTATATGTGGACGATATTCTGATAGCAGAAGCCTCATGGGAACAACACAATCACATCCTCAACAGCGTGTTACATATTTTTGCAGAATCTGGAATTACAGTTAACTTGGAAAAGTCTGAATTCGGTAGGACAAAGGTGAAGTTTTTGGGACATATTATTTCTTCTGAAGGCATTCAGCCGGATCCTGAAAAGTTAGAAGCAATCAGAGCCATTCCAGTTCCATCCACAAAAAAACAAGTCCGCAGTTTTTTAGGTCTCGTAAATTTTTACCTTCGTTTTCTGAATATGCAAATTCTTGTTACACCAAAACTTTGTTCTCTCACTGGAAAAAATACTATTTGGAACTGGGACGAACAAGCACTGTTGGAATTCAATTCTTTGAAAGAATCGCTACTTAACGCGCCAATACTAGCTCATCCAGATCTGTCACAAGATTTTGCCTTAGCACGGATTCTTCTAAAGTCGGTCTTGGTGCCCATTTATTTCAAGAAGCCACAGAAAATGACACTACTGTTCAGAAAACCATTGCTTTTGCTAGCCGAGTGCTAACAAAATCTGAAAAAAATTATTCCGTTACTGAATTAGAAGCTTTAGCTATCGTTTGGGCATTTAACAAATTCCGTTTCTTTCTTTCTGGTAAGCACGTAAAAGTATACAGTGATCATCGTGCATTACAATTTCTTATGTCTTCAAAATTAAATCATGACAGGTTCAAACGTTGGGCATTGTTTCTGCAAGAATTCCACTTCACAATAGTCTACATTCCCGGCAAGGAGAACATTGTTGCGGACGCACTGTCACGCGCACCGGCTGGGCTTGAGAAAAGTAACACAGAAGGCAACCTCGAGAAAAATTTCAGTATTCTTTACATTCAGAAAGTCGCCTTTGAAAACTTCATCACCACATCTTTAAAGGACATTGCTCATGAACAAGATAAAGATCCGATTTGGAAAGACATCAAAAGTAAATGGCATGAAAAGACACACACTCAGATTCGGCATTATTACCTGGTTAGAAACAACATACTCTTCATACGCTGCACTGTTGATGACAAGCTATGGGTAGTTTGCATTCCAGACGATTTTGTTAATAAGCTCATTTGGTACATTCATTTCAGCTTCGCACATTTTGATCCACGAAAATGTTATCACATTCTTCGAACGACTTGTTATTTTAACAATATGGAAAAGAGAATTCGAAGAGTCTTGTCTATTTGTAAACTTTGTCAAAAGGCGAAACCATCTACTATCTCACAGCGTGCTCCGCTGTTTCCTATCATTCCTTCTAAATTAAAAGAATTTGCTGCTGTTGATCTCTTGGGACCGCTTGTCAGAACATCTAATGGATTTTCGTACGTTCTAGTCGCTCTTGAACTTACTTCAAAATTTGTTTCTTCCACACCGTTACGTAAAGCCACTGGACGGTCTGTATCCAACGCCTTTGTTAAAAATTTCTTACGTGAAGTTGGACACGTTAGTAAAGTCATTTCAGATGACGGACCGCAATTCAGATCTGCTGTTTGGTCATGCATGCTTCGGAATCATAAAATCAAACCTGTTTTTATTTCGTTGTACTCACCACATTGTAACCCCTCCGAACGGATTATGAAAGAAATCAATAAGCTTTGTAGACTTTATTGTCACAGAAAGCATCCGCATTGGGACAGATATTTACACTTATTTCAAAACGTGCTGAATGAAATGCCTCATGATTCCACTGCTTTACCACCTACTCTTGTACTGAAGAATGAAGAACCACCGAACAGAATCAGAGAGCTTGTACCTTTCCCGAATACACATAAACTTCGACACAAATACATAATTGATTTGGCTATTATAAATATAAAATCTGCAGCAGACAATAGGAGAAAACTACACGGTAAAGCAAATGCAAAGAAATTATATATTGGTCAGAAAGTTCTCATTAAAGCTCATTCATTGTCACATAAGAAGAAACACTTCAGTCACAAATTCTTTCTAGTTTACAATGGACCTTACAGAATCCGACGTATACCACATGATAATTGCGTTGAAGTTGAAACTCTGCGTACTAGGAAGAGTAAAGGTTTACACCACATTGCACATGTAAAACCGTTTATTGAAAGATAATCTGCTTTTTAACTTTGTCTTTGCCATAAAACTTTTCACTTCACATTTCTAGTATGCATTGTCAGACTTAGAAACTGTTACCATGCAACAATGTTTGAAGTTAAATATCCAATCAAGAACCAAGAGAACTTATTTAAACAGTAATTACAAATGCATTGTTATAGTGAACAGATGACACAGTGTTATTGTGTGTGTACATTCTTGCTTGTTAGTTGCACGATTATGTAACGACTATAAGGCTTACATACTTACGACATATACTGGTACTGCTAATGAGATTTTAATGCAACATTTTGGCTTACTTGAAAATACATTCTGGATTTAAATTACTTTATGTCAGATACCAGATGACACAGTGATTAGTTTATGTGACAGCTGCACGATTTTATCACGACGCTACTAACGAGTGACAATTTACAATGTTGCTTTTGTGCTGTATCTGTTTTATATCTGCACAGTTTTTCTGAATTATTCTGGAAAGTAAAACATGTTTTAGTAGTAACTTTCGTGGTATAGCTATAATGAGACAGCCTTTTCCGTAGCACAACAATACGTTACAGCACAGTACTTTCTTCATCATGGCAATAAGCGTAATGACTAAGATATCTATACGCAAAGCATTTCACTTTTGTTTATCATGAGGTAAGTACATTGACTTCCACAGAACTTTGCTTATGGACGATGATAATTACGACACTTGGCACATTTTTACCGTTAAGTAATGACAGAGATTATCTTACAACAAGACGCACAGTTTAGCGCTGCAGTACACGTATTTGAGTGATTAATTTTGTACTTAAAACATTTATTTTTACAGATTTTTGAATTACAAAGATACAAAGGTTTTCTGTGATATATTTCACTCTATTGCTGTAATTTGTTGAAGAAGTGTCGATGAATACGTATATGAATAATGAGTAGTGGTTAGGGACTCTGATTTGTGGAAAAGGATGTTGGAAACCAAGAATTGTACTTTAAGAGTTATGAAATGTGTGTAAATGCGTGAATGTATCACAATGCCGACGAAAACTTTTTCAACACTGATATATTCATAGGATTTTGTTTCTACACATTAGCAACGCAAATTCTCGACCTGTGAAATTTTTTATATGAGACTGTCACTGTAATGCAAACTGGTGTCGTAAATATTTAAGTAAGAATGTTAAGTAACCACCTTCACATACTGAGTCGTGGGCACCCAGCAGCGCGACAGTCGCCTGGAAAAAAACCATTAGTGTGTGCCTTTCAGAGGCACAGGTGGAGAAAAAAAAGGGGCCATTATCCTCGTTATTGACATTCCTTTGTAGAAATCATCGCAAATACGACACGCTCAAACTTGAAAACATATGATAACACTGTGGAGCTCTTAATTTATGATATTTACTGAAATGCCTAATGAAATGACGAGAAATGTTTTTATGTCTATACACCTGATTATGACTACTGTCTTTCTAGTTGAGAGATTTTTTTACTACCTTATGAAATGCCATATGGCTAATGAATGATGTTTCATGCCTTCCTTTGTACATATTTACTCATTTTCTTTAATATCTAGTTTCTAGCTGCACTGCAGCATTGGTTATTATAAAATTTAATACATGTACTAATATCACTATTTTCTGTCTACAGACCCAGTAAAGAATACGTTTATGATGTACTTTCTTAGAAAAGAGAGCACAAATAGACATTTCCCTTCACAGGAATTGCATAAATAATTTTTTTAATGACTTGGTAACTTGCTTGCAGAGTAAGTTTTTGTGATGCATCACTCTAGTGTTAAGATGTGACATAGGTATTAAAAACGGCCATGTTTACTGTAATATTCTTTCTGATGGAGCTATGTCATGTTTAGATATAAGTTATTGCATTTGCTGCTGCTGTTTGCAAGGCATAGTGCTACTAAATTTCACTTTACATTACTCTGTTAAGCCAGTTTTACTACTGATTTATTTTTCTTGTTTGCTGCTCATTGCCTTATATTAGTTGTAATATTGCTGCTTGCTTTGTAAATTTGCATTTTTTGTCATTGCTGTTTGTATTAATTGTTTTGTGCTGCTGCATTGCCTCGTCTCTTAGTTTATGCATCTGAGCTCAGTAGATTTAAGTTAGCTTAAGAGGGGGTAGACTACATAAGAGAATGAGTTGCGATGAATTGGAAGAAATACATTGAGAACTTATATGAAAAAAGTACAGAAAGCAGGTATAGATAGGACTTTTTGGAAATAATGAAGAACAAAGGGAGATCTCCGAGAAGTAAAGAAAATTTTGTTTGCAAAATACTGCAGTAAAACAAACCCTGTCCTTTCCTTGTGTTATTCTGCTAGGTGTTTGCGTACTCTTGTATATTTGTGTTTTTCCTACCTTAATGTGTTTAGCTAATAAGAGTTATGTTGTAGAATTTTTCGGATAATATGTTATTTTCTTTGTAAAGATGTTTAGACATTATTTATTCTGTTTTGTTTTAATGCTCATGTTGATGTTTCGAAAGTTATTCTGATCTTTCATGTATGTACTTATGTCATAATTCTTGTAACACTGGTGTATATGTTTATCTCTATTCTTTTCTAAAGCCTGCATTACCACAAATGTTATCTGTATTGTTATGTTCTTTAATGATGTATTTTGCACCTTTATTATTGTATTCTTATGTTATAAAATTGTAATTGACACCAGTTCATCAAATTAAGTAACTTGTAAGTTACATTTCACTGCAGACATTTCTGTTTGTCATAGTATATGGACAATATGTGAGAAGTAGGGACTGTTAGTGTTTGCACGTGTGTTGATAATTCAGCAAGGGACTGGTTAACAGAATTGCTGGTTCTAAGGACAACTCCAAAAAACTTTGTGAGTGCGCAAGTGGTGGTTTATGGACTTGCTATATTCTCCGCAAGACTCTTCAATGGTGATTGTGCACCTGCACAGTCGCAACAGATGGCTGCTGGCCATCTCTACAAGGACTACAGTGGGTCTGTATCTTTGATGACCCACCAATACCATTAGTTCTACAAGGACTGTAGTGGGTCTGCACCTCTGGTGGCCCACCAATACCGTAATCTCTACTAGGACTACAGTGGGTCTGCTCTGTGATGACCTACCTACCAATATTCTTCAAAACGTCGAATGATTCTGTTGTGGGTTTGCTCTGTTGTGGCCCATTACCTGTCAGCATGTCAAGAGTCAGCACTGTCTTTCCATTGGAAGGACAACACTACTTCTTCAAGACTGCATGGAAATCCACTACTTCCGTGTACATTTTCATTTACTGCTCAGACTTTGAGAAAAACGCTGCAATTTTACTGTGATGTATGATCAGGACTGTCTTTATGGACTGTGAGAAAATTTTAGCTTTTGACCAACATTGTATGAATAAGTGTGTGCATTTGATATCTTTGTTACTGTAATTATGAAAAATTTTATCAAATCATTATTGGCCACTGCCCAAAACAATTTGTAAAATTTTTTGTGGGGAGCATGGGGGCTATGTAAGTAGGCTGTTTATGTTTTCTTATTGGCAACGTTACGTAGCGCTCTGTATGAAAATCACTGGCTGTGCTGTGTGCAGTCTGTGGCTAGTTTGCATTGTTGTCTGCCATTGTAGTGTTGGGCAGCGGCAGGTGGATGTGAACAGCGCATAGCGTTGCGCAGTTGGAGGTGAGCCGCCAGCAGTGGTGGATGTGGGGAGAGAGATGGCGGAGTTTTGAAATTGACTGGATGTCATGAACTGTTATATATATTATGACTATTAAGGTAAATACATTGTTTGTTCTCTATCAAAATCTTTCATTTGCTAACTATGCCTATCAGTAGTTAGTGCCTTCCATAGTCCGAATCTTTTATTTAGCTGGCAGTAGTGGCGCTCGCTGTATTGCAGTAGTTCGAGTAACGAAGATTTTTGTGAGGTAAGTGATTTGTGAAAGGTATAGGTTAATGTTAGTCAGGGCCATTCTTTTGTAGGGATTATTGAAAGTCAGATTGCGTTGGGCTAAAAAATATTTTGTGTCAGTTTAAGCACAGTCTTGTATAATTTTTCTAAGGGGATGTTTCACGGGAGCTTGAAACTTTTTCGATGTCATTATCCGTTACCGAAATCAAAAGGTTACCCACGTAAAATATGCACGTAATATCCGGTCTGAGACATCAGTGGCAAGCGTTCTATGATCACTGCAAGGATTCTGAGATCACCAAACTATGTCTTATTCAGCATTTTTTCTTCACTAAAACTTTATGACGCGTTGTATCTGTGTAATGGGCACTTCACGCCTTTACAAATACGGCCAAATACATGGGCAAGCAATGGGCTAAACGGGTCTTAAAATTACTGAAAACAACTTAAAATAACTGCCAAAAATTATGTAAAATTGGAAAGACTGTAAATTCATAAAATATTTCTAATGACAGTTTTACTCTTTTAAGATACAAACATAAGCCGAGCGTCTTAGGTGAATTGCTATCAATGAGCAAAAGATGCAAGAAAAATGTAAAGCATACGATTTTGTGTTATCTTTATATGCGTACTTAATTATTGTGTATATGTGTCAAAGTGTATAAATATGTCGAAGTACGTATGCATACAGTGAAAACTTTACTCGCTAATAGAATTCGCTTTACATAAGCATCAGACACCGCTGTTGCAGAGAAAAGAATAGAGCCAGCGTAAAAATGCTCATGTCTGAGCACAAAAAAACGGATATGTTCCTCTTTAAAAGACTCTGAGAGAAATATGGGTAACCAGCTGCCTCAGTCCTCATGATCCACTCCGAAGTTAGTTAATTATTTGGAAGTTCTATAGCTTTGATCTCTCATTGTATTACGGAACTTGTCAGTTACTATACAGGTGTAACACATTTCCTGGGTGAAGGTTATAGCAACATGTTTCCACGTTACATGGCTCTTAATATTTAAGAATCTTCAAACGGTTTTTACCAAAAAAGTGTTGTGAATTGACGAGATCCACAGTGAATGAAGACGCGATTGTCTTTTACGGCAATTTAAGCTACCTTCACTTTTCTTTTAGTATCGTGAATTACACTTAGTTCTAGGAGCAATGTCTCTTTGATGGCTCAAAACATTTTTTGAGTATGTAATAGCTAAAAATTTCTGTCTTTGTGTGTGTGTGTGTGTGTGGGTGGGTGGGTGGGTGGGTGGGTGGGTGTGTAGAGAGAGAGAGAGAGAGAGAGAGAGAGAGAAGGAAGGAGAAATATAGAAATAAAATGGCTCTGAGCACTATGGGACTTAACTTCTGAGGTCATCAGTTCCCTAGAACTTAGAACTACTTAAACCTAACTGACCTAAGGACATCACACACATCCATGCCCGAGGCAGGATTCGAACTTGCGACCGTAGCGGTCGCGCGGTTCCAGACTGTAGCGCCTAGAATCGCTCTGCCACCGCGGCCGGCGAGAAATGTAGACTTATTTACAGATCACTATTATGTAAGTTATGATACTGTGCCACTTTGGGGTCTTGGAATGCACATTGTCCAATAACCCCGGCATATCCATATATAGAACCGAAGGTTAATGAAGTACTCTGCCAAAAGAAGTACATAATATGTAAAGAATACGATGAACGCAGTTGATGTATTTTTGATATTTCTTTCAGTCACACAAATTTACTAAAAAATGTTCAAATGTGTGTGAAATCTTACTGCTAAGATCATCAGTCCCTAAGCTTACACACTACTTAACCTGAATTGTCCTAAGGACAAACACACACACACCCATGCCCGAGGGAGGACTCGAACCTCCGCCGGGACCACCCGCACAGTCCATGACTGCAGCGCTTCAGACCGCTCGGCTAAACCCGCGCGGCCACAACTTTGCACAATTAATGTCTTCTCGGGATTGATGAAAAAGACGGGGAATTCCCTATCGAGAGACTGGGCACAGTGGTTAACACGTCGGACTTCCGTTCGTGTGGATCAGAGCCTTTCAGTCCTAGGTTTTCCACGGTTTCCCTAAATCCGTCAAGCTGAATGCTAGCACGGATCGTTTGACAAGGACACGGCCAGCGTCCTTCCCCATGCCTAAAATGCCGGAACTTGTTCTTCGTGTTTAACATACCCGCCGGCGGTAGGACGCTAAATCTCATTCTTCCTTCGCTCCTATGGAATTTTCTTAACGAGCCGCGAACTGGGTCTCCGGATCGTATTTACGATATGGTAGCTCTTCAGGTGTAGAGACGGGTTTCCCCCCAGCCTCGAAGTCTACCGACACCAGCGAATGTAAGACAACACCAGCGGATAAGTTGCGACATGCGAAAGTACGCGTGCTGAGCGAGGAAATGCTTGGCTTTAAATCTCATATCGACATCTAGATCCTCACAGACGGAACATATGCTCAGTTGCTGAAGAGATGGGAACGAGGGAACCTCGAGCGCTCTTTCATTTTCGTTTGGTCCTCAGATATGCCACAGCGACTTGTCTGGCCATGATCCATCGCTACCGCGACCAGAATCTTCACCTCCTAGCCAGAATCCACACTCCCATAGAGGTGTGCGGCATGTGAGACAATTGATACGACGCAGTTAGAAAGAAGTTTCGGATTAGGCAGTGTGTGGAATTGCTTTAGCCGTGGCGGCTTGTCGTGCTGTATTGATATCGATATACTCTTATTTTTGGCTCTAAGATGTTGGCCAGCGAGCGCAGCACCCTCTGGCGCCGCCTGGAGGGCCGACTTGCTGGGCCCGCAAGAGCAGTATGACAGTGTGGTGAGGGAAGTTGCAGTGGAGCAACCAAGCGGAAAGGAGGCCTTTTGCCGCCACCCATTTGTCTCTGTAAACTGGTAAGGATCTGCAGGGGCCATGTCGGTCTGTGTGTGGCTCGCAGTGTCAACGACCCTCAGGAGTGGATTATTGAAAACACACCGAGCAGTCTGAGGCGTATTTACCGGAATTTCTGGATGCTCTGGCTCTGTTTACTGAAGTCCCGCCTCTAATTAATTGTTGTTTCATTAAATTCTTAATCACGTTTAATGTAATTCAATCTGTGGAAAATAAATTCATATGTTGTACCTGTGAATGAACTGCCAAATTCCCATTGGTCTAGTCCTTCCTCGTTTTCCTTCCTGCCCAAATTAAAAGGCTGTATTTTCACATTTCAAGTTCATTAAACGAACAGAGAGCAATTCAGAATTAGGCTGTATGTTGTAAGGCATTAGGTCAGTTAAAACGATAGAGAGTAAAACAGAAATCAAACCGTCGTGTAAACTACACACTACATAACTAGATAGTAAATAGATTCATGTTACTGATAGAAATGCTACCAGCATACGTGCTCCATAGGTCCTGGATGACTCAGTTGTAGTTAACTGTATGAACTCGTGTAAATTAACAGGCAAATGCAAGATCACACGTTAATTTCATATTTACTTCAACTCAAATTTATCCATGTTTTACGGACGTTATTTGAGGGCTACGATTGTACTGTAAGATTTTTATGAAATAATATTGTATACTGCAACATTCACTTGTTATTAGTATTTTATTAGCACGGCGCGTTTCCGCAGCATACTGCTATCATCAGGTACATTTACAGTTGCTTTTTCATTGTAATTCACATGAAGTGAGGTTAGTTTCCTTTGCTATGTGTGCCAGTGAGATTACATGTGAAAAAAACTTCAGAAACACAAATATGTTATACTGTGTACATTACGTGATAAGCATGATTAGCCATTTTGTTGGTGCATTTACTTAAGTTTCTAGATTTACAGAAGGCTTTTTCCACCGGTCCTCTCGAGTGGATTCTAGAGTGTAATAATATTGCGTACCTATAGAGTATGGGCAACGGCCTTGCCGCAGTGGATGCGCCGGACCCCGTGAGATCACCGAAGTTAAGCGTTGTCGGGCGTGGTGGGCACTTGGATGGGTGACCATCCAGGTCGCCATGCGCTGTTGCCATTTTTTCGGGATGCACTCAGCCTCGTGATGCCAATTGAGGAGCTACTCGACCGAATAGTAGCGGCTTCGTTCAAGAATACCATCATAACGACCGGGAGAGCGGTGTGCTGACCCCACGCCCCTCCTATCCACATCCTCCACTGAGGATGACACGGCGGTCGGATGGAACCAGTAGGCCACTCGTGAGCTGAAGACAGAGTACCCATAGAGTATCGTCTCAGTTGTTCGACTAGTGATTTCCTGCCAGAAATCAGAAATGTCACAGTTCGTAGTAATTGAGGGAAAGTCATCTAGTGGAACCAATGTGGTAATTGGGCTTTGCAAGGAAATGTTCCGGTCCACATGCTGTGCTTAAAATATAAAAACGCTTTAGGAGCAATTCTACAGAGTTTTCTAGATTATCTGGAGCTAATGCTGTCGTGAAGTCTACGTAACATGGAAATGCGTTAAAATTTGTTTACACAATAAATTACACAAATTTAAACGTGATAGATTCAATTAAATACCTAGAGATTACAGTTAATAACAACTTAAATACGAAACGAACACATAAAATGTCATGAGGAAAGATTGTATTTTACTGACAGAACACTTTGAAGGTGGTTGCCTACTACCGCGTAGTGGGGTAGGGAGGGTCACGGATACAAGCAGAGAGTTGGGATAGCAGTCATTAAACAAAGGCGTGTTTCGTTGCGGCGAGCTCTTATTGGGACATTACAACCACCAGCTTTCTCCCCCAAATACGAATTTTTTAGCTGACTCCCAAGAAAAAATGATTGTTTATAAAATATCAGAAATCAGAGTTCTCTCGGGAAGATTTATATGTCCATTTTCCCACGTGCTTTTCAAGAGTGGAACGTCCACAAATAGTCTGGAAATGATTCTATAAACCGTCTGCCAAACACTTAAAAGTGAACTGTAGAGCAATCAAGTAAATGTGCAATCATATAAAATATTATCTGCATAGATATAAATAAGAAATACGACAACGAACTCCTGATTCAAACGCTCCTACTATAGTTTCGTAAACAATCAGCCTATCCATTGTTCCCTCTCTCTCTGCAGTTGGTCGGGGTGGAGGTCAAATGACGCCTGTTCAAGTTCATTGTTGATACTTTCACTCATTTTTTGTATTATTATTGTTACAGAGGATAGCCAGCCCTCTGAATACGCTGAGCTACCGTGCCAACATCCAGTCAGCCACTGAAACAGACGTGAAATGCTCGTCGTTGTAGTAATTCTACCGACGTGGAGTTCTTACATTTCAATCGTTTCTACGTGCTCGAATAATGATTTTCAAACGAAATGATACGATGACTTAAACCGCAATGAATCTCGAAATATGCTGTACCCTAACTATTACATTACTTTTATTTGACGATGCGAACACCAAGCTGAAGCTCCACAGACCGCTAGAGCTGTGAACACTGGCACTTCTGAAATTCGGCATGCGCAATGCTCTGTTCTTGTGCTAGAAATTATTCGGGCCGGGCAGCGTTTTTGTCTCTCATTGTACATCCAGTGCACTTGCCGAACAGTCGCCAGCTTCCCTTGACAGTATTAAAGTCGTCACTACTCCAGGCTTAATGTAACTGTCTTCATACAGATTCCGAGGCCCTGCCACTGTACTGGACAACTGGACAGAGTACATTGTCAACAGTCACTCGACCGCCCTCACGCTGATTTGTTGCAGTTTCTGCAGAAATCTCCACGAAGATAGAACAGGATAATGCCCAAAGTCATGTGGGCAGAGAGTCACACACGTTCAGGGAATCAAATGCAATTTATCACCTTTAACCTCCACCAAGTCCATTTCTTCTTTTAAACACCACCTAACAGACCCACTATTTGATACGAAACGTGTTCCGATCAGTCACGTGCGTTTGCACTTGATGGTAAATTCGAGTAGTAAATAACTAAATCAGGACGCCACGCCCACACAGGGGCCGGCACTAGTGTATTATTTTGAGCTTTCCGCACTGGCAGAGCACACATCTTCACATCTTGAAATACAAGTTGTAACACGTTTGAACAGACCCATGGAACGACGTGCCCTTTACCCCAGGAAGAGCCACCCATAGACAATGGATTTCTGAGCTCCAAGGCACTTGCAAACTGTTTTAAACATTGAAGTATTTCAGCCTAGCAGGCTTTTGGAGAGGAATGATTGACTTTTCGCTCAAATGCAAGCACTCCCTTAGAGGCATCCCATTCTCCCACTACCAGCACTTCTCTGGAAAGTATTGGGTGCTGTCAGTACTTCTAACAACTGAAATAGGGCTGGAAGAAAATACCAACATCATGGAAAAGTCTCATGTCTTATGGCGTTCTAGCAGACATGGACGACAACCTTCAGTATGTAATGTTTATTCCCTGTATTTTTTTGCGACTTAGGGCAAACCTATACACCAGTTCGACGCTAGCAGACAACGCCGAACCACCGTCCATGAAATTATATGGAAACAGATGTGGGATGAGTTTGGAGTCCAGAGGCAGTTTACAGACTGTAAGAGGACAGGTTCAAATGGCTCTGAGCACTATGGGACTTAACATCTATGGTCATCAGTCCCCTAGAACTTAGAACCACTTAAACCTAACTAACCTAAGAACATCACACACATCCATGCCCGACGCAGACTGTAGCGCCTAGAACTGCTCGGTCACTCAGGCCGGCAAGAGGACAGGGTCACAGTTATGCAGGGAAAGAGTGGTTTGGAGCCACCATTAGTTATAGAGGTGGGTTGCGTTACGATTAACAAGATGGGTAGATTTCAGAAATGATTTCGTGGTGTGGGAGGAGAAGATCCTTGAAATTACCCTGTATTGTGTGCACAGTCGTTCTTCCGTAAAAGTACTATGCGAAATAAATATTTGGTTTCATAATTCAGCCGTCATCAACATATTAAATAGCCACTGCTTGAGTCCAGGGTACGTATTTACAGCAATTTTAATATTTTACTTATAACAACTCCTTTACTTGTATAGGATCTGGTGAAGCTCTATACATTACTAAAAAAGGTAATATGTCTTTTCAACCGCCGGCCGGAGTGACCGAGCGGTTCTAGGCACTACAGTCTGAAACCGCGCGACCGCTACGGTCGCAGTTTTGAATCTTTCCTCGGGCATGGTTGTGTGTGATCTCTTTAGGTTAGTTAGATTTAAGTAGTTCTAAGTTCTAGGGGACTGATGACCTCAGAAATCCCACAGTGCTCAGAGCCATTTGAACCATTTTTTGTCTTTTCAACCAAAGCTGAAAAGAATGTGAGATTAGTTACGTAATTAGAACTAAAGTCTAACCTCGCTTCTTAATTGCAAAGGCGGCCTTCCATTCCGTCTGTACTCTCGAACAACTCCTACGGAAGACAAAGAAATTTGTGCGTGGAACATGCTCGTGGGCAAAACATGTGCCCCATTAGGGTAACACTCTACGAATAAGTGCCGTCCCAGTGCAAGACTACCATTACCTTTCATGCTCTTCTCTTCTCGTTTAGATCACCAATTTCCTATTTCCATGCGTCTCGATCTCAGGTAGCTGTTTCCATTGAATTATTAATAGCTATAATTCAATTTCAGAAACGTTAATTCCCTTTTGCTTGCTGTGTTGCTGGGACTGTTTTGAACTTTCAGAATTATTTCTCACTCGCCATTGCAGAGTGCCCTCCACTTGGTGCTAGGTGGAGGTAACTTGTCGGCGCCACGAGTCTAACCCCTGGGGTGGGTCCCTATAATTCCGGCGAGGGTGACTGCCGCTTTCCGGCCGGTTTGCTGAGCTGGTCGGGCGGCTTTGACGTTCCAGCCTTTCTTTTGTAGTCTACTGGAGAACCGTTACAGAGCGCCCTCCACTTTGTTCCAGGCCGAAGTAACAAGTAGGCGCCAGGAGTCTGACCCATTGGGGGGTGGATTCTCAGAATTCTGGCGAGGTTTGACTGCCACTTGCTGGCCGTGTATAGCCGGCAAGCCTTCAGAGAATCCGCCTCAGCAGAAACTCGGCCCGTTGTGGTACCGAATCTCTTTTCTCATAGATGCACGCGACTCATGTAGCAAACCACATTTACAGAGTGAGGTTTAGTGTGGGCGTGTATCCTGGAGGGACGGCGTACAGCTCTCCAGTCACAATCAGCATTTCTGCCGCTCCATAAACCACTTCATATTGATTCCATGATAGTTCCTTCCAGTTTGCTACATCATTTGAGCTCACGCTCTGTCTTTAACAATAATGATATTGATTTCGATGAAACATAAATTCAGCCGGCCGATGTGGCCGAGCAGTTCTAGGTGCTTCAGTCTAGAACCACGAGACCGCTCTGGTCGCATGTTCGAATGCTGCCTCGGGCATGGGTGTGTGTGATATTCTTAGGTTCGTTAGGTTTAAGTTATTCTAAGTTCTAGGGGACTGATGACCTCAGATGTTAAGTCCCATAGTGCTCACAGCCATTCGAGCCATTTTTTGAGAAACATAAATTTTCATATACAGTACATTGCTATTTTCCCAACGCATTCTTCTTCATTTTTCTCTACTTTTTCTAAGCTTCAAGAAACACAAAGGGAGTTCAAACAATAAGTTAAACAATGTTATGCATCGCCAAATAACTATCACTGAATTCCGCGCTATCCTTCATAGTGACACAGATACATGACAATATTTTTAAATTTGGCACTTTATTTTACAGGTCCGTCTTGATCACACAAACTTTTATACTTCACTATTACCGGTTTCGGCTGCTGCCACTATTTTTGTTGCTCCCAAGTTTCGGTTGGTTCAAAAATGGTTCAAATGGCTCCGAGCACTATGGGACTTAACATCTGAAGTCATCAGTCTCCTAGAACTTAGAACTACTTAAACCTAACTAACCTAAGGACATCACAAACATCCATGCGCAAGGCAGGATTCGAACCTGCGACCGTAGCGGTCGCGCGGTTCCAGACAATAGCGACTAGAACCGCTCGGCCACAACGGTCGGCGTTTCGGTTGGTATGATCTGCTGTGGAAATGAAGAAGAATTCAAGAACAAGCCTTCTGTCGCTGATTTATAGTATTATGGGTTAGCCGTTGTTCCCATAAGCTGCTGTTAATCTATACAATGTTAATCTAAGTCGGACCCTAGTATCCTTCTGCCATTGGTCATCAGCTGCATTGCTCAAGCATCTAATCTGATATATATCACCCACGCGTTTCACTCTTAACTTCCTGTCAGGAAATGCTTTAAATGAAAGATCTGGATCTTACTTTGAAACATGCGTCCAGTTGATCTTGGTCCCATTATAAGAGGGATACCGATACAGCAGATTTCAAATTACAGGCTTCCCCTCTGGATATTTCGTAGGTCTTTTTTTCAATAATGGGTTAAGAGAATCTTAATTAGCTTGGAGGATTTTTATAGCAATGCCAGGAACTGGAGCACCTTGTGATTGCTGTTTCAGTGAAGTCAAGATCAAAACCTTCTTAATGTCGAATATATGTGAAAGCAGGCTGTCAAATTCACCCTCTTGTCGATAGAATACAGCACAACAGCCAAACTCCATTCAGTAACACAATCAGTGAGTTTGCTTCATTCAAACGAACAATGCGGGGCAAAATTTTAATAAAAACACAGTTGACCGAAGGGAATTTTTTGTCAAGTATAGCGTTTTTCCTTCGTTCCTGATTAATATCTTATGGACTATTAATAATTTGTGAGGGGCAAACAAAATTTTGTCTCCATTATGTATCATACTAAAACTAATTTATAGTAGCTGTCCTAAGTAATATTATAAAGATTTCACTTTACTTTCAATATTTTTAGAAAGTTATAGAATTTGTTATGCACTGAGCATACTGATATATTTGATTTGTGCAATATTTCTCATCAGTATAGCCCATCCAAGAATTACATACCATGATAGTATGGGAACGGGAGAGCAAAAAGGTCCGGACGCCTGAAACCGCGAATATCACGGATGAAGCAACACTCCCCGCCCCCCCCCCCCCCTCCCCCCGCCGCCCCACTTTATAACTGACGATGACCGACTCACGTGAACGACTGAGAGCGCATTAACAAGAACAATGTGGCCCTAACAAGCACGCCCCATACCACAAAGGACGTCAACAGGCGTTCTGCATCGCATCCATTAATACTAATACCATACGATCACGGATCAAGGCTATATTATTCTAAGATCTGCTACATGCAACGGATATAGGTATCGCTCTTTTACAGGAATTCCCGTTCCTCTGTGGTTACGAAAACTTGATGTCACCAGCTTCAGAAACCGACAGTGGCGTAGTGATATGACTTAAGGAAGGCATCGTAACGAAGGACGTCACCTGCCTACCATCGGCACGCAGAATGGCTGTGACTGCACTTGGACTGTGGCTCACCAACGTCTATGCGTTCTTCTTCGCAGAAGAAATGGCTCTGCTTCTTTCAGGACGGCACACTCATTGTATCCTTAGCGGCGACTTCAATTGTGTACTGGCACCGAAGGATCAGTTCCCACGTATTACCTGTGCCTAGTCCGCCTGCTTAGCTGGGTGGTAACGTGCTCGCCTCCCACGCAGGCGGGCCCGGGTTCGATTCCCGGGCGGGTTGGAGATTTTCCCCGCTCGGGGACTGGGTCTTGTGCTTATCATTTCCTCCTCATCACCGGCGCGCAAGTCGCCCAATGTGGCATCGACTGAAATTAGACTTGCAGTTGGCGGCCGAACTTCCCCGAATGATGCCTCCCGGCCAACGATGCCATGCGCTCATTTCCATTTTTGCCCGTGCAAGAACTGAAATCATTGGTACGGGATCTGCATTTGGTAACCTCGTGGGAACATATCCATGGAGACCGAATTGGATATACGTATGCAACTAGCCACTACGCCAGCCTTATCGATCGCTTCTCCATCATGCGCCGCCTCCAACCTGACATCCATGATGTAGAAATACAGCCAGCAGACGTCACCGACCACTTAGTATAAATCTGCACGATCGCCCTCCAAAGCAGCAGGTGTGGTAAAGCCGCGGTCTGTGGAAAATGATTGCAGCCCATCTTAAAGCTCCAGATTGTCATCAAGTTACTGAACAAGTGTGGCATTCTGACAGGCGTCTACTGATATACGCTACGACATTATGTTGGTGATTGGACTGTACCAAACCGGCGGTACGGCGTGCATTGATTGCTTTGGGACGCGAACACTCACAATGGAGGCGGCAAACTTTAAATTTCTGTTTCACGATATTACGAGATCGTACCAGCCAGACACCACCTCTTTGAACAGTTAGTGGTACGAGACAATAGAAAAGAATCATTGCTGTTATGCGTTCTCATCTGGAAGGAGCGGCGGTTCGCGAACGGACACTAGATTGGGGTGCCGGTGAATGCCCATCGATTCACCATGTCATTAATGAACATAAGCCGCGTAGCGGAGCCCTAGAACCTACCATTGACGCAGAGGATGGCGCACATCTGACGACACAAAATGACGTAGAAAATGCCTTCGTTAACTACTGTACCCGCTTATACACCGAAGAATAACACGACAGAACGACCCTACAAGACGTTAGATGCTCTTTGGGATGCTCGATCAAGAAGCGGAACTACGCTACTGGAGAAAACTAATGAGGCAAGGGGGCGCCCAATGCCGTCGGGTCCCGACGGAATACCCTTGGACTTTTATCAGATCTTTAAACACTTCATGGTCTACCGTATCTTCCTTCGCCGTCGGCGTTGTCGTGGTTACCGTGAGACACCGTTATACCAAGAGGAAAGGCGCGTCGATCTTAGAGCATGAGATATGATGACCTTAAGCCATAGACAACACACAACGGTCACGGTAGCACCTGATTCCAGAATAGCTGCAGTAGTTAAGATCTACGAACTATCCCCTGTTGACCAGGTCCCCAAAACTTAACTCGTAACGAGATCCCTTCAAAGCAAATTGTCATACGATCGTCTATAAAGGCTTCGTACAACGAGAGTACATGTTACGGTTTATGGAATAATAACAGATACGACCAAACTGTCTTGTCTCTTCTGCTTTATTTAACATAACTTCGTTCACAGTTTCATTTCGCATTCACCACTCATTCACCGAAACCCTTTGATGAACAGTTTTGGTTGCATAACACCAACAGTCAATGATAATGATACAGCTTTTCTCCTTTTTATAAATTGAAGCCCGCTCTCCGTGATATAATAAAAAAAAACGGTCTCAATACCGCGTGCCTCGTGAGACGCGAATAGACTTATCCTGGAATTGACCGCCCTGTAGGTGTACTCAATTTAATGACCACACTACACTGTCCGCTATTTCGCGTAACTGAATGTCCATTTGTTAGTCTGATTATACACTGTAGCTATTTAAAATTCGCCCCTATATTTTTCACAACGCACAAATAGCACTTCGTTACTGGTTTTCTTTTTTTTCTTTCTAAGAGTAAACGAAAAAAAAAGACGCCGTATCATCGGCTTAGTCGATATAAAGCAAAACACCTTAATATGCCCAATTTTACCTCTTCTTATAGGATCGGCTACCTTACTCATTAATTTATTACATATTATTTCCAATAACGCTAAACAGGTATCGCCGTTATATTTTAATTGTATTCAAAAGCATGTTACTACTATTATGACCGACCAAATCATAACAAATCGCGCGGCGTGCGTTTTTAACGATAACTTTACGCTATTCAAGTTCCGTTACAGCTGTCTTGACTCGTAATGTTACAATGGCTCCTTATTGGACTGAAATCTGCCACGAGCTAATATCTCCCGACATGCCACTTTCGCCTGTCTTTGTAGAGGGGATGATCATACCCATACCAAAACCTTCACAAGGCACACGACTTAGAGGCTACGGCCCACTAACACCACTCAACTGTGGTTATAAGATGTTTATCTGGTTGTTGGCGGCACAGCTTACAAGAACACTGCATTGCATGACGTCACTTGACCATACGTCCCTAGGCGGAGACAGCAACATCCAGACGGCACTCGCGGATACCGCGATTCGATGGCACTGGAAAAAGCATGTCGACTACGCGGAGCTGTTGATATCCATTGACTTCGACAGCGTCAGACATACCTACTTTACGGAAGTGTTGGCACAAATGATGTTCCATAGCTCTATATCGCCACAGTGATCTGGTCATTAAAGTGCTCTTTAATGGCCGATTGGTGCGACCCCTTACTAACACGAGGTGGTTACGACAAGGTTGTCCCTTATCCATGATCATATAAGCACTGGCCCTTGAACCACTTCTCTGCGGCCTTCGCCAATACTTGACAGGATTTACTTTTCAGTGCAAGGCATATGCAGAAGACCTATTACTGGTGGTGCGGACTGTCAAAGACACAAATGCGGCGTTGGACTGGATCAATAGATATGGCGCTGCTACAGGTAGCCGCATGAACGTAGACAAGGCGATCGCCCTGAGTATTGGTACTGGACTGCCTAGTGACTGTGTTGCGCCACTCTACATACGGTACAGTAAAGTGTTTGGGTATCGTCTTTACAAATGATGTAAGACGCACAGCGGTGATCAAGAGGTTGGTGCAAGCCACCTGAAATGGTGTCACAGCGAACGGCTTGCGCACCGTAGACATGATCCAACAGGTCGCCTACATAAATACCTACTTGGCGTCACGTATCCCCCATTACGCACAGATTCTTCCGATGCTGAAGACGATCGCTCGACGCATACTGGCAGCATTCGGATACTTCGTCAGCGCAGGATTTCCTTCAAGATTCGATATGATATACTGACCCTACCCATTCGTAGAGGAGACCTCGGGCTCGTACACGTTCACAATCGCACAGTGGCCCTTTACGTCAGTAGCCTACATTGCTGAAAATGTAGACAACAGCCGACACTCTTGGGACTCTGCTAGACGAACTGGTCCCAGCTTCTCGAATTGCGCCGGTGATGGTGAAGAACATTTCTCAACCATTTTATGACATCAGAGATTTTTTACTTGAGACAGATCTACTTCCTTATGACAGATCTATGGGCCAATAGACCTCCGACAGCGCGACGTATAGCGAATATTCATGAGCAGACACCCCGCCAACCATGTGGAAACATGGCACCCCACAATCCACTGGCAGTTAATATGGTGGAAAATTCACCGTACCATCCTTGACACAGAAACACCAACGACATGGTATCTGGTAGTCAACGGTAAACAAGTCATCGTATTCCGCCTCCACGCCATCAATATGCTGAACTCTCCGTTATTTCAAGCGTGTCAGGTTAGAAACGACAACTTCCACTGTCTTATGTGTGGCTCGTCTGCAGCAATGTGGCATCTAGTGACGTGTAGGAAAAGCCATTGGCCCTATGAATGTTCATCTTCTAACGGATAGGAGCCCAGGCGGTGCATTACGTGCTTCACGGCGGGTCAAAGAATGCGATGGACTTCTATAATCACCTGCACGAACGACATATGGCGATTTTGTGCAACCCGAAATAAGACCAGTTTTTTTCTAACTTCCGGGAAGTGCGTTACGAGATCCCCGCGTAGTTGGAATGTCGCAGGTATGAGAAGCTGTTGTTGAACACGATGAAGAGGCATACACTGACCCTGACGAAATCGTTATCTCCTTCAGTTCTAGAAGACGACGAGCCCAAAGGCAGAAGCGTCAGAGACGACCTCTGTTATACTCGTCCACCGGCGGATATTTTCTTCTTCCCTTTCCTTTCATTCAAGAACACGTATCATATCCCTAGTGAAGGACACCCGGTGGATGATAACGTTGTAAACTAAAAAAAGGTGTTTTGTTTCCTTTGAATTCTTTACTTTTGGGAATGTTGTGATTGCTCCCCTACTTATGAGCTGTAGAAAAATAAAATAAAATAAAATAAAAAAAGTCCGAAGACGTGGATTAGCTGCAGCGTGAGGTAAAACGCTACAGGCGAGGAACGCGGCCGCGAAGACGTATTCAGTCCATTATTGAAACTTCATGGCAGATTAAAACTGTGTGCCCGACCGAGACTCGAACTCGACGAGTTCGAGTCTCGGTCGGGCACACAGTTTTAATCTGCCAGGAAGTTTCATATCAGCGCACACTCCGCTGCAGAGTGAAAATCTCATTCTGGAAACATCCCCCAGGCTGTGGCTAAGCCATGTCTCCGCAATATCCTTTCTTTCAGGAGTGCTAGTTCTGCAAGGTTCGCAGGAGAGCTTCTGTAAAGTTTGGAAGGTAGGAGACGAGGTACTGGCAGAAGTAAAGCTGTGAGTACCGGGCGAGAGTCGTGCTTCGGTAGCTCAGTTGGTAGAGCACTTGCCCGCGAAAGGCAAAGGTCCCGAGTTCGAGTCTCGGTCGGGCACACAGTTTTAATCTGCCAGGAAGTTTCATATCAGCGCACACTCCGCTGCAGAGTGAAAATCTCATTCCAGTCCATTATTGTTTAGTACTGCACGAAAGAAAAAGAAAATGTTCAAATGTGTGTGAAATCTTATGGGACTTAACTGCTAAGGTCATCAGTCCCTAAGCTTACACACTACTTAACCTAAATTATCCTGAGGACAAATACTCACACCCATGCCCGAGGGAGGACTCGAACCTCCGCCGGGACCAGCCGCACAGTCCATGACTGCAGCGCCTAAGACCGCTCGGCTAGTCCCGCGCGGCACTGCACGAAACAGTTTATGCCTATTCTTTGTTCTACCATTATCACTTGTCATCATAACCCGTTCCTTAATAAATAAATACAAAAAGTTCGTCGTTTATATATTTAGAAAGAGAGAAGGGTGTCACTAACGCACGCTTGTGCTCTGGCGCTCGACCCTGGGGTAAACAGGTTCGAATCCTGGTGATGGAAAAAATTTTCACCGCCAGTGTTTGGCCAGCAAGGGGAGGAGACGTGGTGGCGTAAAGATTTTCATCACTAGGCATTACGCCAATGTCCTCATTTTAATCAGAAACCTCTCCGCAGTGTTTCGTGCAGTGAGGGCATGTGATACTGTTGAATGGAGAGGTTAAGCTCGACGTCCCCCATGGTGCTATTCGGGAGGTGCTATTCTCTCATCTAACACAAACCAAACATTACAGACACACACACACACACACACACACACACACACACACACACACACACACAGAATACATGCATGTAATATGAAAATAATTGTAATGGAGCAGGTTGCAAATAAATAAAAAAAGAAACATTTCATAATTGCATCACAAACTACGCAGTGGCTTGAGAAAGTAAGTCACAAATGCCTCCCCACGGTAAGACCATTGTGTAACAGGCACAGCGCATTGTTGGAAGAGAGTGTGTGTTCTGAGATTCCTGCGAAGTTTTGCTATCTCTGGTAATCCATCAAGTGAGACTGCAGACGGACACGGAGTAGGTACTTGAATAATGATGAAAAAACCAGCGGCTATATTTGAAACTAACGTCGCTTATTCTTTTTAAAACATGCTACCAGTTTCGACAACGCATGGTTTATCTTCAGGCCCCGAACACAGCCTGTCATCCACAACCGTTTCCATGCGTATTGAAGAGAATCGTATGCAGCGGGCGGAAAGTAACTGGATTCCGTATCTTCTGTGGCAATAACAAAGCCCGTGGTTGAGCAGGCAGGTTATGTTCGGGGCCATGTGGTGTCGAAACTGGTAGCATATTTTAAAAAGAATAAACGACGTTGTATTCAAATACAGCCGCTGATTTTGTCATCATTATTCAAGTTCTGCTACAGTACGGATAAGAGGTTCATCATAGGGTGAAAGTGAAATGAAGCGGTAACTGAAAACGTACTCTCAAGTTGAAGTATGCTGAGCAGCACGATTCTTGTAGGAAAACATCTAAACTGCACACAGATTCATAGTGAAATTCTGAGAGTATATGGACCACTCGCGTTCAATTGTAGTGAAATGGTGCCAACAATTTGACCAAAGCCGCACTGAAGTGGGTGATGGTGATCGGGAAAGACGACCATCGATCTCGTCGACAGACGACACTGTCTAGGCAATCTTTTCAGCAAACTGAAAGACAATCTGGGAGGAGGGAGGGAGAGTAAGAGATGCCATTTTTCAACGACAAGGACGTCCACAAAGCGATTTTCGAATGGCTCTGTGACCAAGGAACGAATATCTGTCGTAAAGGAATTGAACGATTGGTGGAACGTTGTGACCGTTGTATACAGACACTCTGTGACTACGCTGAAAATTAGTTTATTGTATCAATGTCACTATGAAGTTAAGTGCACCACTCAAAAAAGTTCCTAGGCCTGCACTAATAATGTGCAATTTACTTTTTCAATTCCTCTCGTGTCTGTGTTCAAAGAGCAATCGTGGATGGACTGGCGTAAATAGCAAAGGAAGGAAACAGGATTAACGTGCCGTCATAGAACTCGGAATGTGGAAGGATGGGCAAGAAAATCGACCGAGCTCTTTTCAGTGGAACCACCTCGACGCTTGAGCGATCTGGGAAACCACGGAAAATCTAAATCTACACTCCTGGAAATGGAAAAAAGAACACATTGACACCGGTGTGTCAGACCCACCATACTTGCTCCGGACACTGCGAGAGGGCTGTACAAGCAATGATCACACGCACGGCACAGCGGACACACCAGGAACCGCGGTGTTGGCCGTCGAATGGCGCTAGCTGCGCAGCATTTGTGCACCGCCGCCGTCAGTGTCAGCCAGTTTGCCGTGGCATACGGAGCTCCATCGCAGTCTTTAACACTGGTAGCATGCCGCGACAGCGTGGGCGTGTACCGTATGTGCAGTTGACGGACTTTGAGCGAGGGCGTATAGTGGGCATGCGGGAGGCCGGGTGGACGTACCGCCGAATTGCTCAACACGTGGGGCGTGAGGTCTCCACAGTACATCGATGTTGTCGCCAGTGGTCGGCGGAAGGTGCACGTGCCCGTCGACCTGGGACCGGACCGCAGCGACGCACGGATGCACGCCAAGACCGTAGGATCCTACGCAGTGCCGTAGGGGACCGCACCGCCACTTCCCAGCAAATTAGGGACACTGTTGCTCCTGGGGTATCGGCGAGGACCATTCGCAACCGTCTCCATGAAGCTGGGCTACGGTCCCGCACACCGTTAGGCCGTCTTCCGCTCACGCCCCAACATCGTGCAGCCCGCCTCCAGTGGTGTCGCGACAGGCGTGAATGGAGGGACGAATGGAGACGTGTCGTCTTCAGCGATGAGAGTCGCTTCTGCCTTGGTGCCAATGATGGTCGTATGCGTGTTTGGCGCCGTGCAGGTGAGCGCCACAATCAGGACTGCATACGACCGAGGCACACAGGGCCAACACCCGGCATCATGGTGTGGGGAGTGATCTCCTACACTGGCCGTACACCACTGGTGATCGTCGAGGGGACACTGAATAGTGCACGGTACATCCAAACCGTCATCGAACCCATCGTTCTACCATTCCTAGACCGGCAAGGGAACTTGCTGTTCCAACAGGACAATCCACATCCGCATGTATCCCGTGCCACCCAAAGTGCTCTAGAAGGTGTAAGTCAACTACCCTGGCCAGCTAGATCTCCGGATCTGTCCCCCATTGAGCATGTTTGGGACTGGATGAAGCGTCGTCTCACGCGGTCTGCACGTCCAGCACGAACGCTGGTCCAACTGAGGCGCCAGGTGGAAATGGCATGGCAAGCCGTTCCACAGGACTACATCCAGCACCTCTACGATCGTCTCCATGGGAGAATACCAGCCTGCATTGCTGCGAAAGGTGGATATACACTGTACTAGTGCCGACATTGTGCATGCTCTGTTGCCTGTGTCTATGTGCCTGTGGTTCTGTCAGTGTGATCATGTGATGTATCTGACCCCAGGAATGTGTCAATAAAGTTTCCCCTTCCTGGGACAATGAATTCACGGTGTTCTTATTTCAATTTCCAGGAGTGTATATTTCAAATACGCTCCTTGCTCGCTGGCATGGAATTGAGTAACTACTTTCGAACAATTTACACTGTAACCTTCGTCTTATCCAAAAGCTCTTTACATTCTAGAGGAGATTAAAGCTTTGTCTTTTATCATCAGTGTAGCTTTCCTCTCAATGTTTTTCTCATCTCTTTCTCTTACTGGTTTCTTCTTTCCATCTCATCCGTTCATCTCACCTGTTGTTTCTCGCTCTTCCCTTGACCAGTGAAATTCCTCTCCACATTGATCCTTCAAGTTATACGTTTCTGTCAGATGTGACTAGTCATATTTGCCAAGAACTTAATGAGAAAACTGCTTCATGTCAGTAAAACTGACATTTCCTAAGTTGCACGCATTTATTATTATTATTATTATTATTATTATTACTATTATTACACCGAAGAGCCAAAGAAACTAGTACACCTACCTAATATAGTGTAGGGCTCCCGAGAGCACGGAGAAGTGCCACAACACGACGTGGCATGGACTCGACTAATGTCTGAAGTAGTGCTGGAGGGAATTGACACAATGAATCCTGCAGGGCTGTCTATAAATCAGTAAGAGTACGTGAGGATGGAGATCTCTTCTGAAGAGCAAGTTGCAAGACATCCCAGATATGCTCAATATTGTTCATGTCTGGGAAGTTTGGTGGCCAGCGGAAGTGTTTAAACTGAGAAAAGTGTTCCTGGAACCACTCTGTAGCAATTCTGGACGTGTGGGATGTCGCATTGGCCTTCTGTAATTGCTCATGTCCGTTTGAACGCACAATGTCCGTGAATGGATGTAGATGATCAGACAGGATGTTTACGTATGTGTCACCTGTCAGTGTCGTATCTAGACGTATCACGGGTCCCATATTTCTCCAACTGCACGCATCCCACACCATTATAGAGCCTCCACCAGCTTGAACAGTCCCCTGCTGACACCCAGGGTCCATGGATTCATGAGGTTGTCTCCATACACGTTCACCTGCTCGATGCAGTTTGAAACTAGACTCGTCCGACCAGGGAACATGTTTCCAATCATTAACAGTCCAATATCGGTGTTGACGGGCGCAGGCGAGGCGTATAGCCTTGTGTCGTGCAGTCATCGAGGGTACACGAGTGGGCCTTCGGCTCTGAAAGCCCATATCGATGATATGCAGCAATTTACTGAAGGGCTGCACTTCCGTCACGTTGAATAATTCTTTTCAGAAGTCGTTGGTCCTGTTCTTGCAGTATCTTTTTCCGGCCGCAGCGATGCCGGAGATTTGATGTTTTCCCGGATTCCTGATATTCACAGTTCACTCTTGAAGTGATCGTACGGGAAAATCCCCTCTTCATCGCTACCTCGGAGATGCTGTGTCCCATCGCTCGTGCACCGACTATAGCACCACGTTCAAACTCACTTCAACCTTGCTAACCTGCCATTGTAGTAGCAGTAACCGATCTAACAACTGCGCCAGACACCTGTTGTCTTACATAGGCGCCGGCCGGTGTGGCCGTGCGGTTCTAGGCGCTTCAGTTTGGAACCGCGCGACCGCTACGGTCGCAGGTTTGAGTCCTGCCTCGGGCATGGATGTCTGTGATGTCCTTAGGTTAGTTAGGTTTAAGTAGTTCTAAGTTCTAGGGGACTGATGACCATAGATGTTAAGTCCCATAGTGCTCAGAGCCATTTGAACCATTTCTTACGTAGGCGTTGCCGACCGTAGCGCTGTATTCTGCATATTTACGTATCTCTGTATTTGAATACGCATGTCTATAGTACTTTCTGTGGCACTCCAGTGTATTATTAGTAGCATACAAACATAATCTTTACTTATTAAGGAAGTCTCGTTAGATAGAAGAGGGAACCATGAGGCGCTAATATTGTTCGAAGAGATTTCGGGATTGCATCCGGTCGTCGTAAACTTCATTCCACGATATTTCAACTAAACACCTGCCAGTCACCTACAGGTGAGACGTCAGTCTTCGACGGCTCAGCTGAAAATGACTGACTGGTAGGTGTCCTGTTGAAATATCGTGGAGTGAAGTTTACAACGACCGTCTGCAATACCAAAATCTCTTACAAAATTTAATTCGACGGGAAAATTTTAAATTTCATATCAAACGCTGCTAATATTGCCAAGTGAAATGAATGCGTAAATAAATACATATTTGGCACATACAAAGCTTCAGGATTACTAAATCGATTTGCAGATAACTGAGGAAGCTTTATTTACAGTGTAGTTTGGAATTTCTCATTGAGACTATAGCCGTGGAAAATGTTTTTGTGACTGGGCCTGTATTTCCTGTACCAGAATCGTACTGGTTCCCTTGTCTGTAACGTGTATGATTTTCATTTTTCTCTCAGTTAGTTCATTGAGTGATTTTTCTTCAACAAATTGAGCTGTGAATGAGGATTTATTGCGGTTCCCAGTCTTAATGTTAAAGGCGCTCTTTGTATCCCACGTCTAAGCGTCTACAGGACTGACCTATGCAGTTCTTTGGCTACGAATCACGCATCAGCTTGTACATTCATAATTTTGAACAGTGTGCAGTACAAGACCTTCATCGTAAATATCTTTCTCTGCCAGCTTAGTAACAGCCGAGAAAATGATTTTTACAACCTTCTTCTAAATTTGCTTTCTTACACGGTATGGTGCCCTTGTTTTGGATCGCTACATAATAATAATAATTGCATGGAGCTGAATAGCCCAGTGCAAGTCTTTCGTTTGGGCGCCACTTCGATTACTTGCGGGTCCCTAAGGTACCACAGTAAAACTACCGGGGAAAGGTGACCAATAATTTAACGTGGAATCCGAACCGTGTCTCGTTCATGGAGAATCTTAACATCATCGAGAGGTGAAAACTAGGTTAAAGCTAGACTGAAATTTTCTGTGGACCGAACGGGATTCGAAAGCGCGCTCTTCCGGTTTCCATCCTGATGCTTTACCACTAGATGCCTAGCTTCTGTGGATACGTGAGTTGTATTGCAGAGCAATTTTTTTTTTTTAAGTTAGGGGCATTACTCTACAAATATTTTTTGTTCTATACATTTTCCCTTTTTGTTTTCGGTCTGTAGTCAGTTATTTTGGAATCATAGTCATTATTGTAGGGAATTGTTTTAATGGCATCGATTTGTGGGACTTCGTTGAATATTCTTGCACGTGTTGCAACAGGTATCTGAAATATTCTCTTCGGTTTTGGGACAGATGAAGTGCCTCCTGGATAGGGATGTCGAGTGTTGGTAGAGTTTCTTATAAACACACATTTTGTTATTTCCGTTTTCATGATACGTTTTAAATCTAGAAAATTTTATTAACTTTGAAATAGAGAGAATAAAAGCATCCGAGTGTCAAATCATAATAGTATGGATGACGCCCTAACAGGGCCCCATGGCAACTCCACAGGTTGTAATTAACTAGCTTTTACCCGAAGCTAGTTTTGTTATAATGAATGATGATGAGTAAGTAAGCTATTCATTTTTATCATGTTTTATGTTCACTGATATAGGAAAATATGTTCCATTCCCTACTTCACCCTCTTAGGAGTCAAATTTTGGCTTTAGAATGTAGCCTATTTCCTTCTTCAGGGTTCAAGCTGTCTCCATACCACATTTCATCGAAGTCAGTTCAGACTTTTAATCGTAAAAACGTAACAAAGTTACTTTCGTATTTATTATATTAATATGGAAGTAAGTATATACACTCATGCTCATAAATTAAGGATAATTGCAGTGTGTGGTGCCACACAACGTGGCACTACACAAAGCTGGCGCTAATAGCATAGGTACATAGGGAACACACACGGCACAGATCTGTAAGTCCACGGTATTGGTGATAAGTTGAGAAAACGGTCCCGAAAGACATGTGCTACAAAGCGCCACTGTTTCCTACGCATGTACCCCGACATCAATATGGGATATGATCACCGTGCACACGTACACAGGCCGCACAACTAGTTGGCATACTCTGGATCAGGTGGTAGAGCAGTTGCTGGAGTATAGCTTTCCATTCCTGCACCAGTGCCTGTCGGAGCTCCTGAAGTGTCGTAGGGGTTTGAAGAGGTGCAGCGATACGTCGACCGAGA
Source organism: Schistocerca serialis cubense (assembly GCF_023864345.2). Taxonomy (NCBI): domain Eukaryota; kingdom Metazoa; phylum Arthropoda; class Insecta; order Orthoptera; family Acrididae; genus Schistocerca; species Schistocerca serialis. Next base: position 836,241,395 of record NC_064641.1, on the reverse strand, counting down.
GCATCCCAGACGCGCTCGATGGGGTTTAGGTCTGGAGAACAGGTAGGCCACTCCATTCGCCTGATATCTTCTGTTTCAAGGTACTCCTCCACTATGGCAGCTCGGTGGGGCCGTGCGTTATCATCCATCACGAGGATGGTGGGACCCACTGCACCCCTGAAAAGGCCGACATACTGGTGCAAAATGATGTCCCAATACACCTGACCTGTTACAGTTCCTCTGTCAAAGACACGCAGAAGTGTACGTGCACCAATCATAATCCCACCCCACAGCATCAAACCACGACCTCCATACAGGTCCCTTTCAAGGACATTAAGGGATTGGTATCTGGTTCCCGGCTCACGCCAGATGAATACCCGGCGAGAATCACTGTTCAGACTATACATGGACTCGTCAGTGAACATAACCTGGGACCACTGTTCCAATGACCATATACTGTGTTCTTGACACCAGGCTTTACGGGCTCTCCTGTGACCAGGGGTCAGTGGACCTTGCAGGTCTCCGGGCGAAAAAACCGTGTCTGTTCAGTGATCTGTAGACTGTGTATCTGAAGACAACTGTTCCAGTAGCTGCGGTAAGGTCCCGTGCGAGGCTACCTGCAGTACTCCGTGGTCGTCTGCAGGCACTGATGGTGAGATATCGGTCTTCTTATGGTGTTGTACACTGTGGACGACCCGTACTGTAGCGCCTGGACACGTTTCCTGTCTGCTGGAATCGTTGCCATAATCCTGAGATCACACTTTGTGGCATACGGAGAGCCCGTCCTAGGACCTGCTGTGTTTGACCAGCCTCCAGCCGCCCTAGTATTCTACCCCTCATAAAGTCAGCAATATGTGTTCTTTGAGCCATTTTCAACACACAGTCACCATTAGCACTTCTGAAAACGTCTGCACACTTACTCGCTGCACCGTACTCTGACAAGCACCAACACCTCTGCGTATGTGGACTGCTGCCAGCGCCACCGTGCGACGACTGCAGGTCAAATGCATCGCATGGTCATACCCCGAGGTGATTTAAACCCGCAAACCGCCCACCAGAGCGTTGTTTAACCATATATCAGGATTATCCTTAATTTATGAGCATGAGTATATTAAACACGTCGAGGACTTTATAAGTATTCTGTTCACTGCGTTAAGACGTATAACGTATAACAAATCAACCGACAAAAGAATTTTCAGAAATATGATGGAATTCAAAAGTCAAACAGTAAATAGCTTTTTCGAACAGTAAATATTTCCTCCTAATTTACGTTATAATCTTAAAATTAGTAAATATATTTTACTCCATATCATATTTTATCAAAATCGGTTCAGCGATCTAGTCCTGAGAAGATAACAGACGAAAACACTTCTACATTAGTGTGGATATGCTAGTTTCCCGAACGTAGCGTTGTATTGGCTCTCCCGTTTCACTTCATCTGTATGCTATTATAGTTACTCACTCACATTTTTTTTTTTAATGTTATCGTTTCCTCTTTCACATTCGATCGATTTCCCGCATCTCGAATAGTATTCCATTCATTATTCAAAAACCGTTTTAGTCAAATACAGGCTTGTAATCCATCCACTTCAACGTCATATTGGCTTTCTGTCTCGGCAAGCGCGAAGACTCTTAAGAAAATTGAAATGCCTGCGACTTTCCGTGTTTTCCCTAATGTGATGCAGGACTAGCGACTCTACATGTCGTTGCTCATTCTTATTCGCCCTCAGTTTATTATCAACGGACTAGAGTTGGCCTAGTCTCTCACATGAGTTACATGTAACTTAGGCAAATACTTTATCCAGTAACTCCTGTAACAATTTTCTGTTGACGAGAGCTTCTACCTGTGGGCATCTACTAGTGAGCATTCATTCTGAAGTGCGATATATGCATTCTGGCTGCTATATACAGCCATAGCTTGAGATGATTCTTGTTTTGTCAATTTAATATATAAAAAGAGCCGCTCGGCTTCATCTAATCTAATGTATCATGAGATGTAATAAGGCCTACTCCTTCTGAAGAAGATATTTTTAAAAATATGGAAACTTAGGTTAAGGGCTAATAAACCTTTGTTTTGCGACTGGTTGGCTGATTCTTCAACCTTGTTTTTTCTGTTTCAGAGCTCTGAAACCCAAATCTGATGGGACCTGTGCTGAATGTAAATATCTTCCTACCAGCCACTAAACAAGGTTTTTCAAGATGACATTTTGACATTCTTCATCTTTACACCCCTAAATTTGGTATTGTAAAGGAAGTCTAGGTGCTAATTTAACTTTTGTTATATGAACTCTGTCAGTTACGAAGTTTACTGACTTGCTCATAGGCATCGTTTAAACATTTTGCCGTTTATATATTGGCACTTCAAAGTTTTTTTTTACATTATCTTTTTGGCGGCTATAAAATACCTCCATGTTTGCTATGTCTTAATTGTTGGCCCTTTTTCAATAACGTTTTGTACGCTATATGGCCTAGTGGCCTGTTTTCTCATCAGCACTTTTAAGTTAATTTCATATTATAGCATCTGATCATTTGTTGGAACTTTTAGACAAGTTAATAATTAAATGTGCTCAGGGTACCAACGTGTACCTTATGTAAATTCTTTGGGTGAAACAAAATTTGTGAAATTTTTGTGCTGAGTGTGGGATCAGTCCTTTAACACTCCCAGATCCCTACATCTTTACCACTTCAGGTTGAGATGGTGCACTGTGATGCTGGAGTCGGGCACCTTCTGAATTTGTTTCAAGCCTGTTCTGCTTGATCTCAGGCTGCAGACTGGGCAGAAGATTTTGTTAATATTGCCTTGTTAAGCTCCTTCCCTTTCTTGGATTGTTGTTGTGACTCGTTGATAATTGGAAAAAAAAGGCCAACGGCATAACCTTCCTAAGAGGAACTAAATCTTTGACTTTTCTGGAGGAGGAAAATAGATATATTTCAATTGTTGGATCCTTTTTTAATTCCTAAGTGATAATGGTGAACCGAACAATTACCCATTCCGATCAGACAGCAAAACACACTTCTTCCTTCTCATTGCACATTCTCGCCATCCCACTGCAGATATTATGTGTTGTTCTATTTGAATGGGTGTTAACAAAACGACGGAAACTTCAGGCCGAGACTTATAAGCGTGCAGGATGCAGGCTCTCGAGCACTGATCCTACGATCCCGGCGGAGGTTTGAGTCCTCCCTCGGGCATTGGTGTGTATGTTTGTCCTTAGGATAATTTAGCTTAAGTAGTGTGTAAGCTTAGGGACTGATGACCTTAGCAGTTAAATCCCATAAGATTTCACACACATTTGAACATTTTTGAACTGATCCTACACTAATACCAACCTCTCAAAAACTAGTACGTAAGGTAATTGATCTACTAGGTAACACCAAAGTTTCTACGTTTCCGATCTCCTTCAGAGTCATCCAGCCGCTTTTTAATGCTGCTTCCACATTTGTGTGACTACGATGAACGACCTTATCCTCTTTTTCGCAATCTATTATCCCGGTACTTTATCCCAATACAAAATGATTTTAAATTTCCTTTGCAAATGAAAATAACTAATCACTGACAGAATACGCAGCACAGCTGCTGTATTCCTTGTTTCCATTACAGAAACGCCACCAGGTAGTGCGATTTGGAAAGAATTTCATAATTAAAAGGAAAAAATAGCGCTTCCAACGCATACATGCTCAGTAAAATACAAACCATTCAAATGTTGACTCTATGTGTTGTACACTGTACGATCTTAATGCATTCCCCTATTTCTTTCGGCAGTCAATCACATTACAAACAAAATTTGTGCTGTGTCGTTGTTTCGCTTACTCAGCAATAGTTAGAAAGCCATCAATCTGAGGACCTCTCAGAAGGATGACGGAAAGTGCTTTGCTCTTTCATCTTTGCTTTTTAAGAATTATCACTGCGAAATAATGCTTACTTGGCGTCTCTTTGATAATCGTCTCGAGGCAGCAGGGGGCCTGGCTGAATCACAAGAGATGTGCCATGTCACCCTGCAGCTCCTTACTGTGCTTCAGCTGAGTGCGTCTTGCTTTGCCCAGGGCCACTAAGAGAGAGGACGCCTTGTAAAAACGGCTGCTAGAAATTCTATTGTTTTCTTCTTTTTTACCCAAGGAACCCAAGAAAGCAATACATTGTACTCGGTGGTCGGAGTAATTGCTAGAGGTGAAAGACTCGTACGGGCCACACGCTCTTCGCTGTGACCTCACAGTTTAAATGATACACAGCTGGACTGTAACTGCACTGTTGTCGCCCTTACGGCCGTTATCAACCCTCTGTCGTGGGTCCATGACAAGCCCTGCGTAGTCGCCTGAACTGTGCACACTAGTACCATGTAAAACTAAAACTGTCCTGAACCTTTTTTTGGTCATCAGTCTACTGACTGGTTTGATGCGGCCCGCCACGAATTCCTTCCCTGTGCTAACCTCTTCATCTCAGAGTAGCACTTGCAACGTACGTCCTCAATTATTTGCTTGACGTATTCCAATCTCTATCTTCCTCTACAGTTTTTGCCCTCTACAGCTCCTTCTAGTACCATGGAAGTCATTCCCTCATGACTTAGATGTCCTATCATCCTGTCCTTTCTCCTTATCAGTGTTTTCCACATATTCCTTTCCTCTCCGATTCTGCGTAGAACCTCATTCCTTACCTTATCAGTCCACCTAATTTTCAACATTCGTCTATAGCACCACATCTCAAATGCTTCGATTCTCTTCTGTTCCGGTTTTCCCACACTCCATGTCTCACACCATACGATGCTGTACTCCAGACGTACATCCTCAGAAATTTCTTCCTCAAATTAAGGCTGGTATTTGATATTAATAGACTTCTCTTGGCCATAGCGAGTCTGCTTTTGATGTCCTCCTTGCTCCGTCCGTCATTGGTTATTTTACTGCCTAGGTAGCAGAATTCCTTAATTTCATTGACTTCGTGACCATCAATCCTGATAAGTTTCTCGCTGTTCTCATTTCTACTACTTCTCATTACCTTCGTCTTTCTCCGATTTACTCTCAAACCATACTGTGTACTCATTAGACTATTCATTCCGTTCAGCAGATCATTTAATTCTTCTTCACTTTCACTCAGGATAGCAATGTCATCAGCGAATCGTATCATTGATATCCTTTCACCTTGTATTTTAATTCCACTCCTGAACCTTTCTTTTATTTCCATCATTGCTTCCTCGATGTACAGATTGAAGAGTAGGGGCGAAAGGCTACAGCCTTGTCTTACACCCTTCTTAATACGAACCTAGTACTTCGTTTGAACACTTTAGTGCTTTACTACGCGTGGTCCTCATGGAGATGGTATTCGACCACCTTCCTCTGACCACTGAACTGTCTTAAAACTAGTTACAGGAAATCCTATTGTTCAGTGTGGACTGCGAACCAACTTGGCAATTTTCACACCCACAAACCGCTAGTGGAGGTAAAAGAAGCGATCGATGACAGAAAAAGAAAAACCTGTAATCGAATGAGGATTTAATCCCTAACATCTGGATTTGTATTCTTACGCTTACCAACTGAATTAGCGAGGCTTTCTTATACTACATAATTAAAGAAGAAAATAATCAAATGATTATAGTCATTCACTCTTGCCAACAACTGCACAACATCAGTATCAAACTTCAACTCGGATTGCGAAAAGTCAACTTACATCTACATACTTCGCAAGCCAGCTGACAAATGTGTGGCGGAGTGTACGTCTGGTACTACTGTCTCATCCCCCTCCCTGTTCCATTTGCGAATGGCATATGCGAAGAATGATTGTGTCTAACTTTTCCAATTTTTTCGTTATGGATACATCATGAGACGTATGTGGGAGGGAGTAATATGTTGTCCCATTCTTCGCAGAATGGACTCTCTCGGAATTTCAGTAGTAAACCTGTCCTCTACATTGTGGTCTAACACTGAAAAGCTGTTATTATACGACCGTTGCCACTTTCACGTTTCACCACGGAAACCTTCACTGGAAATTCTTTCTGCCGCCACGTTCGAGTCCGAACCAAGAACATCAGCGATATTCTTTGCTATATTGTGGGCATGTCTCTAATTGTTCGAACTTCGATGTACATACCAGCTGTGTCGGTCTTGTGGGATGTGTAGCGTTCATAATTCACAATTCCCAGGTTCTGGAACAGACCAACTGTTGCACTTCATGCTGTTATTGGAAAAGAACAATGGAACATTATAGAACTGATATAAAAGAGGAAAATGATGAGTGAACACCTGGAAACAATGACCTCATATTGACGAGCTTTTGTATGCAACTTATCCAAGCTATGAAGTGTACTCGCATATTATAATAATTGTGATATCACATATCGATTTCACCCCACAGGTATCTCAAAGTCGGCAATAGAACTGCAAGTTTCCATCAGACACAGATTGCAGTCGTGTGGGATCCAGTGGACCCAATGGAGCACGCCCGCTGGGCCACACCTCCCACGGCTCTGTACCATGAGCACACACTGTCTCCTCAATATAGGAGAGCTGGCTGCGGCTGCAGCCCACTTGCACTTGGAGCTATTTGGCTCTGTGACACTTTGTAGACAGCGTCTAGTCGTGGCTCCGACTCCGTCGTTTGTGCTTTAATTCACAGAGCCTCATCATTGTTGCTATTGTATTAGCTGGACTCTATTTCTTGCTGTGTTATTTGTAATAAGTCTTCCTAAGCTTTGAGAAATACACGTTAAGTAAACCTTCAGTTTACTGAGTTAATTTGTTTGGTAATCATTTCTGCTCCTGTCCATCTTCCCTACGATAACATGTGCCGCACCAGTCAGTAGCCCACCTCTCATTACCATTGTGCAGAAAGTTGTATGCAACAATAATCAGAGCTATACCATTTCTAATAGATTTTTCTGTGATGGTTGTTCTCTAGCTAGGTAATTACTTACAGACGATCTTGAAGTTATCGGATGTCATCTTGAGAGATAGTATTCCGTGCTATTTTCACCTGCTGTAGAAGTGTTCGATCACTATACGTGATTGTTACGAAACTGTTTCCCAAACTTGGGAATCATCGGAAGGAAGAAGCAATCTTTTCGCGAACGATACTGAGGATATATTCATCATTTTGTTTTGCATCTCTTTGGTTGGCCGTAGTTGCAGTTAAAATTGTTGGATGTGAGGTCCACCAGTTATGCAAAACACCGTTTCTTCTCAGTATCCAAACATGTTCCGGCACCATTGTGCCATCATTAGTGGGTTTTCGTTTTTATTTATTTTGTAATGTGAACATTTTTGTTAAATGATTATAAAATTATGTGGATGTTTAGTTCAAACAATAGATCGTTTCTTTTTGTAAATACATTTACATTTGGTGTGCGTGAATTTACCGGATCACTTGTGTGTTAGCTACTACAGGTAGCTTGCCATCTGCAACCGCACGATGTCGACGAGAAAGTTTTTTGCTGGGAATTAACTTATCTTCAAGAATGTAATTTAGTTTGTCTCGATATTTTCGCGCCTATATTCGTTTTTACTTACGTTTTCGTGTGGCAAGTGTACTTCGAGAGTAAACCTTCGCGAGCCACTACAGAACGACTGCGTTGCCTCCAACGTTATCTTGCAGTGGACGTTAAGGACAAAAAGTGTACAACATTGGGCTCGTACAAAGCAAGGCAGGCAGTCTTTTTCCCTTACAATACTTACGTGTAGAATAAGATAGACAACGACTACCAGCAATACAAATTATTCCCACCATGCGCAGTTTCTTGCAGAATGCTTATGTAGATGTGGATGTAATTCGCAGCATAGACTGTCCCATCATGTCTAACAGATGCTCAGTAAAGGGTAGATGTGGTGATCATGCTGGCCAAGGCAAATGAGATTTTCGGAGAACATATAGAGAAATGCAAGAAGTTGATGCCTGGGCACTGTGTTCACGAAGGAGTAGGCATCCCTTAGATCTATTAATAAACCAACACAATAGGTTTTATACGCTAATTCCTCCAATATAAATAGAAGTTGTGCAGTCAGTATAGGCACACGCATACGACCATCACTGACGACAAGGCAGAGTCTGCTCTCTTTGCTGGACAACGTTTACTGCATTTCTTTGCTGTGTTGAGGTGAAGTGAGAGGACGCCTGTTGAGCGTGTGCCTCGTGAAGAGCCCAACTGCCAGCATGTGTTTTCCGATCGTCACAGCTGACACTATGGGTGACCGTTCCCCACAATTTCGGTAGTGGTGCAGCTTTTTTATTATTATTTGGCTTTGGTTTATTGAGCCATACTCCGAACAGCTTGGTACAACATATACACAGAGAAATTACAGTATAAAAGTTTGAACAATGATTTAAAATTATTTTACAATGCCCACATAGGTACGATACCTATAACTAATGAAACTTAATTTATTAACTAGCGACAAAACTGAAAACAAAAATTACTGAATAGAGACTGAGAAGGAGACTCCTGGAGATAAGTGTTTATGCAGCTATGGGCAGAACACCAAAATTCATATACATACGTTGCAGAAAACAAAAAGGGGCTTTGCATATTTGAGGATTTGCATGAGATGATAAAACAGGAGCGCTTCTTGTGCGAGGAACCTACAGTGTCACAAGATTTTGCACTACGCGGGTTTGCTGTGCTTCGAAGAAACTGCAGGAAAACAGCAAGTGGCTGACATCGCCTTGTTCTTTTTTCTGACAGTCACAGAAGCGATCATCCTTGACGTGTATGCAATGTAAGTACAAGGAACTGAATGATAGTTGGTACACATTCGTACCAAACTTCTTGCTCGCTTAAAAATTTTCCTCTTTTTGGTGCTTGTAATTACTGGTTGGATCGCAGCATAATCATGACCTTTGTGGCAAACTGAAAGGCTCCAAACCTCTGCCATTCTTCCTTGTTCATCATTAACTTGAAATCGGAAGATAGTAGCCACAAACACAGTGTAGCTCATCGTCCACACTTTTCTATGTCTATGTTGATAACACTGTTACAAAAGTTCACGCAAGACATCAAAATAAGACCAGAGAACTGGATAATCACATTCGCTGATGAACGAATAATTTTATAAGAGTGCGTCGGCGATCTGGAAAGGGCAACATATAGCCTTGAACGCATATGTAAGGATTACAAATTCAATACTTCTCACAAAAAGACTATGTTTACCGCTTTTAAACAAAGATACTCGTGTCTTCCAAACCAGTCACGTCTAAGATCAGATGTCGCAATTGCTCGGAGTCTCAGAGGGTAAATTGCTGGCTACACGTTGAAATGTTTGGGGTCTGATCATACGTCAATGCTTAATGCTTCTTTCACATCTGGAAATGATTTGTCAATGTAAAAAAATGCGAAGCTGCATCGCGGTTCAGCGTCCGCATTTAACTGTAACGTTCCCTAAAATTTGCTGAGTGGGATATTTAGAAGGTCAGGGGGAAGCAACCGCATACCTCCTCCAGTAGGACCATCCCCATTACAGCACTGCATTTGTCAAACCACCTTTGTGTTGACGATGGTTTAAACATTTCATTTAACCTGCGACAGAAGCTACCAGGTTGAAAATAACATGTAGAGTAAAGTGAATAAATATCGGATGATCAGCGGTATAATACACAGAAGTAATAGGGCAAAGAGAGCACTGCATTGTTGCGTAATTTAATCAAGACGGCGGATACAAAATGGCGGCCATAGCTGTGGCAACATCACTGTGATGTCATGGCAGGAAGTTCAAGTTTTGGCGGGAAAGTAGGTCAATTGGGCTACTTCCACTATCTTAACCGCATCCCCCGATACCCCACTCCCCTCACCCCCAATCTAGAAATTGGTGGGGTAAGGACTCTGTCTGTGCTAGGCTCCTGGGTAGGATGGACATCCAGACAGTCTTCCAAACTGGAAGAGGCAAGATGTTCACGGACTCCTATGCACTGGCTCCCACCCCCCACAAGCCTCACGGCATCGTCACATGGTAGCCGCAGCAGCAGCCACGTACTTCCTGTCGCGTTGGAGGTAACTGCGGCCTTCCTCCTTCCCATCCCTGGCACACGAATAACCTTTACCGTTGAACATGAACTGCTTCAGGATTTATTAGGTGTTTAAGCAATGTACGGATTATTCTCACACACATAACTTGAAGATGACACAAGAACTAAATGAACCGCTGCACAAAGGTAGTGAGAGAGCTTTGTAGATAAAGCAAGAATATTTAAACAATTTTCGATGTAATTACAAATTTTGTTCCAAAGAAAGCAAATACCACATTTGAACACAGGCTCTAAAACAAAGTATCGCGGTACACTTGTGAAACCATTCCTTTGACACTTCGCGACCTTTTGTGAGAAATACCCTTGTCTTTGAGTACAAGCTGCTTCAGGAGTTACTAAATCCAATCGAATACGTCCCTAAATGCACTTTCAAAAAGATAAAAAATGGCTCTGAGCACTATGGGACTTAACATCTGAGGTCATCAGTCCCCTACAAGTTAGAACTACTTAAACCTAACTAACCTAAGGACGTCACACACATCCATGTCCGAGGCAGGATTCGAACCTGCGACCGTAGCGGTCGCGCGGTTCCAGACTGAAGCGCCTAGAACCGCATGGCCACCGAGGCCGGCCTCAAATAGATCGCTGCATAGTAGTTTGCTTCAATTCTGCGATGCATACCGCCACACTCGAACACAGACCGTAAAGAGATCGCTGCACCCTAGTGTAACCTCCATGAGACACTTCACACAGTTTTGTGGGAGACACATCCTGAAACAGATATCAGTTGCAATATCTAATTTTTACACGCCATAACGATGATATTTCGAAGTCGCAATAAATATCTCTGTAACTCCAAATAAGGTGCTCACCACGTTTCGGGTTTTAGCTGCTTGTTTGAAGGCACTGCCAGAGAGAAAGATTTCTGAGTCCTACAGCTGCTATGATGTTCGTCACTTTTCTAAAACGGTGAGTTGGCTTAGTTTATATTTGCTGCTGCTGGAGTCAGGGACATTAATTTCCACACTTCTCGAAGCATACACTGGTGTCTAAGCACAGAGCAGAAAATCAGAACAGTTACACAAACAGAATTCGAAGCACTGTCCTACAGATGAGAAAAATTCCCGGAATTTTCGGTGAATTTTCGCTTTCCAACAGCTGCTGTTCTGGAGATCCTCTACAGCAGCAATGGCGGGTGAGGGATAACATCCCGCCTGACCGAACTAGAGGAGGATGGTCTGCCTGGATTCATCTCTGAAGACTCGAACAAAGAAGACATCGTATGACTCTAAGACGTCACAGAACTTACCGTTCATAGCTTGCGCTCATTTTGTTCGAACCAGTCTGTATATGCTCCCATACACACAGCAAATGTCTTGTGACTCTCTGACGTCAAGGAACTTCTTGTAAATGGAGCATTCTGAATGGTTCTTACTGGATTTACCCATCAAACTGCTGCTGCTGCCAGATGGGAGCACTGTCCACCATCTTCTGCAGACAGACAATTGACGAAACTTTCTGTGGGAAACTCATTTTGTACAGTTCGAAAAATAACATACAGCAGTCGTATTGCACTGATAGTTGAAACCAACAAAAATGATGTACAGATCATGAAATACGGAAACTATTGCCAAAGACACTTTCTCAATTCCATTGCTATGCTATTGCCGAGGTGAAATCGATCTCCAACCGGACTATATCACCATATAACATGTCGATGTAGTAAACACACAATTCATATCCTGCACCACAAAAAATCATCACCTCTGCGTCCTACATATAGCTAGTTAGACCACCAGCCATCTCCAGACTCCGGTATTCCAACAAAAAAACAAAAAAAAAAACAAAAAAAAAATCACGTGGCTTGCCACAGTATCAGTATGCTACCGATCGCTTGCACAGTATAATTCCGAAGATAAGGAGTGGAAATTATATCTCTAGAAACCCGAAACTTTAGCGAGGTGAAGTGAGGTGGAATATGCTGCAAACTACTGAGTAACTAGAAACTTATTTCTTGTGCAAAAACTTTTACGTGAAAACTCGAAAAAATAGAGGAAACTGGTAGTTCCACTCATATTTTTTAACGAATATCGATTTCAACGACATAAGAGAGCTCGAAACCTCCTTCTTTAGAATACTTAACCAATAATTGAATGCTAGTGACAGCAACCAATATTGAGCGAAAACCGCTATAAATGGACATGTCTCATTTACTTTCCTTCCGACTGGTGCCAATGTTTCTCAGAACGAGAGACGTAATCGTATTGTAACCGACAAGCTATTAAAACAACAGGATAGCAACAGCTATGTTACTATCACGAGCAGTCTTGATTCTGTCGGCGCACGCAAGTATCACTAACGACATCCATGTTAAAAACTATACAAGCTTTATAAATCAGGATATAGCATTGGTTCCAAACGAAATGGTTTCCCACACAAGTATCGCGGTATTGAATATAGACAGTGATAGCTGGGTTGTGTATTAACGTATCGAAAGCGCGGCTGCACGTTGCCGGCGGTGTAAGCTCGAGTTTAGAAAGTGATTCAGATAAGGAATGGGCTATGAAGCCAGTATTTGCAACTCCCTCATGCTGCCGCTAGATATTCCCCAATATTTATAACACGTTCTACCCCGCCACCGTGTCAGAGATTCTGCGATATATCCACTCTGTTATAGGCAAGGGAAGATAATTTTTGCTTGAGAATGATCATTGACAGCAGATGGAGTGATGTGCAACAAATCACTTAAAAAATTCAACGTTATACAGAGATCGTAAGAAATTTACTAAAGACATTGAATTTTCAGATATATAGTGTTGTGCTTTTGGTAGAAACGCTGTCTGCGATTTGGAATCAAGTCATCCATTCAACGACATACCTCTATTGGATTCTCTGCAGATGTCTTGCCACCTGAGAATCACATTCGTTACTCTCTCGTATCTCGAAACAAGTTACCTTTTGTGAATCTATCTGCTATAGTAAAACTCCAGCATGGTTTTTAGACAGCCCCTTCGCATCTTGTAACTGTTCCTCAGTGCCTGCAGCTTTGTCCAGTGATTTTCCCAATTTCAATCAGAACTGAGCCGAAGTCAGAGAGTGTTATATCTGCCACCTTCTGCTACCCATGTAGAAACATTGTGAGCTGAGTTAATGTGACAGGATCGTCTTTTGACTTCTCAGTGGAAAATGAGAACATGTTGTCGTAGCTCTGCCAACTATGTACGATGTGTAACGCCAGCGCGAAAGTGAAGCTTTCTCCTGTAACACGAGGTAGTACAAAAGACAGTACATACAGTTGCTGGAACTGAGAGAAGGACAAGGATTTTGCTACTGCATTGTGATGTGTCTCCAAACTACATATAGGTACTCCAGTCTGAAGGAGGTCTGCGCCTCTCAGTGTGCATTCTTATGTATCATCCAACAGAGAACAAAACAGCAAACTATAAAAACTGTGCTAATGTCATCTGACAGAGAACTCGATATATATATTGAAAACAACTACTATTTGTCTGCTGGCATCAAACATATGTGGTGATGCTATTAAATATAAAGGCATTGATCCACTGGAGCAAGTGACCAGTGATTGAAGTAACCTGCACAGACCAGTGTAAAGATTCATTGCCTGTACTGTAAGAGGATCATATCCCACAGACTATCAGTCGCAAGAGAGGGTCCCTGTCTTGTTGTTTGATATAGTCTTTTTCTGCTGTAACACAGCAGTGTATGACTACAGCTTTGTACACCACCGTACGTTCTGCTTTCTCCATCATCACTTCAAGGTCTGTGTCAGATCCTAAACCGATATTAAAACGTTTCGATCCATTGGCTCTCACATAAAACTGGACATTGCATGGTATAAATTATGCTGCTGTTCCCACAGCACACACATGATGATTGAAATAAAAGACATTACAGTATATGGAAACTGGAAGAGTTTTGCGATATTGTGGAGCGTTTCCAAACAGCTGTCCAAGGGTGATTGATGACCTCTACATTTAAACCCATCTTTCACAGTGACTATGTGTCAGATGTCTCGGTGTTTCGTTTCAACTGATTCCTCGTATTGCGGTCATGTACATCATCATGGCTTCAGTGCTAGCCATACCTGGAAGGTGCTGCCCCTCCACCAAGACTCTCTCAAACAAGTGATGTCAGTCAATCATTATGTGGTAATCAACAGCATACCATTGGATCGATGAGAAGGGAAAGGCACCCTCAATGCACTGTAATAAGCATCACAGTTGATAGTGCATTCAATTTTAGGAATTGTACCAGTTTTTCAGGTCTGCTGTCAGCTCCACACTGAACAATGTGTCACAAAGGAGGAAGGCTGCGGTATTTCTCGCACTACAGGAAGTGTGCTTTTGTTTGCAGAGGGATTGACCCTTCCTGTTCGATACAGTGCATGACTTCACTTCTTGGTTGAGTGATGTGTAGACTGTTAAGCGGGTATGTCCGTATCTTCTCCGTGAATTCATTAAGAACTAACAGGACAGGAAGATAACTCAGTAAACCTAAAGATCAAAATACATTCATTTCATCGTCACGGCCGTCAGTGATTCTAGGGTGAAACCTTTGATTCAGTTCCACAGAAAAACAGGTGCTGATGGACAGGTGAGATGAGCGAATTTTTAAGGAGCTGCGACGTAGAGGTAGCTTGCACAAAAATTCATTTAAGGCTTTTTCAAGTTTTGAACCACGTAATTTGTGGAACTAGAAGCGTCAAGAAGTGTCGCTCTTGCATCTACACACTTTAGTCCAACTCAAAGAAAGTGAATTTGACTTACGACTGATTAAACACTTCACAATACGGTATGCTACACAAGTAAGTCCTGGCTTATTGGCTACAGGAGCCTGCTTCTCCCTCGCGCTATCAAGCACTGGGACAACAGCGCCCCGCTATCGCCGCTCAAACAAGTCGCTCACACAACTGACCACGTGCGTCACCTGCTCGATGACGTACTCTTTCCTGCGCGTCAGTGCCCTTGTTTCCTCAGCCCGTACCGGCGTACGTACTCACCTGACGTCCTCACTGATGCAATCAAACGTTCAAGCAAGCTCTCGTTCTTCCTACATACTGCTAGGCTACGTCCAAGTAAAATCCTCAACAAATCACTATAACGCTAGTTTCACACAAAGCCCAAGTGCAAACGACGTTTTCACCTTCTCTTCCACGAGCAAGTTTAGATAAATTCTTGTCTTATCCTACTGCTGAGCAAGCAAAATACATTTGTTTGTCATAGAAACATGGCTGTCTAGAATTCGCTCCTCAATACTAACGAGACTGCTACATTGAGTGGTTAGTCTAGATCGACAACGTAATACTCGCAGTTAAGTTCTTAATGCTAGAACAAAAGAGGAGAAAGATTAGGGTTTAAAGTCTCACAGACTACTAGATAGTCAAAGATGGAGAAAATGCTTGGAATTGGTTAACGATGGAGAAGGAAATCGCCTGTGTCTTTCGCAAAGCACCATCCTTTCTTTTGCCTCAAGCGATCTACAGTGGCTGGACGAAGATTTGGACAACTGTCATTACGAACGTATGTTCAGTCTCTTGAGCAGTGCGCCTTTTCACTTGCTTTAAAGGAAAAAGGAAGATGCAGTGGAATGAGTGTTATCTGTGCAAGGGAGACTGTTCCGCTCTCTCCCTATGCTGTTATGATAGTGTCCCAAAATACTTTGCCCATTATTACCCTTACCGATTTGTAGCATTGCAAAGTATTGATTGACCGATGTTCCATAGTAAAATAATTGGAAATTCACTTTAAATGAAAGGTGTTGTGGTGGCAAATTAGTTGTAGCATGTGGTTTAAGGAACTCCAGTGGGAAACTGGTGACCTCATGGGCACCTACAAGTATGGACAGACCAGTATTCTTTAATAATGGGATAAAGCCGGATTGACGGCATTTTGTTAGTGCAGGTTGCATACATTGCGAGGCAAACTTGACTGATTTGTGACTCCCTAGTTGTCAAAGATTGGGTGTCTATGAAACCTGCTTCTCGGATCGCTAGACAACTATTCAAGCAAATAACATTAACGAGTTTTATTACAAAATGAATCAATGACAATACTTAACTTTGAGAAATAAATACATGTGTCGCAAGCAAAGGGTGACATGCAATATAATCAGCGTCCTTCTGTATAATGATTCCAGTACCAGTGAAGTAATACAGTGGATGCTTCTATCCTGGTCGCTACTCTTGATGCTTCTGTAGATCTGGACTCGGCCAGTCGTCACGTTGCTTATGTCTGATTAAAAAAAAAAAATGTTTCAAATGGCTCTGAGCACTATGGGACTTAGCATCTGCGGTCATCAGTCACCTAGAACTTAGAACTACTTAAACCTAACTAACCTAAGGACATCACACACATCCATGCCCGAGACATGATTCGAACCTGTGACCGTAGCGGTCGTGAGGCTCCAGACTGAAGTGCCTAGAACTGCTCGGCCACACCGGCCGGCATGTCCGATTCACACAGAGGGCTCTGTCATAGCATTGTCGTCCTGGAGTGGGGTAAGTCTGTGTGCAACTGGCTGAAGTCTTCATCACAGCTCTCTCTGCTCTCTCGTTTCCGACTGGCAGGCCAGCAGTTGACTTTAGGCCAGAACATCCCCATCTGGGAGATCCCCCAGCCTTCCCCTCCTCTCCCCAAATGCAAATTGATGCGCCTGTGCTGGAGAGGCCGATTGGTGAGTTTCGATGGGTGCCTGAACACGAATACAAGGAGTTAGGTGGAAAAATCAGCGGTATGACAGCTGATTCTGATGAGGGTATGTGATCAAGGCCGATCACATATACCATATCAGGGCGTTTGTTAGTGTGGGTTACTTACATTGAGGGGCAAGCATACTTCAGGGTCAAACTTGACTGATTTATGATCTCATCCCCGCCCCCTTAAACTATTCTTCTGCGAATCAGTTTATGACCCCCTGGGGACATTCTGTCCTTCTGAGAAAGCTCCCCCATCCATACCACTCCCTCTCTCCCTCCACCCCCTCTCCCCCATCCCCCACTCCGCCTCGCTGATACAAGTATACTTTCAGGTCTGAGTTATTCAAATAGGCCTTTCCCCCTCAATTTGATAGCCAGATGCCCTAGGTCTCTCAGATGAGGATCCTTGGGGCGAACAATCCGATTGGAGTGGTCCCACAGATTCTCGACTGGGTTTTAATCCGAGAAGTTTCGCGGCCATCATAGTATGGCAAACTCATCCTGGAGTTCTTTGAACCACACACATACAATGCAAGCTTTGTGACACATTGCATGGCCTGCTGGTAGATGCCAAGAAGCTGAGGAAAAACAAAATGGATATAGGGTTGGACACGATCCCGAAGGACAGATGAATACTTGTGTTGATTCACTGTGTATTCCAAAATGTCTAGATCACCCACGGGATGCCACAAAAACGCACCCCAACCCACAAAGCTGTCTCCTCCGATCCTCTGACTTGGACCCTGCCAACGAGTATTGCAGGGTGTTTTCTTTCAGAACTTTCACGCTGTACACGCCGCTGGCCAACTGTCTGATGGAGCATAAGGGCACCTGTCGCCACTCAGTGGACATCTAATTGCGCTGTTGGCGCGCAAATTCCTATCTTCGTCGTCGACGAACAGCAGTCAACATGGGAGCGCGAACTGGACGCCTGCTTAAGAGGCACTTACGCAGCGACGTTCGCTGGACTGTGGTTGAACAGTCACTGTTGGCTGTCCCTAGGTACATCTGGGTTGTCAGTTGTTCAACAGTTGCAAGTCTATTCGCCCGTACACGTATCCGCAACCTTAATTCTCTCCTGTCATCTACGGCACATGGAACATTACAGCTGCCTCGGCGTCAGTTTTGGGTAGCACTATTTTTCCATGCCCGGTATACGTTAACCGTGGCGTCACATGAGCAGTTTAAAAACCTAATATTTCGAAAATGTTTTCACCTTTGTCCTTATGGACGTCAGATAAATCTTTCCGTTTCCGCATTACGACAACGACTGCACTGTTTTCAGCGTCCCCCTGACATGTTTTAAATATCCGCCACAGCCAGTGCCGCCACCTGCCGTTGTGAATGGTTGCTGCACGTTGACGTCGAACATAGGCGGTGGTCACATTAACGTAACAGTACCTTGTAATAATTTCATGTCGTAAGTGGTTACTTCCTTTAAACAATGTGCTTCTCACACTGCCAGTTTTTCCCTGTAGAAAAACAGCATATGGACCTATGTCTGTTTACTGTGTTATCTATGAGGGTCACTCCAAAAGAAATGAACACTATTTTTGTAAAAATTCAGTTTTCATTCTGCATGTGTGCAAGTTTTACAGTGTGTAGATACATCCTTCCCGCATGTTTTCAAACTTAGTTCAACCTGTCCCCGTGAGTGGCGCCGTCGCAGCGCGTCTTCAACATGGCTGCTACACTTGACTTTCGTCAGAAGCAACGTGCTGTCATAGAATTTCTGTGCTCTGAAAACGAGACAGTGGGAAAATCCACAAGAGGTTGAAAAAGGTGTATGGAGATGATGCTGTCGATCGCAGTACTGTTAGTCGGTCGGCAAGCAGGTTACGTGATGAAAGCGGGCACGGCAATATTAAGGATTGTCCTCGCAGCGGCAGGCCTCGTACTGCACACACTCCAGACAATGTGCAGAGAGTTAACGAATTGGTGACTGCTGACAAACGCATCACAGAGAACAAATTGTCACGCTACGTTGCGACAGGGGAAGGAAGTGTTTGCAGAATACTGGAAGTGTCGGCGTTAAAAAAGGTTTGTGCCAGGTGGGTTCCCAGGATGTTGACAGTGGCTCACAAAGAAACAAGAAAAACCGTATGCAGCGAACTTTTGGAACAGTACGAGAATGATGGAGATGAATTTCTTGGAAGAATTGTGACAGGTGATGAAACATGGCTCCATCATTATTCACCAGAGACGAAGAGGCAATCAATGGAGTGGCATCATGCAAATTCATCCAAGAAAAAAAAATTCAAAACCACACCTTCTGCTGGAAAAGTTATGGCTACGGTGTTTTTCGATTCCGAAGGACTCTCGCTTGTGGACATCATGCCAAGTGGAATCACCATAAATTCTGACGCATATGTGACGACGCTGAAGAAACTTCAAGCTCGACTGAGTCGTATTGGGCCACATCAGCAAAAGCAGAATGTTTTGCTGTTGCACGACAATGCACGGCCACATGTCAGTCAAAAAACCGTGGAAGCGATCACAAAACTCGGATGGACAACACTGAAACACCCGCCTTACAGTCCTGACCTGGCTCCATGTGACTATCATCTCTTTGGGAAACTGAAAGACTCTCTTCGTGGATCAAGATTTGAAGATGATGACTCCCTTGTGCACGCTGACAAATAGTGGCTCCAACAGGTTGGTCCAGAATTTTACCGTGCTGGTATACAGGCGCTGGTTCCAAGATGGCATAAGGCAGTTCAGAGGGATGGAAATTATGTGGAGAAATGAAAATATTTTTCCTAAAGGATGTATCTACAAACTGCAAAACTTTCAAACACGTAGAATAAAAGATGGATTTAAAAAAAAGATAGTGTGCATTTCTTTTGGAGTGACCCTCGTACGTTCTATGTTTTCTGTTACTAGGAAAGATGTTACTTCCTGCAGGAGCTGCAGCTGTGCTCACTGAGTTGTCCAAGATGGTACGACTACCAGGCATTTGGGAAGTGGGCTGCCCAATGCAATTTCTGTCTACTGATGAAGCACACAAATTACTTTGTCTACAAGATGTACGTTGGAGTCATTATCTGCAGTATCGACCACATCTAAGTTCACTACGATATTATTACTATGCCTTTCTCTTGGTTTCGTCTTCTTTGACAAATGTGTGTCAGCAGGCGGATCTTGTGGTGGTAATGGTGATCGTTGCCTTGACTCGTAATGCCGGATTTTTTTTCCTGAGATTACATCGGGAGTATCGTATGCAACGAGTGGTGTTCCACCTCCACCCGATGATTCTGAGGGAAGTGATCTTGGTAGCACAGTTGGAGGAGGTTGTATCGTGAGTGGCTCGAAGACAGATAACACCTGCCTGGTGTCGGTTTGGATCCCTTTGTTAGTCTCCATTTTATCTCCCAGCGACTTTGCTTTAAAATTCGTTGAAGCAGAAACATGTTGGTTGCGAAGAGGAACTCACAAAAAATACGTGAACTTAAGCTACTACATCTACATGAACATCTAAACTCTGCAGACCGCTGTGCAGTGCATGGTACGTCCCGTTGTGCTAGTTATTAGGTTCTCTTGTGTATCTATAACTCGTATGGAAAGTGGGAAGAACGTTTAAATGCCTCTGCGCTGTGGCTAATTTGATCTTGTCACGATCCTATGGGAGCGATACGTAGCGGATTCTGGTACATTCCTAGAATCATCAACGGCAAAAGTCTACTGCTGCCTACTGCTCTCGCTGTGGTGTTGGCTTCTCTCTGTTTCATCGACAGTCGAAGGCAAAAGCTTGTACGTACAGACTATAAAAATTTATCTTACTAGTTAATGAAGCTGTTACTAACCCCAACCAACTAGTAAATAAGTTTCAATAAAAAATACGACCCCGCTGCAAATCCTAGCCGAAAAGTAATTAAGTTTCAATAAAAAAATATGACCCCGCAGATGATGACACAGACATTCCACAACAGTTTTGGGGAAGAAAAGTAATATAATCGATTTTGTTGTGTCCATAAACAGGCAGAACCAGATGCCCATCATTTGTTCTGTAAATACTGCTGCTGTTACAGCATCAAAAAATTTCAGACATTCACAATTAGGGACTCGACACTGTATCATGCGCAGTACACGCGCTATACACAGTAATAATATCATGTGCACCAATAATAATGATTATATAGTAGTTAGAGTGATGAAGATGTGATATTACGGTGATATCAGTGTCATTAAGGTTGTTCTAAGTAATATTTTCTCGAAACACAATCTTCGTGTCGAATGAGAGTAATGAAATGCTAACAGAAGTACTTAGCAAAAGTTGTAAGGAATGGAATCTGGACAAGGACTGATGGGGGAAGAATAAGAAATATCGAAAGATAAAGTTTACAGACAAGATGAAAGGGAAAAAATGGGGATGGATGCAAATGAGGAAAGCTAGGGTAGTGTTCATGATTAGACACAGATAAAGGATCGGTGGTCGACAGTAGAAAAACCGCATGGACGTAACGTTAAGGAAGCTACGCCAGTGATAACAGATAAAATTTTAATCTCCTCTTGAATGCAGAGTGGTTTTAAATGAATCTCAGGTTACTACGTAGTTTGTTCTAGAGACGCATGGCGGAAATGGCAGTGGAGATGGAGAGAGATATAGCGTTACGCAGAGACACAGCTCAGATGAAGGACTTATCATATCTTGTATTGGTGGTGGTGGTGGTTAGTGTTTAACGTCCCGTCGACAACGAGGTCATTAGAGACGGAGCGCAAGCTCGGGTTAGGGAAGGATTGGGAAGGAAATCGGCCGTGCCCTTTCAAAGGAACCATCCCGGCATGTGCCTGAAACGATTTAGGGAAATCACGGAAAACCTAAATCAGGATGGCCGGAGGCGGGATTGAACCGTCGTCCTCCCGAATGCGAGTCCAGTGTGCTAACCACTGCGCCACCTCGCTCGGTCTTGTATTGCATTTGTGGAATGACGATATGTATTTGATGTATGAGGAGAGGCACATAAGATACCAGTGAAAAAGAAACCTATGAAAAAATACATTTGAATATTATATCTCCCATCCAGTCATAACCATCCTAACTGAGGATGTTCAGCCAAGGTTCGCGTCCACGACCAAGGTTCCCATCACACATATAGCTTCTGTCACCCAAGTGGTGTGGCTTGTAATTTTGACAACTGGTGCAGACAAAAAAAAAGCCAAGGAAAGAGATATAAAAGCCGATGGAGATACGAAACGAGCCAGAGAAGATAGTTTAAGAAAAAGATTGGAGGGGGGGGGGGGGTTATTATATTAAATCGGTGTACAGAAAGTGACTGAGGTCTCTAAAACACTCGAAATCAGCATGAACAAGCCGGTCCAGGCTGAGACATACCTGAAGAAAGTGGAGGAGACGAGCAAATCGGTTTCGTAAAGACTACAGACTCTGTAGGAGTGAACGAATTCTGAGATCACAGAACCAGTGCGATTCCCATAAAATGAGGAGGTTGCCTCACTTAGAGACAACGTCCTGAAAACCTGAGGAAATAGACTGAGCAACCACAAGTTACTGAGCCACTACTATCCTCGACAGAGAGTGGGGTAATATATAATAATGAGTGCCATGTGTGATAATCCGATGTCTTGCGGCACATTGTCCAACAGTGCAATATAGGGATGTTGTGAGGGAGACGTGTACGTCACTGAGGCCTGTGTCTATCAACGGCTAGAGACTTTGATGGCAAACACTTACTTTTACTGTGGAAATTTCTCACCTACACTGCATATAGAGACGTGCATATGAAGACTCAGACAGGGCAATTTAAAGGCCGTCCGCCTATCTTCTGGCCAATCCAAAGGAGGCTAAAATTTATGAGTAGTCACATGAGTGGAGACGTCATCGCGAAAAGTTTGCCAGCCTCTACATACTGTCGCGCTGCTGCTACGGTCGCAGGTTCGAATCCTGCCTCGGGCATGGATGTGTGTGATGTCCTGATGTTAGTTAGGTTTAAGTAGTTATAAGTTCTAGGGGACTGATGACCTCAGATGTTAAGTCCTATAGTGCTTAGAGCCATTTGTGGAATTAGAATGAAATGGTACTGGTCTACTGCCAAGAAAAATAGGTTATGATGAAGTATCCCAAAAGCCCCTCCACCAGCGGAAACACGCATCCAGTCTTATATGTAGTCTTAAGGAAATTTTAAAACGGCAGCAGCATCTCGACCATCCGTACAGTAATGTCGAGCTGCTTTAACACGATGGCAACTTAACACAAAACATCTCTCCTCTGTGTTGAGAAGAGCGACCAGGAGGCACTTAAGCTAGTTTTAACAGATCTTAATGACTATGCTCGAGAGTACAAGAGAATGAGCTCTGCATCTTAACGAAATCCATGCAGTAACTCACAACGAAGAGATGCGTGGCAGTGTCGGGGAAGATAGCGACAGCGGCCAGCCCCAAAATCAGAAAACAGATAACACAGCCATAGACCCGGCTATTATGAGGAGAAACCACGTTTGGGAGACATCATTCAAGGCCTACAGCGGGAGCGGGAAAACCGACTGGAAGTTATTGAGATGAGAAACATTTTCCCAGATCACAGTCATCAAGCTTGATTATGCAGTAAGCAGAAAACCACTGTTTAAACATGAAAGTTCTCGTACAGCAGGGTATCATACGAGTATGTTCTGATTTACTATGTAAGTAAATTAGTTAGATGCTACTACCCCTAAGTTTTATTACTGACTAGCATTGAATTTATCCCTTATATGTTGTTATCTTTTGAGGAGAGTTACAAATCACCAGATACGAAGGGTATCAGACATAGATCTACCTCGCGAAGCTCCTCTTTATCTATTTTTTTTTTTAATATGTGCACAGACCTAGGTGTGATGGTTGCAAAATTGCATGGTGCGAAAGCTCTTTATTGCAGAAACATAATGACTGTTTTGCAAACGTTTCAGATTGTAGTACTGCCACAATCAGTGAGAACTATTTGTGAATCCTGACGTCAATGTTACAGTCTTCCTTCAGAACTACCAAGAAGATATGGTATAATATCATTCTTCTAAGATTGTTTTTGTTATGGTGCCTCGCTTGATTGTTGTGCTACTTTACGCTGAGTTCTTTGTTGTATGAGAAGTTTTCTGGTGAGGTAATGACTTATTCTTTGGAGGACCTATTAGTTTCTGGGCCCTGTGCCAGGGTCGTAGTGTTTTGAAGCGTGCAGTGACCCTTTTTTTTCCGGCTCATCAGTCTTCTCCGCTGGTTTTATGCGGACCACCAAGACAAGAAGTCTTCTTCTGCGACAACCTTCTCATCTTGGAGTAGCGCTTGCAGCCAATGTCCTCACTTATATGCTGGGTGTATTCCAGTATCTGTCTTCCCCTCCTGTTTATACCCTCTGCACCTCCCTCCAGTACCAAGGAAGTTATTCGCTGACTTAACACGTGTTCTGTCATATTGCCCCTTTCTCTTGTCAATTTTTTCCATATGTTGCTTTCTACGTCGAGCTTGAGGAGAATCTTCTCATTCCTCACTTTATCAGTCTACCTAATTTTCAACATTCTTCTGTAGCACCAAACATCACAGGCTTCGATTCACTTCTGTTCCGATTTTTCCACATTTCATTACTCACTAGCATACAATGCTGTGCTCTAAACATACATTCTCAGAAATTTCTTCAGCAAAATAAGGCCTATGTTTGATAGTAATAGACCAACAACGCCGTCTTTGCCCCTGCTACTCTGCTTTTTGTGTCCTCCTTGTTTCATACATCATGGGACATTTTGCTTCAAAGGCACCAGAATTGTCTACTTCGTGATCACAAATTTTGTTGTTAAGTTTCTCCCTATTCTCATTTCTGCCACTTCCCATTACTTTTGCGTTTCTTCAGCTTACTCTCAGCCAGTAATCTGTACTCAGTTCATTTCATTCAACAGATTATATAATTCTTCTTCACTTCCACTGAGGATACATAATTCATCAGAGAATTTGACCATTCTCATCCTTTCACCCTAAAGTTTAAGCCCACTCTTCTTTCTTTCCTGTCTCTCATCCTTTCTAAACTGAGTTCTTCACTCTTGACCTTGCAGTCTCGTTGTTCCCCTTGGTTCTTGTACGTACGGTATACTGACCATGGTTCACCATAGCTTACTTTTATTTTTCGTAGAATTTCAAACTTATTGCACCATTTTACATTATCAAACGCTTTTCCTTGATCGACAGATCCTATGAACTTGTCTTTATTTTTCTTCAGTATTGCTTCCATTACGGACCGCAACATCAGAACAGCGTGTCTAGTGCCTTACCTTTCCTAAAGCCAGACAGGTAATCCTCTAACAGTTCCTCAATTTTCTTTTCATTTCTTCTTTATATTATTCATCTGAGCAACTAGGATGCATGAGCTGTTAAGCTGATTGTGCGATAGTTCTCGCTCTTGTATGCTCTTGGTATCTTCGGAATTGCGTGGAGGAAATTTTTCCGAAAGGCTGATGGTATGTCATCTGTCTCATACATTTTGCGTACCGAGGTGAACAGTTGTTTCGTTGCCACTCCCTCCCCTCCAACCCCCGCCCCCCCAGTACCCGCCCCAGGGATAAGGGACTTTAGAAATTCCTATTAATGGAATGTTATCTATTCCTTATTTAATCTCAAGTCTTTCATTGCTCTTTCAGTTCTTTGGTTCTTTGGTCTTTTCCTCGTCAGCTGCAATTTCAGCACGCCGTCAGACAGTCCCTCCTCCTCATTGAGGCCTTCAGCGTACCCGCTTTTCCTCCTCTGCATTTAACAGTGGCATTCCCATTGCACTCTTAATGATGACACCCTTCCTTTTCAGTTCATCAAGGGTTTGTTCTGGCTTTTCTAGATGCTGAATGACTCTTTCTGACGATAATTTCTTTTTCGATTTCTTCACACTTTTCCTGCTAGCATTTCGCCTTGATTTCCCTGCAGTTACTATTTGTTTCATTTCTAAGTGACTTATATTTCCGTATTTCGTGAATATTTTTGTTCTCTGTTCTTCCGTTGGTCAGTTAAAGCATGTCTCCGGTTACCTATGGTTTCCTCGCAGTGAACTGCCTACTGTGGTATTCCTTATTGCATCATCCACATCTTTAGCCAACTTCAAACGCGTCTCATCATTCCCTAGTGCTTTAGTATCCCACTTACTTCCACAATGTTTCTGTCAGACTATTCTCTTAAAATTTAATTTTCTCTTCAACATTACAAAATTGAGATCTGACTGTATAGCATATCTGGGCCTCTGTATCACTTACAATCCAATACCTAATTGCGGAATCTCTGTCTGACCATTGTTTCTGGGGCCCTTCCAAGTATACCTCCTTCTTTCGTGATTCTTAAACGATGTATTCGCTATTATTAGCTGGAATTTATTGCAGACCTCAATTAGGCTTTCTCCCCTCTCATTCCTACTACCAAGCCCTACTCCTGCAACACAGTCGTCTACTTCTTCACCTACCATACTACAATCCCTCGTGGCTATTAGACTGTCATCTCAGTTTACATACTGAATTATCCGTTCCATGTATTCTTTCTCTATCTCTTCATTTTCTGCTTGCGTCGTTGGCACCTGGAGCTTAACTATTGTTACAGGTGTTGATTTGGCTTCGAATTTGATAAGAACTAGCCTATCATTTAATTTTTCATGGTAACTCACTATCTGCCCTATATTCCAATTCATAATGAACATTTTCAGCTGCTGTTGATATTACACTATATTCGCCTGACCAGAAAACCCTACTTTCTTTCCGTTTCACTTCACCGACCCTCTCTATGTCATGGTTCAGCCTTTGCATTCCCCTTTTCAGATTTTCTAACTTGAGCACCACATTCAGATTACTGACATTCCAGGGACCGATGACCTCAGAAGTCTGGTCCCATAAAACCTTACCACAAATGTCCAAATTTACCACAGACATTCCACCCTCCGATTCGAAGACTGTTACACTTTCGTTAATTATTCCATCTTCTTCTCATGGTCACCTCTCCCTTACCAGTCCCCTTCCGGACATCAGAATGGAGGACTAATCAAGAACCTTTCACCTGTGGAGAGATCGTGGTGACACCTTTTCAATTACAGACTACATGTCCTAGGGATACGTCTTATGTGTCTTTAAAGCAGTGGTTTCCATTGCCTTCTGTCCCCTCATGCCTTTGACTAAACCTGTGCACTGCTCTGCTCTCTTTGCCAAGGCAGTTAGCAGAAACAGGATAATCACAGGGATACGTCTTATGTGTCTTTAAAGTAGTGGTTTCCATTGCCTTCTGCCTCCTCATGCCTTTGACTAAACCTGTGCACTGCTCTGCTCTCTTTGCCAAGGCAGTTAGCAGAAACAGGATAATCACGTTGCTGAGAGCTTCAGTGCTGATGATTTTTATTCAAAATTAAAGCAGTGGCTAGGTTGGGACTCAGGACCCAGGACGTTTTGATTACTAGTCAACGACACTACCCCTAGACCAAGGGTTCAACATAGAATGTGCTTTTCGTGTGTGGTGTGAGGAGGATTAATGGATTTTGTTTTCTGCGTGGTTATAGGACACTCTGTAGATGTTATTGTGAGTTTTTCGGTCCACCGGTAACTGCCAAGAATGCCCTGCTTTGCTTTCAGAATTGATTTTTGGATTTGTCGGATGCCAGCTTGCCTGTAAAGCAATGATCGATCTGGACCATTGGATACTCGACAACGTCATTTCTTTAGTATGTTCACCGGTATGTGCGACTAGAAGACGTTGTTAATGTAAATTTACGCCACCATCTCGGAACTTAACACTGAATACAAATCTGGTCACCTTATGGACAGAACTATACTTGACATCAACAATAATTTGTTAAAGCTAAAACTTTTAGACACAACGAAATTTTAATAGTTTTCCGAGTAACTTCTTCAATTAGGATTAGAAACTAACTTTGAAGCAGTAATCGTGACTTGTTTTTCATTAATATGTGATGGAATATTCAGAACTAAAATGTTTCACTGAATTCGTCATGGCTGCAACTTCTCATTCTTTAAAAAAAGGAAAAGAAAAGTAGCGTATGATGTGGTGTGCTGAGGTTGTATGGAGTGGCGACACTCTGCTCATGGAAGTTTCCACTGTTTCAGAAACAGGCGAGATGCGAGGAGGCGTAATAAGAGCATCGGCTGGCAGACACGGCCGACCTTCCAAAGGGATTAAATGGCTCAGCGGTCGGCACGTGCTGAAGCACCGAGGGCGGTTGGCACGTGCTAACAGACTGGCTGTCAATGAGCGACAAGTGAGGTGAACTCACAGCTACTGGGGTTGCAATCCATTCACTAGAAGAGTCGTTAGGAGCGACACCATAAACGTTTCCAGCTTGAATGCACACGTTGAGCACAAGAAGAGATAACATATGTTTGTGAATAGACACTTGTATGTACTCATTTTGTTTGGTTGGATAACGATGAGGAATGTGCACACGCATATATTTTTTACACAAACAAATATGACAGTCAAAATAAAGATAATAATAATAATGCAACGCACCATTCACTGCCATAGTGACTAGATTCGTCTCGAGTAATTAATTTTTCTCAGATCCTTGTCTTCAGTCAAACTGATAAGACAAACTTAATTATTATGAAACAACTGTAGCTATGAGCACAATATCCCGATGTTTTTATAATTGTTATTTACGAGGATTGGAACTATTTCTTCATAACTGATTCAAAAGACTTACATGTTTGCACCTGTTACTGTCCTTCAAAGTAGTCACAAGCGATGTGAAGAACCCCTTGCCAGCAATGTGAAAGGCGTAATATACAGTTAGCAGAGCCTGTTCTGTTGATGGTGCAAATGGAGAAGTCTAAATTTATGGTGATTCTCATGTACGAGTGTAATGGTGTTATCCTAAAGCATTACGTTTCTCCACAGCAGAATGTCAATGCGCAGTATTACTGTCCGTTTTTGGAGAATCGCCTGCGACCAGCTTTGCGAAAGAAGCGGCGACACTTTCTGCGCAACCCACCCATCATTTTGCACGACAATGCGCGGGCGCATACAGCGCAAGCTGTGGCTGCTCTGTTTGGTCGATGGGACTGGAAAGTACTGTACCATCCACCATACTCCCCGGACTTACGACCTTGTGACTTTGATTTGATTCCGAAGATGAAGGAACCACTTCGTGGCATTCGCTTCAGAACTGTTCCAGATATTCGACAGACAGTAGACCGCTCCATTCGTACCGTCAACAGAGCAGGCTCTGTTAACGGTACACTACGCCTTCCACATCGCTGGCAACGGGTTCTACACAACGCTGGTGACTACTTTGAAGGACAGCAACAGATGCAAACATGTAACTCTTTTGTATCGGTTGTGAATAAATAGTTGCCGCTATTTAAGTTCGCACCCTCATATTATAGCAAGCCAGCACTATAACCCAGACCAAAGACTGATTTTGTACATATAGACACGGAACAAAGATTACTACCACTGTAATTCTTATTGTTCTTTTGGTAACACAAATAAGCTGTTGTGCCGCATGAAAACACTCGGCACTGTAATGGTTTCTTAGATTTACTTCTGGAGGAGACCAGTTGGATACTACAATGTATGCAAAATATTATTAGATCACTTTATTATAACGTGGACAAGATGAAATACTTAACTTTGAAAGAATCCATGTCCGCCGGGCTGTCTACGTATATTTGGTACTGTCACTGAATACTAACGTGTCATTGGATTCAGCAAAGAAGCCTGATCTGATCCATTATAAACGGTTCTGAAAGCCTGCGACTCTGAAAACAATAAGTTTGTTTATAAATAACTCATCTGCTACCAGCCAAGATTTTCTTTATTTCATTTTTCGCACGATGCTTTTCGGGACATGATTCCCATTTTCAAGTGCGTTTTTTGTGTTTGTTATGTCATTTCTACGTGATGTCTATGTGTGAGATTCTGCTTCATTTAGTTGACTTTACTGCAATATATAAGAAAACACGCGTAACATACAGGCAGCATACAGGTCAACGCTACATAGGGCAACTAAAATACCATTGAACCAAGAAAACATGCAACAAGAAATAAACAATAAAAAAGATTGTGTCAACAATGCTTCCATGGTTGACACAATCCTAGACAAACTGAAGCAAGACCACGGTACAAACTGCACCACAGAAGAAAAAGAGAAAACGAATGCATATCTAGTATCCCATACATTGGCAATGTATCACAGAAGATTGCAAATATTTTCAAAAATAACAAAGTAAAAATTGGGTTTTCTACATCTAATAAACTACAACAAAAACTAATACACAATATAAAGTGCAAGCATGATCCATACTCAGGCTCTTGAATATACAAGGTAACATTCCAGGAATGCTCCATATTCTACCTAGGACAAACAGGCCGAAATTTCAACACCAGGCACACAGCACATAAAAGCCTACACACACAACAGACGCACTACATCAGCCATAGCAACACATGTACATAATACAGGACACCCATTTGGAAAAACAGAGCAAAGTTTCAAAGTACTCCACCGACTAAATAAAGGACATAAAATGAATTTGCTAGAAGAACTGGAGATTTATACACATTACAGAAAATATAAAGATAAAATATTAAACGAAAAATTTTAAAGTGCGTGAGTGAATTTCTTCAGATGTTTCGATGGTATACTTAAGTAAAAGTAGTAACACATAGAAATAAGCACAATTGTAAAATAGCTATAAGTAAATTGTGATCAAAATTGTTAAGGTATATAACCTCTGTACAAAAGCATATCATACTCTGTGGAAGACCTATGATGTCATCTCTGTTGACTACTTGTAGGAACATCTGTGTAACTGTTTTGTTTATGTAAAATGTTTTCGATGTTTAAAAGTGTACAACAAGTTGGGTGTGATGTTTAGTGTGTGTGAGACTCTGCACAAATGGACCATAAGCAAACTGTAAGTACAAATTCATCTAAATTTCGCCACTAACTTCACAAAAAGATCGTCAACCAACTAAAAATCGCGTGTTTTCTTATATATTGCAGTAAAGTCAACGGAATGAAGCAGAATCTCGCACATCGACAACATCACATAGAAATGCCATAACAAACACAAAAAACGCACTTGAAAATGGGAATCATTTCCTGAAACGAGTCGTGCGAAAAATAAAATAAAGAAAATCGTGACTGGTAGCAGATGAGTTATTTATAAACAAACCTATCAGCAAAGAAGAATAGTCTCTCCTCTCAATGTATAACTGTATAACTGATGATAAACTTTGCTACATGATTCTGTCTAATACAACTCTCGCAGTGCTGGCTCTGTAGTGAGACGACGCTGTCGTCATCGGTGATGATTGCAGAATGGCCTGAGCGGCACACCGCTCTGATGCAAGTAAGTCACCAGTAGTGGCGGCGTACGGAAACTCTTCAGGGCTTGTGGTTGGTTGGTTGGTTGACTGATTTGGGGGAATGGATCAAACAACGAAGTCATTGGACCCATCGGATTAGGGAAGGATGGGGCGAATGGGGAAGGAAGTCGGCTGTGCTCTTTCAAAGGAATCATCCCGGCATTTGCCTCAAGCGATTTAGGAAAATCACGGAAAACTTAAATCAGGATGGCCGGACACGGTTTTGAACCGTCGTCCTCCCGAATGCGAGTCCAGTGTGTTAACCAGTGCGCCACCTCGCTTGGTGCTGTGTCTGGCAGCGACTATGCTTACCGGTGGCTTTGTCGTGAGGTACCAGCTTTGTCATGGTACTTCGTTCTTTGGACGAAACCACACAATCTATGAATGAACTGGAGGTACCACAGTTGGACTTACATCGTGCTTTTAATTAGTCAATCAGTCTATAGTATGCCTTGCCTTTTTGCTTACCATAATGGTAGACTGTTAGCAATCGTTTTTTGGTTACTGTGGAATTTTGAGTTAGTTTGAAGATGAAGCTACAACCTATGTGACGAATGACTTTTGCTTTTGGAGAGACGTATGACACAATACTATCTTATAAAGTTATGTATTTAGTACCAGTTTTGGTTATCTACCATCCTTAAGGTAGAACAAATTGTACAATGGCAACATCACATGACTTATATGTCTTGAAATACGTAGGATAATACGCTCATAATCAACGTTGCAAGGTGCCGGGGTGGAGAAGAGTTTGTAACTCTTTAATTCTGGCGAATTCTGCATGAGAAATGGGCATGCACTCGACCCCCTCCTTACCTACCATCTAATTATTGTGCACAATGGTGACGAGAGGAATTGATGGCAGACCCTGCTAGTTGGTAAAGTAAGGAGTGCACACTCACAATAATTTAATCAAAATCATGGTCTACTCTGTAAAGAAAAAGGGAATTTTATCAAAATAAAAGACAGGAAATGGGATTCTGCATCTATCTATGAAATGATATGCAGATTAAATATTACAATGTGATTTATTATAAATCAGTACACAAAGGAACTTGATTGTCAATACAAACAGTAGGCAAAAGGGTAGGTTATACAGAACTATTATGAGAATAAGAGTTGGCTCGAGAACAAGGGGCTCCTACTCTTTGTGATGCAATAGATTGACGATAATCACTGGAGGTCCAAATGAATCAAATATTCAAATATTACCCCCCCCCCCCCGACTATAATGCAATATTGCGATTAGTAGTGAGAGCTCAAATGGGATCACATGGAGAAACAAGCAAGGTGGACTTGTAGCAAAGAGAGCGCGCGTGCTGCTGAGGACTTCAGTATAAAATTGATAGGTCCTACAACGCTGGAGCCGCAAAATACTTTAACAGTCCTGAAATCTTCAGGACGTCGTCGGTAGGCAGCGTTCTGATGATGTAGGCGCCGACTTCTGCTCTGTTTCAACCCCTGGCCTCGAAGGCTGTCCGAGAATTCTAAGTTCTGCCGAAAATGTGCGACTAAGTCGCAAGATCGTCTGACTCCGATGAAGATCAGATCCTGACTGCCCTGCGCCCGCGCAACGTAAAAGCGACACTAACGATATTCAACTCCCCACTACCCTCGAATACCGCGAATCTGCATTCAGTGTTGATTCCAAAATTCCCCCACACTATCTCAGAACATCATTCGTGCCATTAGCGACCATTCCCTCCTATTTCGAGCAGGGCTTTGTGACGTCAACTGGCCTCACTTCAAGTTGACCAATCATGCCACTGCTATTTAGCTCGGGGCACTGGACTTGCCGTTTGACCGGCTACAAAAACAACATGTCTAGGCCACCAGCCATCCAGCGCCAGACAGTCCTGCCGAGCACGGCACAGTCCACAAGTATTCTCAGAATCCTGAGGACAATGCAGTCAGTTGGCGCCAGACATGCCAGGACGGTAAACACATAAACTGCATATACACTCATATGGCTGTCATGTCGTTTCGCCCTGCCTGGAATAGACGAAACTCGGCTGAGGTCAGTCGTCCTGCCAGTCACTCAAGCCCATTGATGTACGACCCTCTCAGTATTCCCGGAAGGGCAGTCCCCACTGGAAACGCAGTGTACCACATCTTCCAGTGCTGTTCTTGCACAGGCCAGCAAGAGAAGTAACAGAGGAAACTAAAAGCAAGACCACATACAGTTCCCAACATGCATAGCAATCAAGTGAAAAGTATTTTGAGCTCTCAGTACAAATACTCTCATTAGAATAATCTTATTCGGTCTGTTACCACTGTGCAATGACATGAAAGATTAATAAAACTGATGAAAATGAGAGACGACATACAAAAGAGGGCATAGAACCTCTCAACGTACATTCCCAGTGCCAAAGCAACAGCTCGAACAATGACAAGCAACTCCTGTAGCTATGCCTCTGCGTCTACCTCCCACTCATTTAACCATACACAGGTGCCTAGGATTTCAATAATTATTACAATAAAATATTTCAGATTACTTTTGAATACATTATGGGAGTGACAGTGATCAATAGGTTACAAATATTTACTATTAAAAACAGTCTTGATCACAATTTATTTAGTACAGTGACCGGTTTTGACCACTACTGTGGTCATCTTCACACCAATGAGTAAGAACCTCCTTCTGCTAGAGAATCAGCAGAAGGGAGTTCTTACTCATTGGTCTGAAGATGACCACAGAAGTGGTCGAAACCCGTCACCGTACTGAATAAATTGTGATCAAGACTGTTTTTAATAGTAAATAAATATTTCAGATGTCTCAATATTATAAAAATAATAATTTGTCTCCATAAGTGCTTCTCATATCGTTTCAACATAGCTTCCAAGAAACTGAAGTTCAGTGGAACATTGGTGGGAAATAGATTGCAGCGTATGGAATACTGTTTAAACAATTTAGGCAATGTGTGTAACATTGTTTAAACAATTTATGGGATATGAGGCGGTGTACGGAATATAGTTTATTCAAAGGATTTGACGCGAAATCGATTGCACTGTGTGGAATATAGAAACAATTGCGGAGCTTTCTTCATTCCAATCGTGTAAGGAAACACTTAATTACTCCGTCACAGATCACTTAAACCTGCCTGTAAAACTTCCTTGACTGTCCCCACCCGCGCACCCCACGGCCCACGACGGCTGTCAGACACGTGAAGTGCTGCACTTTCGTCTGAACAAAAGTGTCTGGTGGTGACACCATTTTGATATTGACACCTGAGAAATTCTGATCGATGTGCTTCTCTATCTCAAGTGGTCTGTACGCATGATCCAACCTGTCAGCTACCAGCGCATGCAAGGTACAAGTTCCTTCCAAAGCAAATACCTTACTGGCACGTGATTCTTAAATACTGCTAAAGTTAATAAATAATTGATTTCCAGTCACACCATAGTGATGTAGGGAATATAAGGTGGACACGGCAGCTATTTCACACATACACAAGTTGATGATCTCACAAAACTAGTAGCTGGCTGTCTCGAAATACACTTTAACAAAGATCGCTGCATAGAAAGAAAGAGAGAGTGAGAGGGGGGGGGGGGGGGGGGGGGAGGGAGGTCGTGGGAGAGCTGTAGTTTGCTTTGCAGATGACAGAGGAACTAGCATGGGATATTTCAATCTGCCAAGGGCTCTAAGCTGCCCCCATCCTTTCTGGTGCACTTTCACGAATTGCTTCAGGAGTTATTAAATATGGTGCAGAATATTACGTCCTGAAGAAGTCACAAATCTTGCTTCAGAAGATGTGCCACAGGAAATATTAATTAAATCGTTAATTTGCGCATTTAAACACTGCACAGTAGTTTGCAGGCATACACAAAAGTGTTATTTTTTGATGAGAAACTTCATTAAATAATCCAAACGTATTATTATTCGACATCACGATTTGAAGCAATGACATATGAAATGATCGTTGGAATTTCAAATTTCCACGTAAATTTATACCGTTATGATTATAAAGGTCCCAACACCACATGTCTGCTAAGTGTATTTTCTTTTTCGAAAGTACTACAGAATTTATGACTGATTCTCTCAGGTACACCAGGATGAAGATGGACGAAGGAAAGGGTGTACCAGGTGACAACAAATACTGCTGCGATATATTGAGAAACATGATCCTTTCATATTGGTAAGAAAAGGGGGTAGATACACTTCCAACTGCCTAGTTTCAACTTCTTTTCAGGGTGAAATAAATAAGAAATTAGCTAGTTGAATGTATAGCAACCCTCATTTCCTACCAGGTTGACCTTGAAAAGTTGAAAGTAGATAGTTGAAAGTGTAGTCCCTTTTCTTCTCAGTATGAGTAGATCATGTTCCTCAATACATCTCCCTGGTTGTTGTGGACTGACAAGACAGCCAGTCCACAGTGACGGGTAACCGAAAGGCACGCGCTTAAACTCACGCAGGCTGGCGTGAGGTCTGAAGCAGGATACGTAATGAATGCTATAAAGAAAAGTACGTAGCTGCTGGAATACTTAACTTTAATCCACAATTGGTGAACATTGGTCTTGTTACTGTACATGCTTCATTAGATACATAGCAAAGGATAAATGGCGCCTTGCTAGGTCGTAGCAATTGACTTAGCTGAAGGCTATGCTAACTATCGTCTCGGCAAATGAGAGCGTAATTCTCCGTGAACCATGGCTAGCAACGTCGGCTGTACAACTGGGGCGAGTGCTAGTAAGTCTCTTTAGACCTGCCGTATGGTGGCGCTCGGTCTGCAATTACTGACAGTGGCGACACGCGGGTCCGTCGTATACTAGCAGACCGCGGCCGATTTAAAAGGCTACCGCCTAGCAAGTGTGGTGTCTGGCGGTGACACCACACTGGAATTAATTGTTGTTACTATCTCATCACATGGTAGACCCTTTCCTCCCTCCTTCTTCGTCCTGGTGTAGCTGGGAGAAACAGTCAACTTAGCAATTCCATAATACTTTTAAAAAAGAAAATACACTTAGCAGACCTGTAGTGGTCGGGAACTCTGTAACCATAACAGTATAAATTCACATCGAAATTTGAAATTCCAACTATTGTTTCATACATAACTGCTTCCAGTCGTGAGATCAAATAATAATACGTCTTGATTATTTAATGCAATTTCCCGTCAAAAACATAACAACGCTACTTATACACACAAACAACTGTGCACTGTCGGTCTTTTTTTTATTTTGAGCAGTTTTAAACTGTGTGAAGCAAATGGTTTCAATGGCTACATTAATGATTTAATTAATATTTATCGTGGCACATCTTCTGAAGCAACATTTATGACATCTTGAAGATGTAGTATTCTGCACCTGATTTGATGACTCCTGAAGCAGTTCGTGAAAGGCTCCAGGATGGCTGGGGGCAGCCTAGAGCACACGGTGGAACGAAATATCGTATGATAGTTCCTGTGTCATCTCCAGAGCAAACTGAAGTTCCCCCCCCCCCACCCCTTTCTCTCTCTCTTGCTCTGTGTGCATCGATCTTTTTTGAAGTGTATTTAGAGTCCGCCAGCTACTAGATTTGCGACAGCATCAATTTGCGCGTGTGTGTGTGTGTGTGTGTGTGTGCGCGCGCGTGCGTATGTGACATAACTATCGCATCTGCCTTATATTCTCTACATCACTATCATGTGTCCAGAAATTAATTATTTACTAACCTCAGCAGTATTTCAGGATTCCAGTTAGGTATTTTCTTTGGAAGGAAGGTACCTCTCGCATGCTTTGGTATCTGACAGGTTGGTTCATGCACACAGACCACTTGAGGTAGTGGGGCACGGCGACCGGAATTCCTCAGGTATCAATATCAAAGTGGTACCGCCACCAGACGCTTTCGTTCAGGCATTAGCGCATCACTTCACGTAGCTGTGGAGCCGCCGACAGCAATCGTGGGCCCTGGGATGCGCGGCTGGGGCAGCCTGCGTGGGTTGAGAGATGTGAGAAAGTTTATTTTACCCCATCTGTGATGGGGTACTTACGTGTTTACTCAAGTGTTTGGAACGAAAAAAGCGCCACAATTGTTTACATATTCCACACACTGCAATCAATTCCCCACCAAATTCTTTGAATATTTCATACACCGCCTTGTATCCCACAAATTGGTTGAACAAATAATATTCCACACATTATCTAAATTGTTTGAACAGTATCCCATACACTGCAATCGATTCCCCACCAAATGGCCAATCAACTGAGCCTTTTTCAATTTCAAGATGAGGGAGGGGAAGGGGAGCGCTAGAGGGTTTTTCAGAGAGGAAGGTATTAAAAGTGTGCTTGTATCATTGAGGGGAGATCCCAGATGGATTAGGGAGGAGGAGGGGGATGAGGAGGGGGGAGGAGGGGCAGGGGTTTCTTGGAAAACCACTTAACCGAACAGTAAGTAAGGATCTGTCAATCAAAAGGACGGATTATCCCCAGAGGGTGATAATCCTCTTAACAGAAGTATAGGTTAAGGCCCTGTCAATCAAAAGAAAACAATAGATTTGTCCCTGAACGCGTACTTGGACCTGATGTAGGCAACACACAGTGTGTGTTGATTCATTCTTTGTTCTACTACTATGTTGCAGTAGGGCAAATTGGGCACCAACCCACTCTGATATTATTGACAGATTTAT
Organism: Schistocerca serialis cubense; assembly: GCF_023864345.2. Lineage (NCBI taxonomy): Eukaryota > Metazoa > Arthropoda > Insecta > Orthoptera > Acrididae > Schistocerca > Schistocerca serialis. Next base: position 836,203,837 of record NC_064641.1, on the reverse strand, counting down.
TCAAGATGGCGGATCCAAGATGGCAACTCTAGATGTGGCAATGTTGCCTTGGCATCATGGTGGAAAGTACTGATTTCAGCAGGAAAATACGTCAGTTGGGATGCCTCCAAATACCTTACTACAGCCCACCTCTTCCTGCCTTCATTTCTCCTCTTCCCGCACCTTCCCCTCGCGACCCCTGTCTGTAAATTGGTGGGAAAAGGACTCAGTTCATGCTGGGCTGCCAGATAAGATGGACATAAGTCTTTATTTTGTATGCATAATTTATGTAAACAAATTGTATTGGCGTAGGTAGTAGCTTCATCGAGTGCATTCATCTTGCGGTCCAGTGTATAATTGACCTAGTTTACAGCACCACCACCAGAGGTCGCTGTTGGCCCTCTCCCCCCCCCCCCCCCCATCCAATGATGTAATCCAAGATGGCGTTCTTGGGGAAAAATAGTGGGGAAAGGACTCAGTCTGTGTCCCCTGGAGTTGGAGGATGAATATAATTATTTACTGTGTTGAATGGATGAGATATCTGTGCTGGTGAAGGAGTACTTCAATGATTCTTTTTTTTTTTTATGCTCGTCAGTCTTCTGACTGGTATGATACGGCCCGCCATGAATTCCTCTCGTGTGCCAACCTCTTCATCTCAGAGTAGCACTTGCCCTCTACGGCTACCTCTGGCACCATGGAAGTCATTCCCTGATGTCTTAACAGATGCCCTATTATCCTGTCTTTTCTCCTCGTTAGTGTTTCCCACATATTCCTTTCCTTTCCGACTCTGCACAGAACTTTCTCGTTCCTTACCTTATCAACCCACCTAATTTTCAACATTCATCTGTAGCACCACATCTCAAATTCTTCGATTCTCTTCTGTTCCGGCTTTCCCATAGTCCATGTTTCACTACCATACTATGCTGTGCTCAAACAATACATTCTCAGAAATTTCTTCCTCAAATTAAGGCCTATGTTAGATATTAGTGGGCGTCTCCTGACCAGGAATGCCCTTTTCGCCAGCGCTAGTCGTTTTTGATGTCCTTCTTGCTGTGTCCATCATTGGCTTACTAGGTAGTAGAATTCCTTAACTTCATCTACTTCGAGACCATTAATCCTGATTTTAAGTTTTCCGCTGTTCTCGTTTCTGCTACTTCTCATTACTTCCGTCTTTCTTCGACTAACCCTCAATCCACGTTCTGTACTCATTAGATTGTTCATTCCTTTGAGCAGATCAGGTAATTATTCATCACTTTCACTCAGGGTAGCAATGTCATCAGCGAATCTTGTCACCGATATCTTTTCACCTTGAATTTTAATTCCACTCCTGAACCTTTCTTATATTTTCAGCATTGCTTTTTCGATGTACAGATTGAACAGTAAGCGCAAAAAACTACATCCCTGTCTTACACACATTTTCATTCAAGCACTTGGTTCTTGGTCATTTGCTCTTATTATTCCCTCTTGGCATTTATACATGTTCCATATTATCTTTCTCTCCCTATAGCTTATCCCTATTTTTCTTAGGATTTCCAACATCTTGCACCATTTTACAATGTCGAACACATTTTCCAGGTTGACAAAGCCTATTAATGTGTCTTGATTTTTGTTTCGTTTTGCTTTCATTATCAACTCCAACATCAGAATTGCCTCTCTGGAGCCTTTACCTTTCCTGAAACCAAACTAATCGTCGTCTAAACACATCTTCAGTTTTCTTTTCCATTCTTGTGTGTAGTATTTTTGTCAGCAACTTCGATGCATGAGCTGTTAAGCTGATTGTGCGATAATTCTCGCACTTATTAGGACTTGCAATCTTCAGAATTGTGTGGATGATATTTTTCCGAAAATCAGATGGTATGTCGCCAGACACATACATTCTACACACCAACGTGAGTAGTTGTTTTGTTGCCACTTCCCCCAATGATTTTAGAAAATGGCTCTGAGCACTATGGGACTTAACATCTTAGGTCATCAGTCACCTAGAACTTAGAACTACTTAAACCTAACTAACCTAAGGACATCACACACATCCATGCCCGAGGCAGGATTCGAACCTGCGACCGTAGCAGTCCCGCGGTTCCGGACTGCAGCGCCTAGAACCGCACGGCCACCGCGGCCGGCTATGATTTTAGAAATTCTAATGGAATGTTATCTATCCCTTCTGCCTTATTTGATCCTAAGTCCTTCAAAGCTCTATTAAATTCTGGTTCTAATGCTGGATCCCCTGTCTCTTCTAAATCGACTTCTGTTTCTCCTTCCATCACATCAGACAAAGCTTCCGTCTCACAGAAACCTTCAATGCTTTCTTTCACCTTTCCACTCTCTCCTCTGGATATAACAGTGGAATTCCCATTGCACTCTCAATGTTACCACCCTTGCATTTAATTACACTGAAGATCGTTTTGATTTTCCTATATGCTGAGTCAGACCTTCTGACAGTCAATAATGAAGATCCAGCAGGATGGGGCTAAGTTACACTTCGCAACTCATACTGATAAATGTGTGTGCTGTAACTGTAGTTCGTTTGATAAATGTCCAGTCAGTCTCCTAAAGCAAAAGAGGCAAGACGTTCATCCACTCCAGTGCAAGCATCCATGTGTACAATTGAAGAAATGCTGGTGATGAGATGGGATGAATTTAATAAGTGTACTACGTGCAAGCACACAGCTGAGGACTGTATTCACAGCCTCCTGCAGAATGAGTGGTAAGAAAAGATAATGAATGCTTTGACAAATAATGGTAAAAGACGGCTGTGGTAATACCCATCTGGCACCACCCCTTCATTTTGTTTCAGTGATTATCATACAATTTCATTCGCCTTTGGGGTATCTAAATTTTCCCTGATTGATATCAATCTGATGGACTATTGATTAGGGTGAACCACTGATTGCTAACAGCCTTGCCGCAGTGGTAACACTGGTTCCCGCCAGATCACCGAAGTTAAGTGCTGCCGAGCACTGTTGGCAAGTGGGGTGCACTCAGCCCTTGTGAAGCGAACTGAGGAGCTACGTGATTGAAAAGTAGCAGCTCCAGTCTTGTAAACTGGCAGGGAGAGCGGTGTGCTGGCCACATGCCCCTCAATACCCGCATCCAGTGACACTTGTGGGCTGAGGATGACACGGCGGCCGGTCGGTACCGTTGGGTCTTCCAAGGCCTGTTTGGACGGAGTCCAGTCTTTTTTAACCACTGATTGATCTCACAGTACTTGCAGGACTTGAGTAGCAGAAGTAGAATTAAATTCGGTTATAGAGACAGACCTTTGGACGCTGGCGGTGACCATAGCATTAGGGAGAGCTTTAGAACTTTCCCCAAGCAGCAAGCAGGTTCGAGAATGCCTTTGTAGTCACCGAAGTGGGCCATGGGCACGGCAGGGCAGGAGTTTATGGGCTACCATTCTGGTGGTCGGCCAAGCAAGAGGGTGGGGATGGTGTGGTTGAATGCGCAGTTCTTTAGAAATTGGCGACGCTGGGCATCCTGGTGCCAGCCTAACCGCTTTATTAACAAGTGGACATGATGCGGGAGCCTGGTCTCCTTACCCCGTGTGCAGGTCCAGGTAAAACAGCGTCCGCATCTGGCTAATGTGTTTATTACAAGAACAGTGTACCCTGTGAGATGGGATGACGAATTTCTCCGGATGTCGCGTTTCTTAGATGCCACCGCGCCCTGCCAAAACGACGCGCACTAAATCGTTTATGGACGAGACGAAGCTTGTTTTCACTAGGAAGCTTCCCTCACCTTGTGAAATGCGCCGCGGGTTTGGCTGCAGGACCTCCAGCATTGTATGCTGTTTTTTCAGAGAACAGAATGTGTACTGTGCTGCAGTGATTGGTTCAGGAAGATCGGGTCTCATGGTTAGAAGTATGATTGACATGGTAACCACTGCTAGGCCATGGTAGGTTTGGTAGGTTTATTCAAGAACACCAGGGGGAACGGCTGTTTTTCAGAAGGTTTTGAGCAAAATGGAGAGGTGGGGAATGGCGTCTCAACGGTCATGAAGTACAGTCGCTAAGAGCTCTTCCGTTTATATGGAGACAGCAGTTAGTTGTTAAGATGTTCGGACATCCGGGCGAAACTTTATACCTTCACGGACGTGAGGCAATCACCAGAGGACGCAGGGTCATCTCCTGCAGTACGACTCTTCATCAGCACCTGCACGCACACGACAGTGTCCCGGCTTTCACCAGCTATATCGGTAACGTTGCGCAGCTTCGGCAAATTCAGAAGCCTATCAATCAATTTCACGACCATCTTTTTTCATACCAGCCTTGTACTCGCAGTAGTCACTGCCAGTGTATCTTGACGCAAGAGACCAATCAGTGGAATGATTCAGCAGAGTGTGCTTGCCTAGATTGGCATCATTCCACTCACAGCAGCCAGTCTCATTTACACGTAAATTCCAGTTAGGTTCCTCAAGTCTATACCTAACCAACCTGAGTTCGTGTTAACGAAATGTTACATAGTAGAAGTTTCTGTTTGTATGTTTGTTCTCTCTTGGCCACGATATCAGTTAATCAATCTCATTGTGATACTGTAGTTCCTTGTTATTAATTTTTCAACGACGCTCATTCTCATTCCCTACAATGTCATTTATTTTGTTGTGGGTTTGAAGTAATTAAATTAATTTCATGTCCAGTCAGCCAACTCAGGGATGATCCACACAGGGGCCACTGTTTAATGTCAGATTTCCTTGCGCTATCGATAAATGTGGCATCTATTGGGTACGGTGGTTACGACTTTTTCGTCGGTTGGCATATGGAGAATTGCCACCACCATAGGCTGGCCTCCTTATCGGAGACCCTCCATTGATCGAATTTTCCCCTCGGTTCCCTCTGATAACAGCAATCTGTACGTCATTACATTCGTGTTTTTGTGTTTCAATCCTTTTTTTTTATTTCCGCGGTAGTACTTAAAGCTGGCGCGAACGTGAAACAAAATTTCTCTCTTACTATGTAACACATTTATTTGGGCTCATGTTTTGGTTTTGTGGGTTCTGTACCACATCCACGAATTTGGCAGCTCAGCATTGCTGCCTGCATTGCCAAAAACTCCTATTTGGTGGGGTAATTGTGTGTTTTGGTTTAGTATATTTGAGAGTCCAATATTATTCAGTGTTCTTAGCTATGCATAGTTTTTGTTTTGTGTTCAGTTTTTTTTATGTTCTCTTTTTTGGTCATGTAAAACGGTATGGTTGTTACGACTTTTAGTTATTTGGCAGATGGAGACCTGCCGCCATTATAGGCTAGTTTGCAATGGCAAGGTACTGGGACGTCATGAAAATGCATTTCAGTACTCACACAGATAGATGCTTGTGCTGGAACTGCATAGCTTGTTTAAATTGCCCAACAGTGCACATCAACTTCACTCTATTGCACAATGAATCATAAGTGCTTATCTTGAGGTTTGGAAATCAGGTGGCCAAGTTCGCAACTCCACCACCAGAGTGCGCTGTCGGCCCTCCCTCACTCCTCTCCAATGACGTAATCCAAGAAGACGGCCAGAAAATAAAATGCATAAACCAATAGAAGCCCTGAATCCGGTCGTGTGATAGGCTTCGGCCAATAGAATGGCAGTATCCGGTGACTTCACCGGAGGGGAAGTAGGGTAGGCTCAGCGGTTCCACAGCCTCCGTCTCATTCAGTCAGCCAGCAGCAGCCGTAGCAGAAGAAGAACAAGAAGAAGTACCATGAACCATCAGCAGCAGCCAAGTTCCAGCACACGTGCAGAACAATAAGAAATAGAAAAGTAAGTATCCAGTGTCACAAATTTTACTTTTAATTAGTTAGCATTATTATTATTAGTATTGCGTGCTTTCATGTGTTGGTCTGTATGTAACGATTCCTACTCCTCTTTGTTCAGCAGTTGCCTTCGACATGTCGAAGCCTGCAGAGGCCAGCATCAGCATGTCGACCTCTGCCATGTCTGGAGTTGCAGCAACCTCAGCCAGCATCTTGTTGAGACCTGCACCGACCTCTGGGCCTACAGCAGCAACAACCTCCAGAATTTTCGAACCTGCAGTGACCACATTGGGTCCTGTAACACTCATAGCCCACTTACTGGAACAGGAAAAGAAGCTGTTATCCTCTGTGCCACTCATCGATTTGGGCAATGAGGATGCCAGGTCTGTTCCTAACATTTCGAATGCTGCTGCTGGTCTTAAGCAATAGCAACATTGAGGTCAGTACTGGTCACTGACTTATGACCCATCCCTGTGCTAGTGCAGGGACAGAGTGCAGATGCTGTGGATAAGAAGGTAGCAAGTGTGCCCATGCTTTTCAGTTCTACTTACAATTTATCTTCTAGTGGAATGAAATGTGTAAATGTGAATATAGAAGCACATAATGACTGAGACTTGCATGTGAGAATAGAAACTGAAAATGCATCAAAGGGTGTTAAAGTACCTATTTCTGAGTTCGACTGGGACGAAATATGTCGTGCAGAGTGCTTCATCAATCAGTAGATGACCCACAAAATATTATCCAACTCATACCTCCCTGGACATTCGCCTTACTAGTGCGACACTATCTATTATAACAATGTATGATGACTCTTCACTATGCATGAAATCAGGTGACAAAAGTATTTATCTACAGCATGCCACAGTTACGAACTTATACAGTGTGGATACTCCACTACACCTTGCATTGAAGAGACTGAGTCATTGGTTGCAGACCATAGACTCCACACATACTACAGGTTTGGATATGCTGGAGGTTGTTGCCACAGGTGCAGAGGTTGGTGCAGGTATCGACAAGATGGCGGCTGAGGTTGCTGCAGGTCCAGATGTGGCAGAGGTCGACATGTTAGCACTTGCCCCTGCAGGCTTGAACATGTCGAAGGCTACTGCTGAACAGAGAGGAGGAGGAAGTGTTACTCACAGACATGGCACAAAAACAACCAATAATAATAACGCTAACTGCAGACAGATATGTGACATTGGATACTTACTTTTCCATTTCTTGATGTTCTGCAGGACTGTGCTGGATCTCGACTGCTGCTGATGATTCATGGTTCTTCTTCTCCTTCTTCTTCTTCTTCTTCTTCTTCTGCTGCTGCTGCTGGCTGAGACTGAGGCCACGAAGCTGCTAAGCCTACCCTACATCCATTCCAATGTCATCACCAGATACATCCATCCTACTGGCCAAAGCCTATCACATGACCGGATTCAGGACTCCTATTGGTTCCTGCCCTTTTTTTCTGAACAGCCATCTTGGATTAGGTCACAGGGGAGAGTGGGGGAGAGCCACCAGCGCACTCTGGTGGCAGAGTTTTGAATTAGTCCAGTTGGTCTCCAAACTTCAAGGTAAACACCTATGGTTCATTGTGAAATAGGTGTTAGGAAATATCAAAAAAGGTAGGTAGTTCCAGCACAAGCACCTATCAGTATGAGTACTGTAATGCATCTTCATGACATCTCACTGCATTGCTGTTATTTGTCGAAAAGTATTCACACACACCTATTCATTATCTTTTCTTTCCATTCATTGCATGGGAGGCTATGATACAGTCCTCAGCTGTGTGCTTGCATGTAGTACACTTATTAAATTCATCCTAGCTCATCACCGACATTTTCTCAATTGTACACGTGGATGCTAGCACTGGAATGGGTGAACATCTTGCCTCCTGCACTTTGGAAGACTGATTTGCATTTTATCAAATGATCTACAGCTACAGTACATGCATTTATCAACATGAGTTGCGAAGTGTAACTTAGTCCCAAACTGCTGCATCTTCATTATTTGATCAAGCATATTCACATGTTTTTTATTTCAGTCTTTGATCACAACATGATTTCTTTAGATGATGACTGGTTTCAGTCCATAATGACCATCCTCAGATCTTTTTTACACCATGTCCTAAAGTGATGAGGCCATAATGGCATTGTATATGCGACCATGTCGCAGTTGGTGAAGCGTATTCATCTTCACCAAATATCATAGCTTTCCAAACAATGTTGCAGGAGGCTATGGACACAGTCTTCAGCTGCATGATTACACGTAATATACCCACTGAACTACTTCTTCTCCAGCACAGACATCTCATCTATTGAAACAATTACATCTGCCCTTCAGTCCCACAGCTAAACACAGACTGAGTCTTTCTTCTGCCATTTGTTCCCCCAGTCCACCATCTTGGATTACATCTTGGGGGTGGGGGGAGGGTAAACAGCGCCCTCTAATAATGATGGTGTTGTGAACTAGGTCAGTTGGACTCTGGACCTGAAGGTGAACACATTGGATGGAGCTGCTAATTATGACAACTCAAATTGTTTAAATAAACAATGCATACAAAATACTCACATCCATCCTATCCAGTAGCTCAGCACTGATTGAGTCCTTTTCCACCAATTTACAGATGGGGGAGGGGAGGGGGAGGGGGCTGGAGTTAGGTAAGTCAAGGTAGCGCAGTTGACCTATTTTCCTACCAAAATTTGATCTTCACACCATGGATTAACTGCAGTGTTGCCACATCTATGGCCGACATATTGGATCCGCCATCTTGAATAAATTTGGCAAAAGTGTGGAGTGTGGTGGTGCCCACTTTGTCCTACTACTTCTTCAAATAAACAAGTGTAACACATAAATCGGTGGAAGGCCCACCTGGAAGCAGTTACATCCATTAAACATTCGGTAGCATGCATATGTAGCTCTTTGGAGTGGGAATCAAGTCAATATGCAGAACTATTTCCAGACTTTGAATTTCCATCAACTGCACCGCTACACGAGTTTGCAGTCACGTTCTCTGACGCATTGGTGTGAGACATTGAATATTTTCCAGACTTTGAGTGTCCACTATATCCTTTGCATGCAGCACTCACAGAGTCTCATATAGCTACAGAACGAGGGCTACTATACTTTCAACTATCTAGTAGCGAGCAGCATTCCCTCCTACTTCTAGTTAGTTGCAAGTGAAACTGGCAACAGTGTTCCAGGGAGGTTTGATCAAAGACAACGCAGGGGGATCTTTCAATCTCCAACTTTATCGTATGAATGCGAGAATGCTCTGTGACTCCCATCCACATAAGGAAAGATGACCAATCGTAATCGTAAATTCCGCACTGTGATCGAAGTGCTACAAATATGTAGATAATCTAACTGTATCAGTATAGGATGCTGTCTGGTATACTTTGCTGTAAGTGTCAGATAATTAACCAAGAATGGACGTATTGCACAGTCGTCTATCTAAATTTGCAATCTAGTGTACGGTACTTGCAAAGTAGTGGAAGGGTGGTTTGGTGATGATACAGAAACTACCAAGCATGCTGTCGTGTCACTGGCTGGCGTTCCTCAAATTATGGAAAAACTGGTTCAAAAATGGTTTAAATGGCTCTGAGCACTATGGGACTCAAATTCTCAGGTCATTAGTCCCCTAGAACTTAGAACTAGTTAAACCTAACTAACCTAAGGACATCACACACATCCATGCCCGAGGCAGGATTCTAACCTGCGACCGTAGCGGTCTCGCGGCTCCAGACTGCAGCGCCTAGAACCGCACGGCCACTTCGGCCTGCAAAAAACTGGTAAAAATGCTAAAGATGATCACACTGTGAACTGTGGTGCTTATTGCAATACATCATCCCATATCGATGGTGTCTTTCCCACCCCACCCCAACACTGGTACACTGTTACTTACCATATAATGATTAACTAACACCACTTGTTTGAGATGGAGAGAGTCTTTGTGGGAGCAACACCTTCTGGGGATGGGCCACACTGAAATAGTGATCGTGTACGTGGCTCCAGTATGAAGAATCAATGCTCTTGGTCTATTCGAAACAGAACATCAAGACATCTGCCACTCAGTCACTGTGGCAGGTGAGATTAAATGGACAGCTGATTGGGAGTGCTCTACAAAGCTCAAACTCTTCCAATTTCCATATGTTACATTGTCTTCCACACTTTTGTCACTAAGCAACACCGCCTCTGTCTTTTATTTCAACCATGCTGTATATTGTGATAGAACCATAGTTCACACAATGAGATATCAAGCTTTCTGTGAGAGCCAGTAGATCAAAACGTGTCAATATTGGTTCAGCACCTGACACAGACTTCAAAGTCATGTCCACAGCTCGTGGACTAGTGACTAATATTGCAGTGTCTGGATCATGGAACCCTGGATTCTATTCCTGGCCAGGGCAGGGAATTTCTCTGCCCGGGTACTGGGTGATTGTGTTGCCTCATCATTTCACCATCATTCATGGAAGTGCTGAGACTGGACAGTGGCAGATTGGGAATTTGTACTGGTGCCGATAACCACGCAGTTGAGCGCCCCACAAATCAAATGTCATCATCATCATCATCATCATTATCATAATTGGAGTCATGGTAGAAAATTAAAGTGCATGGCTGTGTACACATCTGTAGTCATATACTACTTCGATGTGTTACAGCAAGAAACAATGAATAAAACTGCTCATGAAACATCAACACAAGAACCCTCTCCTTGTGACTGAAGTTGATATGGTCTTCCTTCAGCACAGCCGACAAAACTTTACACAGCCCCATGGAAGCGACTTTGACCACTGATCGCCTGCTCCTGTGGACCAGTACAAGTATATTTAATGGGATCACCATGGCGGTATTAGTTTCCTGATATGTCAGAAAGGAGAAATGCAGTAAAATCTTAATGAGTTCTCTACCAGGTGACATGTTTGAAGTTCATAGTTTTACTCTGTTGGATGTTATAAAAACTACGAGAAGAGATAGAGAGAGAAAAACCCACTGTGCTGTCAATGAAGACTTGCACTCAGTTACCCTGTCGTACTTCTAGCGCGCTAATCATACGAATATCATAAAGGAAATTAGGTCATGTACGGGGGCATATTTATAAACAGTCATTCGAGATCGATGAATTGTAAGTATTATGCTTCTGAACTGCTTTGTACAGTCCATGTATACTCTGCATGGTCGGCCGATGTGACCGATGGGTTCTAGGCGCTTCATTCCGGAACCGCACTGCCACGTTCGCATCCTACCTCGGACATGGATGCGTGTAATGTCCTTAGTTAGGTTTAAGTAGTTCTAAGTCTAGGGGACTAATGACCTCGGTTGTTAAGTCCCATAGTGTTTCGAGCCATTTGAATTTTTTTTTACTCTGCATGCTTGTGAATTTCCTCCTGTACTTAGTGTGCTATTTTTCTCATTGTGATAGCTCTCGAGCTAGTCAATGACAGGTGGTGGACCACACCATCTTCTAACTAATGGAACAGTGCTGTCAGAACTGTATAAGGTTTCGAGATAATTAGCAGGTGCCTGTAACTTGGCGGGAGACATATCGTATTCGTTGAAATCAAGTAGATTCAAATTCTGTACATCGAAACTGGAGGATTCGAGAGAATAAGACAAGTAAGTGATACCCTAACGAAAGCGGACTTGAGATGTGAGATGTATACCGTCTATTCTTAGTATTGTAGACAAACATATACAACGTCTCACATGTGTCTTGCAAAGTATCTGCAATGAGAAAACTAGGGGATAATACGAAGGTTTCTACACAGAGATAGTGAGCAGCAGTTCATTCTTCTGTTTTTTCGATAAATAAGAGACAGCATTCCTCTATGAGCTTTGTCTCCCTACATATGGATGGAGTGACATCTTAATAAGCAGACCAAATTTGCATCTACATCTATATGCGTGCATCACAAGCCACCGTACAGTGCATGCAGAGGGTACCCTACACCAATACTAGTCATTTCCTTCCTATTCTGCTCGCAAATAGAGCGATGGAGAAAAAGACTATCTACACGTCTCCGCATAAGCGAGAATCCTCGTAATTTATTTTCGTGGTCCGTATGCGAAACGTACGAAGAATCCTTCTCAAGTCAGCTTCAAATGTCGGTTCTCATTAGTATTCCATGAAAAGAACATTGCACTCCTTCCAGGGATCCGCCCTCTAAAATGGCGGGAACCAGTAGCAGCGCTTCTAGAGGGGTGTATTCTGAGGGAAATATAGGTCTGCAGACTCGTATATGTTTAGGATATGGCTGTCAGTAGGCAGATATTTTGTTATTGCTCACTGTGTCAGTCTTTCCAGTATGTTTCCAAAACACATCTCAGAAAGTTTTGGTTTGAAGGACGGATGAGGGAAGCATATTGTTCAATATCCTGGTATTTACCCACAGCCGACAATTAAGTGTCCATTCCTACTGAGAAAGACAGGACAACTTTTGCGTATCTGGAATCATTAACAGCTGTCTGTCGCCGCGAGCGGTGAGTTGTCGGCCGGGACCGGTATAGTCTTGATGCATGAGGAGATCTTCGCGGCCCGGTGGCAGCAGTCCAAATGTTCAAATGGCTCTGAGCACTATGGGACTTAACTTCTGAGGTCATCAGTCCCCTAGAACTTAGAACTACTTAAACCTAACTAACCTAAGGACATCACACACATCCATGCCCGAGGCAGGATTCGAACCTGCGACCGTAGCGGTTGCGCGGTTCCAGACTGTAGCGCCTAGAACCGCTCGGCCACTCCGGCCGGCAGGCGGCAGCAGTGGCAGCTGTTCACATGTGGCCCAGTGGCGGAGTTGTCGCAAAAGTGGAGAAGAGAATGAAACATCCTTCCAGCCCCCCATAAACTGACAGGTCTCAGCAGCATTAGTTCGGGGGCAGTATACCAGGATCCTGAGTGACCTACTTCCATCAGCATGACAAGGCAACCGAGAGATAGAACACAGTTAGCATTGAGTGCCTTCAGCTGTTTGACGACGGTTACTACCCATTTTGGCATAGGAAGCAGTGTCAATGTAGCCAGTGGGGAGCCTCCAGAGACATCATGGAAGTGTCGGTAATGGTTCTTGGCGAGTTAATCCCACTGCAGGAAAAAAAATTACTCACCATGCAAAAATAAATGCAAGTAATTAGCATACCAATTTGAAAGCAATGACTTGCCACCAGACAGCTCAAAGCGAGGGTGAGAGTACCACTGATATGATCGACAGTTGGTTATCAGGCGTTTCTCGTTGCAACGAGATCTTATAACGAAATTTCAATCTTCCACCTACATTGAGAGAGGTGAACATTGTAATAAAATCAGCTACATTACCGAATTTATAAAGAGATACGTCGTATAAAACTGATGTTTACAACTCCTTTATGCTGCTACCATGAAAGACTTTGTAGGTCATGAGACATTAGGTTACTCTGAGATTGTCTGAAAGTGAGGAGGCATCCTGTGAGAGACGTACTCGTAGAATAATGCTGTTAGCACTCCATCATGAGCCAAATGAGCTTAATATTCTACTCCTGTGATGCAGGCCACAACAGATATTAAGCTAGTGGTAACAGATTTTTCTACGAGGTGTGAGAATACTTAGAGGAAATGAAACGTATGTCATAGTCTTGCAAAGGATTTCCGCAACAAGTAATGCTACCTTAGCGACGAGAAAAAGCGTGTTTGATCCGATTTTTTCTGTCTTCGAAAATAACTCGTATAAGAAGGAGGAATCCACATTTCCCGCGAGAAATTCGAATTATGTTGACAAAACGACATCCCTGTTTCGGGTAATGAATTTTTTTAAACTGAGCAGTCTATGTCTAGAGTGGAACTGCAGTTAGTCCAAGTTGCGCTTGCTTGTTTCGCAATGCCAGGGCAGTAGTAGGAGTGGTCAAGAGGTGTCGGCCATCGGATATTGTTACTTAAGGCTGTTGCAAGCAGCAGCTGCCTAGCTGGCCGGGTTTTCAGGTACAGAATACACTCAGTCGATGGTGGTGGACTACACTAGAGATGGCTGGTTAGTCTTTTTCTTCATCTTGAGATGCCGTGTTCAAGCAAGATAATGAGAACTACATTCGTAACAAATATTGTAAGATGTATTTCCCATGTTTCTGTTTTCTAGGATGCTACTTGTGACTCGTAAATAGGTGTAAGTGTGTTTCATTCTGCAATGATGTTGATGCAGGGGTCTTGTTAATAGGAGTAAGGATTTACATTCGCAATGAACCCTTCAAACCCACCTTGACTACTTAACTGCTTGTTGCAATCATTGCCTCCTTGGAATCAACCCTTCCAAGACCCAGGCAACCATCATAGGTCACACCACCCCCTCCTTCCGGTTCCATGAATTTTACCTTATCATTTATAGTCGTCCTATCCACCTCACTCCTACCCTGAAATACCTTGGCCTCACCCTCGACCGTCACCTCACCTGGGCTCCCCACCTCCTTTCAATCCAACACAAAGCCCACAATAGACTCCACTTCCTGAAACTCTTGTCTGGCCAGACATGGGACCTGCATCCTTCCACCATCCATCACACCTACAAATCCTTCATCTTCCCATCTTTTGCTTTACTAGAGTCGCCTGGATGTCCACCACACCCAGATTCTACGAGGCCCTCCAAATCCTCAAACACCATGCACTCTGCCTCACTGTCTGTATCCGCCTCCCGTCCTCCACCCAGATCCTGTATAACCTCACACACCTTCCCCTGTTCCTTGAACACATCTGAAACCTTGTCCGCAGATTCAATCTCCCTCACACCCTGGTTTCTCCTATCCTCTCTACCCTCCAGCCATTGCCACACCTTTCCCATTGTGTCCCACCCTCTCTCTCTACATCTCCACACCCTCCACCAATGTACCTTCCAGTGCCTACCCCTACCGGATGATGAGTTTCGCGCTGAAGTCTACCCCTCCTACCAACTCTAACCCCACCTTCCTGCCCCATCCTCAGGGCTCCCTCTTCACTCCTTCTCCCTTCACCTGAGAGGTTTTTCCCCCTCCCTCCTACACCCCCTCCTTATCCAGTGCACCTCTTCTGCATCTCTGTGCTCCCTCTTGGCTTACTTTCCGTCTCCTTCTCCCACCACGCATATTACGTCCCCCTTGCCACTCAACTCCTCTTTTCATCCCACCCTCTCCAGTCACCCCCCCCCCCAATGCTGCCCCCTCCTTTCCCATCTCTTCCCTCTTCTTGGGCCAGCCCTCCCTCTGCAAGTCCCTTCAGGCTGTTTTTTCTTTTTTTTACTCATTGACGTGTGTGCTGTCTCATGCAGCGATTTTAATAGTGTCATCGTTCTGGCTGGATTTTTAATACTGTGGCCAACTTTCATATTGTGCTTGTGACTTCAGTGTGCTACACGCATTTCAAACTGTGTGTTTATCTTTATGTGTCTTTTGTGGTTTTTTTAACTGTAAGTGTTTATTTTAATCCCCATTGTCTCCCCCCTTATAATGTGTATTGCCCTTTTTTTGCCTTCTATGTACATGTATATCGTTACATTTTTTTTTTTTGTCTGTTATGTCCCTTGGCTGAAGAGTGGTGGATTGTGCTGCTACCAGCCCTGCCATATGGGGCAGGAGAATGAAATCACAGTAAAGAAAAAAATATATTTGCAATGGGACATTGGGTCGCTGTTTTAATATTATTATTACCCATCCTTATGTTTGTATATTATTATTATGTTCTCCGCTATACAATGCAATTAGCAGTTGAATTTACCTTGAAATTCTGAATCTCCTGCCATTTTTTTTCTCACAAAAACTGTAATTTCCGACCTTTTTTGGTATGGGGGAGGGGAGGGTATTTCGAAGATTGGTGGTGGGAGCAGGGACACATGCAGGTCGGGGAAACTGATGACGGCATCATGGGATGAGTGTAATTAACTGATCAATTTAATTAATTTACATAATTAATTTGATATCAAAAGTGTCCTCATACCACCATGTTCCCACTACTCTAATTTCCCCCAACGAGAGACCAGTTCATTATTACCGTCACTGTAGTATGTTTGACTTTGTTGAGGGAACCACAACTTCAACTCTGCCTTGACCGCTTCATCACTGTCAAAGTGAAGTCCTTGAAATAAAAATGCTTATTTACTTCCTAAATTTTGATTCGCTAAAACTATAACTGTCCCTCTATCCCCATAGGATGGGGTTTGAGAGAGAGGAATTAGAGTTTTACAAACGTTGACCCAAATATCTGCTTAAAAATTACTATTTGGTTAACATTTGCATAACTCTAATTCCTCTCTCTTAAACCCCACTCTATGCGGAGAGAGGGAGAGTTTTAGTTTTAGCAAATCAAAATTTAGGAAGTAAATTAGTATTTTTTTATTTATCCGTAACCATTTCCACGGAAAAATGAGAACATAGATTTTCTTGAATTACAGCGCCAAATACCAATCGAAACAAATGTTTAAGGCAAAATGTAGGTAGTTTTTTATGTAGAATGTGATTCTGCAATAAAAAATGGGGTTTCCCATTTGAAATTTTTAAGTTGCCTCCCGACCCACCCCCAGGGGACTGGCGGGCTAATTTTAGCACCAGCAGATGTCCCCCTCGAAAATAATCAACTTTGGATCCTACATATTTTTTCGTGTCAAGCTTATTTTTCGAGTTATTCTGGTTTGTCAACTTAAAATTTACACCCTGTATAACTATACGTAACCATTGTAATTGTGGCATTCGTGATAAAAGAAATGTGAAATTACTATTTGAGCTTTAATGGGTAGTATTGTGAATGTATAGATCGTATTGAGTTGTTCATTAATTGTAATTTCCATTACGATCTACAGCTGCAGATGCTACAAGTGAGCCGCTGTGTATCACAGCGTGGTTTGCTGTTAAAATTCCGAGTGCGCACGTCCCCCTAGAAGCTTCCTCAAACGTATGTCTCGCGGGAAGATCATGAAGATAAAAGAAGAGAGATTTAAGTTTAAATGGGCGAGTTCCAACAATCGGCCGTCCCGTGCGCCATTCGCCACAGGAAGTGAAAGTGGTACCCGTTACACAGAATGTCTTCCGGCTACGGATAGGAAAAACCGACAGGTTAAAGCTGATACCGGTACATCAGTTCTGAATAACCGGTACTTTTCGGTATTTGTTTGGGGTGGGGTATAATAGGCGTTTTTTATTTATACTAATAGCCGAATAAGAAAAACCAAGGTATAAAATGGCCATTGCAGCAGCGCTAATTTATTTTTGTTTTTAGAGAAACCTGTTATGAAAAAGAGTAATTTTTATTAGTAAAATTTGCATTGGTTTGAAATATTGCGTCGTTATAGAGAAAACCAATCAACCCACAGTTAGAAACGAGCAAGGAACACGTGGCATAACGATTGGTACAGCAGTGCTGAGACATTAATGTTCCTGTCCCAAGTGTTTTGGCGTGGCTTAGGGTACGCGTGTACGTGCAATGTGCAGGACTTGCCCCCCACCTGGTCTGTATAATAATTTCTCCCTGTCGTCGGCGGACATTCAGTGACTGCAGAATAGCAACAACACTAGTCTGGAAACATTTTTAAGAAGAATAATAAAAAAGGAAGGACATTATGATAAAAGTAATAAATTATAAACATTGTTCACAACAGAAATAGAAAGTAGCAGATATGAATTTTGTGTCTACATAATATGACTTTATCTGCCTGTAGCCTTTGAAAACGGACAAATTAACACGAAAAACAGTGCTCTTCAATCTCAGTTTTTACCCTTTATCACTGAGTATTCGCAATCCTCAAACAGTGCCATGATTCCCGATTACAACATGTTTTTGAACAGAGTTTGAAAAAATTAGAATCAGTCGTAGGATACTGATGATGTTTTCTGTCGTATTCAACCACTTAGCACTTTTCCAGAAACGCGCCGAACGTTGGACGGACTAACTTTTCATTTATTTGCCTATTAATCTAATATTTTGATTTTGTATATCTTGAAACTAAGATAGTCAAAATTTCTCAACGTTAGTTCAATTTCTGCGTTTACTGCAGGAAATAATAGGAATAAAAGACCGAAAATCGGTCATTTGGGAAACTGGTTTATTGAGCGGCTATAACGATCAGGTTACCGGCTTCGAGGAAAAAATGATATATCCGAAAAGAATTTGTTATTCATCAGCATCTATACTCTGAAAACCACCGTGAGGTACATGGCAGAGGGTACGTCACATTGTACCAGTTAGTAGGGTTTCTTTCTGCTCCATTCACGTATGGAGCGCGGGAAGAATGATTGTTCGAATGCCTCTATGCGTGCAGTAATTATATAGTCTTACTCTCAAGATCTCCTTGTGAGGGATGTGTAGGGGACTGTAGTACACTCATCAAAAAAGAGTTTTGCATCACCTCGGTTCCGAGAGTTCCGGAACCTGTACAGAAAATTGGAATAGAGATCAAGATAAACATCATTTCCGCCCTTTTTATTGCTCAGGAAAAACACACATTGCATGTTGTACAGCCATACAGCGAGACTTTCAGAGGTGGTGGTCCAGGTTGCCGTACACACCGGTGCCTCTAATACCCAGTAGCACGTCCTCTTGCATTGATGCATGCCTGTATTCGTCATGGCATACTATCCACAAGTTCATCAAGGCACTGTTGGTGCACATTGTCCTACTCCACAACGGCGACTTGGTGTAGATCCCTCAGAGTGGCTGGTGGGTCACATCGTCCATAACCAGCCCTTTTCAATCCATCCCAGGCATGTTCGATAGGGTTTATGTGTAGATAACATGCTGGCGCCTCAAGTCGACCAATGTCGTTATTCTGAAGGAAGTCATTCACAAGAGGTGCACGATAAGGGTGCAACTTGTTATTCATGAAGACAGATGCCGCGCCAATAGGTTGCCGATATGGTTGCACTATAGGTCGTAGGATGACATTCAGGTATCGTATAGCCGTTACGGCGCCTTCCACGACCACCAGGGGCGTACGTCGGCCCTACAATATGACACTCCAAAACATCAGGGAACCTCCACATTGCTGCACCCGCTGAACAGTGTGTCTAAGGCGTTCAGCCTGACCGGGGCCTCCAAACACGTCTCCGACGATTGTCTGGTTGGAGGCATATGCGACACTCATCGGTGAAGAGAACGTGATACGAATCCTGAGCGGTCCATTCGGCAAGTTGTTTGGCCCATCTGTACCGCGCTGCATTATGTCGTGTTTGCAAAGATGGACCTCGTCGTGGACGTCGGGAGTGAAGTTGCACACGGTTTGAGTCGTAACACGACGTCCTGTGGCTGCACGAAAAGCTTTATTCAACATGGTGGTCCGTAGATAGCGGTCATCCACTGCAGTAGTAGCCCTTGGGCGCCCTGAGCGAGGCATGTTATCGACCTGTCTCTCTGTATCTCCTCCATGTCCGAACAACATCGCTGTGGTTCATTCCGAGACACCTGGACACTTCTCTTGTTGAGAGCCCTTCCTGGCACAAAGTATCAATGCGGACGCGATCGAACCGCGGTATTGACCGTCTACGCATGGCTGAACTACAGACAACACGAGCCGTGTACCTGCTTCCTGGTGGAATGACTGGAACTGATCGGCTGTCGGACCCCGTCTGTCTAATAGGTGTTGCTCATGCATGGTTGTTTAGATCTTTGGGCGGATGTAGTTACATTTCTGAACAGTTCAAATGGCTCTAAGCACTATGGGACTTAACTTCTGAGGTCATCAGTCCCCTAGAAATTAGAACTACTTAAACCTAACTGACCTAAGGACATCACAACATCCATGCCCGATGCAGGATTCGAACCTGAGACCGTAGCAACAGCGCGGTTCCAGACTGTAGCACTTAGAACCGCTCGGCCACCCTGGGCGGCTTTCTGAACAGTCAAAGGGACTGTGTCTGTGATACAATACCCACAGTTTAACGTCTATCTTCTGGAGTTCTGGGAACCAGGCCAATGCAAAACTTTTTGTGATGTGTGTATATTCCTAGAGTCATCATTTTAAAGCCGGTCCTTGAAACTTTGTTAATAGACTTTCTCGGTATAGGTAACGTCTATCTTTAAGAGTCTTCCAATTCAATTCCTTTAGTACCTCTGAGACACTCTCGCACGATTCAAACAAACCTGTGACCATTCGTGACGCCCTTCTCTGTACACGTTCACTATCCCCTGTTAGTAAGGGTCCCACCCAGTTGAGCAACGTTCTAAAACCGGTCCCACGATTGATTTGTAAGCAGTCTCGTTTCAGCGATAACAGCCGTCCCTGTTCCGCCACACAGTACGCCGTGGCTTGTGCAGTAGAGACGTAGAGGCGGAAGTGCAGAACTGCGACCGTGGGCCGGCAGACGCAACGAGCGGGCCGGCAGACGCAACGTGCCAGCCAGCACGGCGCAGGCAGGGGCCCGGAGCCCTCTCTGCTGTCCCTCGTGTTTTTCGTGTTTCGCGGCTGCTGGTCGAAAGCTCGGCGGCCGGCCTCGGAGCGGTGAAAGCGACGAGGTGTGCGGTGCCGCGCCGTGGCGGATTAGCTACTCGCTGCTCTGCCCGCTCACTGTCCTTTTCTCCTCACGAAAAACGGCGCGTCTCGTTAGCTACCTGAGGACCGCCACCGACACGGGAAGCTGCTCATTCGAAAGCCATAACGGCGCGCCCAATCTTCTGCATCGAGGGAACACGGCTAAAAAAGCTGTCCGTTAGTGTTATCTAGGAGATAATATTACTGTTTAGTGCACTGAGAAGCACGGCTGTTTTCTACCTTTTTCAATAGGTTTGCAGTGTGGCCTCAGCTGACTTCGTACGGTTTCTACTGATGTCGGTCTAGTGTTGAGCGCGTGCCTGGATATCAAAAGGTTGCGGCATATTTCAGCGTGACGTTAGTGTACCCTTCATTGACAGGGAACGACACGAGGTTCGCAATGCACATTAAAATGTAGGTTCCCTTTCACTGAGGTAGGTTAGGGACACACAAGTCGCCGAAGTGGCGTCCAATAGAAACACCTGATCCGGGCAGTTGAGTCACAATGAACTATTGTTGCTACTATTTTTTAAATTTCGAAAAACACTTTTAAAGGCTATGGCAAATATATATTGTTTCTACTTCTTCGTTTTCAAATGCACTTTCGTTCGGATCCACAACTTCTGTTCAATTGAATACACGGTAATAAATAAAAAGTGAAATATGGGTAATGCAGGAGTAGATTTAGTAATGAATAAAAAATAGGAACGCGGATAAGCTACTACGAACAGCACAGTGAACGCCATTATTGTAGCCAAGATAGACACAAAGCCTACGCCTACCACAGTGGTACAAGTATATATGCGAACTAGTTCCGCAGCTGAAGATATTGAAGAAATGTACGATGCGATAAAAGAAATTATTCATATAGTTAAGGGAGAAGAAAATTTGATAGTCATGGGGTGCCGGAATTCGAGAGTATGAAAAGGAAGAGAAGGAAAAGTAGTAGGTGAATGCGGACTGGGGCTACGGAATAAAAGAGGAAACCGCCTGGTAGAATATTGCACAAAGCACAATGATAAAAATGAAGAAATATAGGCTGAATGTTTTAGAACTGCGTCACATACAAATTTTAAATGGAAAAATAAGCATTAACAAGTCTAATCGAGTGTATAAAATTCCTAAAGTAAACCTGATACAATGGTGGGTTGATACGCCTAGTGAAAAAGCAAGAAAAAATGTTTGTTTCCTACATAGCTAACATTACTTCTCGTAATAGTCTCCGTTGAGTGATATACGCTTGGTCCAGTGACGCTCCAGCTTTATCACCATATCGGAAAAATAGGTTCTGTCAAACTCTGGAAAATAGGTGTTCACTTCAGCTATCACTTCCTCATTTCATGGAAATTTCTTTCCAGCGAGCCAGAGTTTCAAGTTGGGGACAGGAAGCAGTCATTTAGGGCAAAATCTTGTGAAAAGGATGGATGAAAAACCAATTCAAAGCTTAGTTCATGCGCTTTCGCCATTGTTATCGCTGAAGTGTCGGATGGTGCATTATAGTGGTGAAAGAGACCTTTTTGCGTGGCAAACTTGGTCTTTTTTTGTCCGATGCAAGTTGCAGATGATCAAGCAATGGAACCTAATAGGGTCCGGTCACGGTTCTGCCTTTTTCCAAGTAATTTTTGTGGATGTCCTTTGGGAATCCAAAAGTCAATGGCCATCACCGTACCAGCTGACACACTTACCAGTTCAGAAGCCTGTCAACAATGAACTATATTCTGTAAATTGTTGAAATTCCTTACACAATCCTTGGAATAATCAAGCTTGCCAACCATGAAGCCTCAACAAAAATGTTCAATTCTTTCGTGGAAATTTACCAGCGTTATCAAACCATCCTCGTAAACACCATTCATGGTCCTTATGGTAAAACACAAGGTGGTCAGCCTGTTTTTAGTGTTAAAGAAGAAGAGTGTGTGTTTCTTCGGAATTTCAAAAAGCAAATTTGTGATCATGTTTTTTCCTTAAGGTTTCTTTGTACTGAACTCTGAAACTAGTATTAAAATTTAGTTATTGGTGCAGATTTATTTTTCAGTTACTCATAAAGTTTCAGAACAGAACTTGATTCGCATTATTTATATCAACCTGATAAAAGATAAGGAAGGAACGAAGACCACGGCTTGTCTCCTCGACGAGATATCATCTGACATGGGGTATAAGCTCGAATTAAGGAAAGGTGGGGAAGGAAATCAGCCGTAGCATTTCAAAGCAATCATCCCAACATTTGTCCTAAACGACTTGGGGAAATCACAGAAAACCTAAACCTCGATGGCCGGACGTGGAATTAAAGCGTCGGTCCCCCAAATACGTTTTGAGTGTTTTACTATTGTCACATTTCGCTTGCTGAAAGAAAAAAAAGATATTAAACTAGAGTATCTACAACAGTACCTCGTTTTCTAGTGGTAATGTTCAAATATGTCAACTATCCAATAAAAAATAAAATGTTAAACTACAACACTGTATTTCCAATGCGACTGCAACACTGTTGTAAACACAGTGTTGAAGGGGCACTACTTACCAATCAATTAAGTATTTTATCCGTCTCTTGCAGAAACTGAAATAACGATGAAAAATTTTCTACAAAGATTTTTTATACAATTCTAACATTCGTATGGATTCTCCTTTCCGGTTTAGTAATAGGAACTGATTTTTCTGCAGAAAGTTAAATGGTTCAAATGGCTCTGAGCACTATGATAACATGTGAGGTCATCAGTCCCCTAGAACTTAGAACTACTTAAACCTAACTAATCTAAGGAGATCACACAAATCCATGCCCGAGGCAGGATTGGAATCTGCGACCGTAGCAGCAGCGCGGTTCCAGATTGAAGCGCCTAGAACCGCTCGTCCACAGCGGCCGGCGCAGATAGTTAAGATCGACGATTTACGTTCACTGTACGGTCTTCCAGTCTCTGTAATTTAATCATGCATGTTAATCATGGTCCGCCGAAATGAATCTTGTGTTGTCCCATTAGCCTGGATGCGATAGGAGTATCTTTCCGCCTCGCCATCCTTCTGTCCAACAGAAACGCTTTTCTAGTGTTGGCTTGACAAAGAAATCATTTGAATAACTCTTTTCCCTTTAAAAGTGAAGCTTCTGTTACAGAGAGTTAATATGGCTGATTCGCTCAACATCCTCCAGTAGCGGTTCATATAGACGAAAGAAGCTAATTAAAAAATTGAAAATACCCGAATCTTCGACTTTCGTTCATGACTTCAAAGATATTATGTTTTACCTAGTTCCTATTGCTATGTACAATTTACAATAAGCGATAAGACAACAATATAGAAAAAAAAGCTTTCTCCTCTCATCTTGCTGGTCTCTGCCAGCCTGATTCCCACCATAAACGTTCCCGTGAACACTGCCATCTAATGAATTTTTAATTTTAAAGTTCTCATGTTTAATCTGAACGACGGAGACGTTTCTGAGGTTACATAACGTTAGAAAAATGATAACGTTTTTCGTCTACCTCAGCTGTAATCGTTGTTCGGCATAAATTATATATAACGCTTAGTCGGCGTCTTGCATTTCCTGGAATACCGAAGCCACGAGGGCAAGGCCCAACACACTGCACGCGACGTTTTTAATGATATGTCAGACCTGATCAACTAGGGACACGCAAGTAGCCGAAGTAGCGTCCATTTGACAGAGTTGCATTACGCCATTGTGCGACACAGAATTATTGTTATTATTATATTTAATCATACTCTGTACATAAATAATTCTCTATTTTTTCTTGTGCTAATGATCCTTAGAAATTATAGTACCAAGAAAACGCCTTGGGAAGTATTAAGAGAGCAGCGTCTTTCCGAGAAGGTTTATAAATAGGCAATCTGCAATTCGATCAACAGAAAATTTATTATTAACGGAGAAGGTACTGTATTAGTTTCCATTGGCTGATGTGTTGAGCATCGCTTCACAATTATAACTTCAGTTTTCTTAACCTCATTGCCTTCATTCGGTTGCTAAATGATTTTGGATCTTCTCTACCAAAAATAGCGGATTCCTTTCGGTTCGTTAATTTTTATACCTGACTGTTTATGTTACCGAATCCGCATTTCTTTACCCTTCAACATGTACTTCATATTCGCCTCCCAATATACTATAATAAACACTCACGTGTTTTGCACGTTAAGCGATTGTTGATAAAATAACTAATGTGGTGCTGAATCGAATTGGGAAGAAAAGAAATATGAGCACAATCTGACTAAAAGAAGGGTTCGTCTGATAGTACACACCCCAAGGCATCAAGCTATCCCCAACTTTCGTAATCGAGGGCAGTGTGGACTGTAAAGTTGTAGGAGACTATGGTTCGAATACAGTATGGGGCTTCAAATAGATGCAGGCTGCAGTAACTACGCAGAGGGAAAATTTGCACAGGATATGCCGACGTGGAGAGCTGTATCAACTCAGTCTTCAGACTAAAGATCACAACATCCAATATTCTCCACACTAGGCAGGAGGAGGTTGCGTAATATTGAGCAGCTAAATGTACCGGAGGAGAGCTGTTTCTAACCTCTGACGCTAGGGGCAGCACCTGTCGCGCCACTTTAGTGTCAACTATGGAGAAACAAGATCATTCACGCGACTTTGAATCAAAGCGACAGGGCGTTCCGGAATGGCAAGAAGGTACCTGATTCTACTGTGTTTTTCGCTACGCGAACGTAGCTTAAATTTAGATAGCTATCTTATGTCTAAGTAACGATGAATTCTTAACTCAAGTGTACAAATTTGCTGAGCAACTGAAAATAAAGTACTGTTTCATTAAGAGAAAAAAGAAAGCGGTATAGACCTTTACTATGATTTTATGAAAAGTCATGGAAACTTAACGCTAAGAACAGCTGAATCCACAAGTCTGCAACGAGCAGCAGGTTCCAGCAAGGGGCAAGTTGATTGATATTTTTTGACAAAATAGGTGATCTGACAGATAAGTTCAAAGTCAATCCTGTAAAGAATTTTAACGCCATGAAACTAATGTAACTTGTCTTTATACCAACAGGTGTAAACGCAAAGCCAAAACCAAGTAGAAAAACTAATTTCGTTCGATGAGGCCAAAACACCACACTTTTGCTTTTACCGAACCTTCTGGCGACTTGTTTATACCTCATTTTTGAACATGGATGCATCATAAGGAAGTGAGCTGGATACTCAACCAAATGTTTTGATAACTGCTGAGGCTTTTCTGAAGCTGAAGCTATTTAAATATCGGGTTAATCCAACAGAGAAAGCACCTGCTCTACTTATTGCGATGGTTGTTCAAGCCACAAAGATCTTGCAGTGATAACCTTTGCCCAACAACAATATCCACTTGTGAAGTCTGACTTCCTCATATTTCACACAAGTTGCAGCCACCTGATAGGACTATTGTGAACTCCTTCAAGTATGCGTACGAAACATGCTCACTCTAGATGCAAGAATATCCAAACTTGAAAATTGGCGTAAAGGACACATTTGGAATTGCAAATATCATCTTTTCTGTAACATGTCGAATAAAACTGGCACAGCCAGGTTTCAGGTACATGGGCACTTCGCCATTAGACAAAACTGTTTTCAGCGAAATGGACTATGCCCTGTCAATGAACGAGTGAGCTTTGTCTATCTTGTTCCCTACGCACCCACCACAATACGACTACATATGATCAAGATAGGCCGACCATACACAGCCGTCTGAGACAACGTTTAGTTTCTCTGGTCCCTCTAGTTTATCACCGCGCGACTGCTACGGTCGCAGGTTCGAATCCTGCCTCGGGCATTGATGTGTGTGATGTCCTTAGGTTAGTTAGGTTTAAGTAGTTCTAAGTTCTAAGGGACTGATGACCTCAGATGTTCAGTCCCATAGTGCTCAGAGCCATTTGAACCATTTTGAACCTCTAGTTTATCACCACAGATGTGTCTTCAGAACGCCGGCCAGTGTGGCCACGCGGTTAAAGGCGCTTCAGTCTGGAACCGCGCGACCGCTACGGTCGCAGGTTCGAATCTGCCTCGGGCATGGATGTGTGTGATGTCCTTAGGTTAGTTAGGTTTAAGTAGTTCTAAGTTCTAGGGGACTGATGACCTCAGATGTTAGGTCCCATAGTGCTCAGAGCCATTTTGTCTTCAGAACCAGGAACAGCTGAACAGATGGAAGAGCCACAGGATGAAGAATTAGGAGGTTGTGCTGAAGGAGTAAAGAGCCCTGTAGCTGACTTTTTATGAAACGATTGCAGTAAAACAAATTTTAGAGACGATTTCATCACTTCCTAGCCGGTAGATCACAAAATCTATAAGCAGCAAAAATCTTAGAGAAAAAAGTGAACTCCTCACTTCAGCACTGTTGAAAGTCCAGTCTGAGCAGAAAAACAAGAAAAGGAGAATGGAAAAAGACTACTAAGAGAAGAAAATTGGCTAAAGAAAAAGACACAGAGGAGAGAAAAACTTCAAGGAACAGTTCACCAAAAGAAAGCTAAAGCTCATCAAGAGAACCGAGCGACGTGGCGCAGTGGTTAGCACACTGGACTCGCCTTTGGGAGGACAACGGTTCAATCCCGCGTCCGGCCATCCTGATTCAGGTTTTCCGTGATTTCCCTAAATCGCTCCAGGCAAATGCCGGGATGGTTCCTTTGAAAGGGCACGGCCGACTTTCTTCCCCTTCCTTCCATAATCCGACGGGACTGATGATCTCACTGTTTGGTCTCTTCCCCCAAACAACCAAACCAAACCAATGACCCAGAGACGAAAGAAAAATGATACAAGTTCTCAAAGAAAAAACCAAAAGAAAAGTGAAATTTGATAAAAAAAAGCCAAGAAGGCAAACATCTGCATAATTTACAATGATACCTTCGAAGAAGAATAGATTCAGTGCTATATTTGTGGGGGTTCACCCATGAAAATTGTACTTATATAGAGCTGAAGAGACTTTTTTCCTAGATTAAGCTAATATTTTGATTTAGGCCTATTCTGTTCAAATGTTTAACTTGACGATGTTATTAGAAATTTTTGTTTATTTGAGTCAACTTTACCCCGAAGTAGACACTTTTGTACTAACATGTATAGGTTCTATTTACTTCGGCTTAATGTTTACCGTCCAAAAAAAGCTTTTTCGTAACAAAAATGAATTTCTCTTACGCATTATAAATTTATGTCCGATACAACCCTACAAAAAAGCAAACTATCAAACTACGGAAGGTGAAAGAAATACTAAAAAGAAACCAACGAACGTATACTTACGACACTGAGTTTTTTTAAAATTTTAATCTATTTTATTTTTTATTAATTTAAATTTATATTAGGTAACGTACCGCAGTATTGTTTAGCTTGAAGAATGTTCCACTACAACCTTTAAAAAACTATTATTTCGGAAACGCTTACATGTCTGATACTACCCGACCTATCCCTAATTCTGACCAGCTGTACACTTAATGCATTAAAATGGCTAACTACGAAAGTTCTATTAACTAAAGTATCATAGTATTGTTTAGCGCAAAGAATGTTCCAGTACAACCTTAAAAAAATATTTCGAAAAAGCTTAGCTGCCTGATACCGTCCGCCTGCTTAGCTGAAAAGGTAGTAACGTGCTTGTTTCCCACGCAGGGGCCTGGGTTCCATTCCCGGCCGGGTTGGAGATTTTCTCCGCTCGTGGACTGGGTGTTGTGTTGTCCTCATCACCGACACGGAAGTCGACCAATGTGGCGTCGACTACAACAAGACTTGCATACCGAACTTCCCCAGATGGGGCCTCCCAGCCAACAATGCCATGCGATCATATCATTTTTGTCTGATACCACCCGAACTATCCCTAATTCTGGCCGGCTGTACGCTTCATGTTTCAGAATGGCAAACTACGACAAAATATTTACAAACTGTGGCTATAGTTATTATTTAAACTTGTGTAATACCAGCGATAACACACGTTTAAACATTACAACAATTTTTCCATTTTCTTTTCTTTTTCTATTGCCTTTATCTGAAATGGCGACTTTTTGTCAATTTCATTAGTTGCAGAAAATGGAAAAATTGTTGTAATGTTATTATATATCTAACAATATATTTAAAACAATCAAAATCGCAATATTTGCGTGTTTCTGTGCGTCACGGCATAAGGACGCAGGATTCAAGACGGGTATAATAAAATTTAAGAGCAAACATGCAGGCCTCTAGCATGAGGTTTGGAAGCGGCAATGATTCGGCAAATTCCGCGCTAACAGCTAGTCGAGAGACGTCACGGAATGATAATCCGATGCGGTTGTATCAGGAAAGTTGCACGCCTCTAGATTAAGACAACACAATATGATAGAGAAAGTACAATGTGAGTCAATGTGTACTCTGAGCGCCCGGATTATCTGGGAGTGATCTTCGCAGCCTTGGGCGCGGCCGCGTGTTTCTCGTCACAGCAGCACGGGGGGGGGGGGGGGGGGGGGGGGGGGGGAAGGGGGGGAGGAAGGTCAGACGCAAAGTCAGTGTGACGCGGCGCGACCAAGTCTGACGCGTCATCTCGGTGACTCTGCAGATCGCGCATCCGGCGCGGCATCTGCCAAGCAAATCTGCATCGTAACCGCGTGTTTGTCAGATTGCGAGAGTCCGCGAATTTATTCCGCACACTCTCGCTAAATTGTATGTTTCAAATCATTTGCATCTTTCTTAAATTTATTAGCAAATGAAGAAAACAGTCGTTATAAGTTTTAACACCAATTGGAATATTCCACCATATTTCTTCGTGGCTTAGATATATCTTTCCAATGTTTTCTCTCCAATAAATTGAATGCTTTCGAAATAAAGGAAAGATAACAAGTTTTCCCGTTTCTCCATAAGTTAAGACATTTACAGACATAAGGAAATGTATTTTAACAAGGGGAGGGTGATGTGACCGCTCCTCTTTTCCATGTACGTGAGCGATTTGTCGAGCTCTGAGACAGTTTGCTACTGACAGTGTTGAGTGCGGGAAAGCGTCATCGTTGAGCATATGGGGATTCAGGATGGCTTGGGCAGAATTTCTATTGGGCGTTATGAATGGCAGCGTGCTTTAAATGTTGATAAATGTAAGTTAATACAGATGGCTAGGGGAAACATTCCTGTAATGTTGGAGTACAGTATTTCTGATATGCTGCTTCACTCAGACACGTCAGTTAAAAATCTAAGAGTATAGTTGCGAAACGATGTGACATGGAATGAGCGCGGGTGGTATCTCAGCTTCATTTCACGCCTACATCGTAGGCAGTTTCGAGTTTTTACGATGTAATTTTAAAAACACTGTCCTTCCCGTTGATTGAGGCACAGACGTATTTCGCAATGCCCACTTGCCTTCCTCTTTACGTACACGAAGATGACAACCGAGATGACAGCGTACGTTCATCAACTAGTCTTTATGGCCCTTTTATGACGGATTACACCCTATGAAATTAGCCTCCATTACGAGAGGAATAAGCATTTGAATATTATGGCGGAAACAGAAATTAACGTCAAACTTATTTAGAACTTTAAAAAAATGCATGCCTGGAGCTGCGTTAAATTTTGTGTCGGAAGCAATACAAAACCAGAAAGGTGAAAACAATTCTTCTTCCGCTATTTCTCCGTTTATTAATCCATTCAGAATTTTGTTCCCAGATAAAGTGACTACGGAGGGACGGAAGTCAAGTAATGTTCTATTATATTCTCTTGCCTCACGCGAAGAGGCGACATGCTAATTAAGTGTTCTAAAAATAGTAGACGTGAGACTCGTGACGTTATATTATCCAAGCCAGATAATGTTATCATCTTACAGACATTTCCTGTTGCAACGAAGAGGGGATATAATAGACTCCTGCGAAGGAGAACGCTTTCAGAATGCGTGTACGAAAAATCACCGAGCGAGGTGGCGTAGTCGTTAGCACACTGGACTCGCTTTCGGGAGGACGACGGTTCAAACCCGCGTCCGGCCACCCTGATTTAGGTTTTCCGTGATTTCCCAAACTCACTCCAGGCAAATGCCGGGATGGTTCCTTGGAAAGGGCACGGCGATTTCCCTCCCCATCCTTCCCTCATCTAATGGGACCGATGACCACTCCGTTTGGTCCCCTCCCCCAAACCAGCCAACAATCTACTCCACAAACAATCCTAGAATACTGCTCGGGTGTTTGTGATCGCTAGTAGATCTAGTTAAAGAGAACATCGAAGCAATTCATAGGCATGCTACTAGATTTGTTAGCGATCATTTGCTTACT
This sequence comes from Schistocerca serialis cubense, assembly GCF_023864345.2. NCBI lineage: Eukaryota > Metazoa > Arthropoda > Insecta > Orthoptera > Acrididae > Schistocerca > Schistocerca serialis. Next base: position 836,173,515 of record NC_064641.1, on the reverse strand, counting down.
ATCACGAAGAATAAATACTTCGTAAACGTTACTTAAAGAATATTACACCAGTGTCGTATGTGTTTCATTCATAATGTTACTTATAGAATTACGTTAACAATGTACTGCGTTGTATTGATCGTAGGAAGAGCTGATGACGGCACTTGGTACCGAAACCGGTTGTCACTAGAAATTGCAATAGGGATGGTCCAAATGGTTCAAATGGCTCTAAGCACTATTTGAGAACTACTTAAACCTAACTAACCTAAGGACATCATCCATACTCGAGGCAGGATTCGAACCTGCGACCGTAGGAGCTGTGCGGCTCCGGACTGAAGCGCCTGGAGCCGCTCGGTCACAGCGGCCGGTAATAGGGATTGTACCCTCGTGCTTTATCATGTACGACATATGAGAGTTTTTGTTTTTATTTTTCCCTGGATAATACTTTAAGACCGAAACCGGTCGGAAAAAGTACGAAATTAAAAAAAAAAAAAAAAAAAAAAAAAAAAAAAAAAAAAAAAAAAAAAAACACCATAGATATACAAAACAAAAGTGCGACTGTAGACAAAAGCAAATATTTTTTCTAATTGTGTTGGCTGCTGTAACAACCGTCAGCATTTAATACGTTGGTCCGTTTCGTTCAATGATCACAATAACTTCACTTAAGTAAATGAATTCACAAACGTCATCAGTTTTTTCCAGATTATGTTATGAACGATTTCGGTTTTATTCATATTTTGATCGTTTTCACGAAAGGTATTTGAAGATCATACTCTACGACATTTATTCAAAATGTTCCAAATTTGACTGCAGTTTTTTAATCAGTAAAAACACAAATATTAGCTATGTCAATTTCTGAAATTTATTGAAGGTACCTCGTAATTGCTTTTCTACGTGCAAAAATTATTAATTTATTTTCATATCAAAATTCAAATTTACACCTTACTCTGAACTGTTGAAAGCAGAAGCCCTGATGTTCTTCTGTCACAAACCGAGATTTATATGTATGAAAAGAGGAGCAAAGCCAAAACGGAAATCTCAACTGTTCTGAAATTGGCAGAGATTACTCCAGAAGATGTCCAAAACCGCGAAAATTCAGGTCCAAAATTCGCAAAAGGCAATTTGACCCAAGAGGAAACGCCAAAGAAGTAAACTAACACAACGTAGTGTGAAGAGACAAAGGAAGTCCACAGGAAGAGGATGAAAGAAATATGGGCACAAAGAAAGGCAAATGCCCATTTCTCAGTACTTTGCGGAGTGAGGTTGGCAAAAGGAAAAAAAGTAGAATTACAGACCGATCTCGCTGATGTATTAGAATCATAGAGCATATTATAAGCTCAAACATGAATCATATCGGAAGGCGATTATCTAAGAGAAATGATAGTAACACCGAGCGCTTCCGAAGAAATCTTAAGAGGACCTCTGATGTTCTCAGTATAAATAAAGGCTTTTTCAGACAGTCAGCAGCGTAAGTGGACAGTTCGCTGACGACGTTGTTTACAGAAAAGCGTGATTTTTTACGATCCTGAGGGAATGTGGAAAGAATGGAACGAAATTATCATTTGGCCTAATGAGTGGAAGTTCTCTTTAAATAACGATACATATAAGTTAACACCGATACCAAAGAGAGGAAGCCCGTTGGTATCCGATTACATTAGAAGCGAACTTCTGGAGCACCTCATGTTGTTTAGATATCTATTTAAAGCTAATTCAGAGTAGCGAAATGAAGCAGAACGAACACTTAAAAATTAAAAGCTTAAATGCCGATATCAAACTCAGATTTGCCGGACGGGGTATTGCAATGTCGTATTTAGCAGCCGATAACACATCCTTCCCTGTACCGTAAAGCGTGTGCGCGTACAGGTTGTGACGTAGAAACGACGACGTATTGATGGTTTCGTCTTACCGTGAGTCGTGCACGGATAGCCAAAGCGGCTAAGACGACCACTCGCATCAGGGAGAAATCTGGTCTGCTGTCCGAACCCGGCACAAATTTTCACTGTCGTCATTCCCTTATACAGCTGATGGTTTTCAGTATTCACAACTGGGAATACATTTCATGTACTGGGAGAACGGTGTGTTTGTCCTCGCGAAACCTTGTTTGGTAAAATTAGGGAACCTGTACTTAAGGAAGACCGTGTGACAACACTACTTCTACCACCGTGTGTGTCTCGTATTCGGAGAAAAAGACAAGAGAAGTTACGGTGAGTGCAGAGTAATTTTCCTGTACCTCAATACGCGAATGACACAGGAGACAAAATCTCTAATTCTGACATGAAGTACCATCGGCAACACGCTATAGGCTGAACAAAATTGCGGGCTCTGTGCAGCGACATTTTCGTATGAAGGGCCCATGGGTCTCCCATGGCTCGTAACAGAACAACGATGTAGTTAGTATTTATTCGGTTTTTACCACAATTATCTTTGTTTTTGTGAAAGTGCCTTAACAGCAGCCTGTAACATGCAATCACAAACAAGCACAACACAAAATCCTCGGACGTAAAAGCGCTGTGATGTGGTTCCCGTTGCTGTGAGAACAGCTCAGCATAGCAACGCTGTCCGCTATTCGATTATGTTCGGTGAAACCATACGCGCGGTGCATATCGGCCAACTGTTCACCAGTAAACCTATCCATTGTACCGCTGTGTACAACTTTTAACGCGTAACTGACACCGCCGGTAAAACAAAACCGATAGAGAACAGAGCAGTACTGACCACAAGCTTGAGGGCGAAGAACACATACAGATACAAAAAGAAAGAACAGACTTCAAGTGTTTATTACAGACAACCTTCGGAAGAGAGTAACACATTGCGTATGTCACTGGAAAGAGGAAGGTTCAAGTTTAATGATCGCACAGACACAATACCATACTCTCAGAATAAGCACCATGCGTTCCTCGAGAAACTTCGAAACGGTAGTCCCTTTCTCCATTTCATTCTACACACGAAACAGCAGGTCCCTGTTTATTGAATCGACAGCTTCAACAATTCGATTTCTCAATTCTTGAAGAGTAGCGGCCATAAATGGGACCAATACTCTGTCTTTTCTGCCCCCACACAGAAAAAAATCGTAATGTGTGAGGTCTAGTGACTTGAGAGGCCAAAAGCATTGAATAAGATCTAGTTGTCTATCTCTTGCAATCCAACGTTGTGGGTTGGTGTTGTTAAGATAACGTCGCACCTCAGGGTGAAAGCGAGGCGGTGCGCCTTCACCCATAAAACTAAAATCATTAGAAACAATAAGTTTTGCAGCATGTCCAGGTATGAAATTCCTGTCAGTTCCCTCTGCAAAAATGAAAAGGTCTTAAACTTTGTAAACACAAACGGCAGAAAACACATTCAGTTTCGGTGAGTTTCTTTCATGTTCCACGACGACGCCAGGATTTTTTTGACCCCCAAATTCTTACTTTATGGCGGTTTACTTTACCCGATTATGAAACGTCGATTCGTGCTAAACGATGAGTCGTTCTGAAAAAGTGTCCTCGCCATACGCAGGGACGCAATTGCTGCAGTAACTGCAACTCGTAAGGCGTCATAAGCAGACGTCACTTCGGAACACGCCACTCCGTTGTTTGGTGGACTTGAAGTTTCTGTCCTGCTCGGCTCCGTGTGAACGCCTTTCGGATACATTTTCATCAGACGTGCTTGGCTGATCATTGCTTTCCCCTTTGCATATGAAACCAACTTCCAAGAATTTTGTCCGCCAGTTGTAAATCTGCTTGTGCAGAGGCGGCTTCTTGCTGAATCGAAGGCGGAATGTTCGTTGCACCTGAATAATGGATTGACTTCGCGTTAATTCCGACACACAAATTGATTTCTCTTGCTGTGTAGTCGCCAAGTTGTAACGAAAAAACAACAGCACAGCTGTGTCAAAAACTTCCCAGTGACAGGCGCAATATGTTTCTCTCTTTTTATAGTTTGTCTGTAATAAACAATTGAAATCTGTGCTCTCTTTTTGCATCACCTGGTGTAATGGGCATTGCTGTCGTCAGCAGCAAAATATCGAGAGTGAGGGGAACAAAATTGTTTCCAAACAAGGCACACCGCACATACCGTCGGCATTGGCACAATTAGGCAGATATTTTCAGAGCAGTGAAGGTACAAAGATAAATGGGGTAAGCTCATACCAAAATACCCAGAAATATGCGCGAAGAACCCCCGAAATTTTGCCGGTGAAATTTAGGTACATTATGAATCTGTTGATGGAAGGGCGTGAAATGGGACTGTCGTATTTGCCACGTCAATTTTCAAGGAATTTTAACCATTACAGTGAATGAAGTTGTGAATTTGATAAATGCACTCAACCTCTGTAGCATCGAATACACATATTCTTTGTAAGTCCGTTCTTGAGACCAGAGATGTTGGTCAGAGAGGTTATTTCTTTTGAAGAGAATAGCAGTAGTGTGGGTTGCACAGTCTAGCTACGTACTTGCTTTGAAAGGAATGGAAACTGGCCAGCCGTATACTGTAGGCAACATTATTTAAAAAGGATTTTGTAATAACATGTTTCGAGGAAAATTTTGACGAAATGGGATGATATGAATGTAAGAATGATAAAGCCAATATTTAACTACACAGTTACAAATATGGAAGACTGAGTTCAGTTAAAGTTTTCTGTAGATATTTTATAATGAGGCAAATGAACTTGTCTGATAGGTGAAACAAGTGTCAAGGAAGTCAGTTGTAACAAAAGATAGTTATTAAGAAATATTTTTGCTTTCTAGTCTAGATGTTAGAACCTTATGAAAAGGTGTATTGTTGTTACGGTCTAATGAAGCTTAATTACACTTGGAGTCTTTGTTCTCATTCATCAGTCATTAAGATTAGTTCCTCAATTTTCATTCTTTAGTTCCATGACTGTGTTTGCATTCTCGCGTTGCACATCGTGAGTTGTGTACTGAGAAGCATTTAATGAAAATTGGTAAGATACCGTCTTGCATCGCACACCGCAATTACGGCAAACGAAATTTGATTTTTGACGATTCCAGTCTGTTTCTAATAGATTGCAGAGCAGAGGAGCGTTCCGTGCACATAGGTAGGCCAATAAGTTTAATTAGTATCAAAATTCTTGTACGCTGTAAGGCACAGTGATAGTGTGTTTTTGTGAAAATGTCAGTATCGGTTCTGAGGCTTAATACCAGTAACAGATTACAGTAAAGCTCTATCTTGTAAATTTTTAAGCAATTTTATCAGCGTTAATTTTTATCGATTTGCTCTGCGATTGCAATATCAGTTCTGGTACAATGTTTGTTTGTAAGACTAAAGATAAGTATTAGCAATATTCATGACCGACATTTTAATCTAAGTCATTTGTTTTGCAGTCAGACAGCATATGTGAATTTCATTGAAAATGGAGTGCTTACTCGCAGGCAAATTGTTTGATGTACCGGCTAGTTTGAATTTCCCATCGTGCAGTGTGAGCTCCGCATTTTGCTATTCAAAATTAATTTTCACAGAATTCTGTTGCCCTTGACTGAGATTTGCGTATTTCGATATCAAAGAGAGTGTTATACATATTTCTTTGATACCAACCAGATACTTACAGGCACAAGTTTTACAGTAAACTTTCAAGCGCAGGCCCAGTCATTAATTATTATTGACGTTTGCGTTGCAATATTGGGTGCCATATTGTATCGAGTACGATATCAGATGACATGGAATGCGAGAGAACTATGGAAACATTTCGACGGCGAACCATACAGCTTCTTTTCACGAGGATTTCTAAGAAGCTGGCTCAGAAATTACTTTGCATTGCGTTCACAGTAGAAAAGTATAGAATAGGCGACTGCGCGAAATAATTGTGTTAAAGTTAATTAACGACAAAATTTGCTTCATTAATCTACAAAAACAAAGTCACTCTATCAACACAACAGCGTACATAATTTAAACTACAAAAACGCGCCGCAGCGTGTTAAATATTGATATATAACGCCAGTGTCACCTGAAAAGGCACTATCATGCAATAATGTTTATCGAGTAGATAAGAGCAAATATTATCTGTGACTCTTCAAGAACGGTCTATCATGCTTGCTTTCGAATTACTTTCCGAATTGTCTGCTATGTACGGTGACTACTCAGTTTAATAGCTTTTCAAAGTTTTTCCATGCTTTCAGTCTGTAGGATTATGTCGTCTGCGGTTCTTAGCGTGATGTCTGGTCCGCTTGCTTTGCACTCTTACGACCTCTTCTTTAATCAAGCTCCGAGTTTTATGTCGTACCCGCAATGAATACCATTACAGAAACTGCGGCGCATTGCGAACTCGTCTCCTGGGAAATCCGCCCCTCTGTTTTAGGCGTCGTTTTGGACAGTCACAACTGTATCGAAAGTTTGTGAAATGAGTAGTGTGCTGGTTAAAATGCTCGAGGCTGAGTTTCCGAATCTTGTTACAAACATTTCTGTATTGTCAATATGTTGTAATTTCCGTGTGCAGGCATTTTTCTTCACACTATGTGATAACTTACACGGGTAGCGTAAATGGCAGTCCGCTCATTTGCGAGACAGAGAGGTAAGCCAGATTTTGGTCGCACCGGTACGCTGGATGAGCGATTCTTGGTCTCTCGCTTCAGCCGGTCTAGGTTTGGTTCTTAGGCAGTTTTCTCTACTCTCTGTATCTAAGATGTATAACACACAAACCGTTCAAACAGATCTAGAGAGTACTTTTGTTCTGTTGTGGCAACTACAAAAATGCGCATTTTTGTAGTTGCGACGTCAGAACAAAAATACTCTTAAGAATTGTAAAGCAACTACGGCCACACAAATGAAGTTCAAACAGAAGTTCACACAGAACAAATTCAGACGATTTGCAGATAGGTACCACTCATGCCTTCTATCCCTTAGCGTAACAAACGCCAGTGATAACACGAGCGATCTGTTCACGGCAATAAATTAAAAGTATTTGATAAATCGGGGATCTGCAATTGTCCACCGTTAGCGATCTCTCCTACATGTAGCATAATTGTTCAATCTACGGGAAGGATGCGACTCACGTGGTAGATAACTAGAAGGAAGAACACAGCGATTATCTGAACTCATCCTTACAAAGACATCTAAAACTATTTGCGAAGCCGGCTCAGGAGCTGCAAATTCAGAGCGAAGTGCTGCGGTGATGTTACTAGACTTTCACGCGCAAATGTGTCTTCCTTGTGATCTACCCAAGATATCGAGAATACATCCATGTTATGTCGGGGAATCTGCTGAGCGAGAGGATTCGAGTGAATGGCTCAAAAAATATCGGCTGGCTGTCTTCCAGACACTGTGATAACCGCCACGTGCCAGTTAGCCGGTTCCAGTTCATCAAGAAAAAACAAAGCGTCTCAGAGATACTGTCCCACACATTCAGTGAATACGCTCTCTCAGTCACTCCCCGCCAAAACGCGTGGTATTCTTTCTCCATCCTGAAACGAGATTAAAAAAAAATTGTTACGAACATATATTTTCTTTATAATTAACAATGAATAATGAATTAGACCCTGATCTGTAAGTACTTTTCCATTTTAAAAATATTTGTGAACTGTTTTAAATCTATAACCAATATGTGCAACCGATAACCTATATGTGCAAACGGAAAGACCGTGTAATATTTCAGGACACTCACTGAAGATACGTTGCAACTAAGACTAAACGAAAAAAACTTAATGTACAGCATGTAAAAGACGTTTGTATTTTGAACTACTGCAATTTATAACAGCTGCTGAGAAAATAGCCACCACAAGACATTTGTTTCCTTATATCCCCTGACATTAGTGAGTTTGTTACGGGTAAATGCTTTGCTGTTGACGCCATGATGTTATAAAGCACAATCTTCTATCCATCGTTGTAGCTTTTATGGAAAGTAACACAATGTTTGTACCCAGTGCACGCCTGTTATTATGAGTAATCAAACGAATATTTCATGGGGCAAGTGAGCCTCAATAGAGTGACTTCTAAGAGATAACCAGATTAAATGCTATTAATTTATTCATGAATGAGTCCAAAGCCTGAATGTGACTCCTAAATGATGAAATCATTTTAAAAATCACCGTAGACTGTCAGTTATAGGCTGGTCTCGGCGGAGGTTCGAGTCCTCCCTCGGGCATGGGTGGGTGTGTATGTCCTTAGGATAATTTAGGTTAAGTAGTTTGTAAGCTTAGGGACTGATGACCTTAGCAGTTAAGTCCCATAAGATTTCACACACATTTGAAACATTTTTTGTCAGTTTTATTATGTAACATGCCTTTATTGCATCTTACGTGTACCACGTCTGTCCAAAAAATTCTGCATTGAGTAGAGCGTTGTATCGCACAATTTGTAAATTTCGAGTTGGCAGAGTTAGAGGAGCAACGCGTGTGCATTAAATGTTTAGTGAAACTCGAGAAAAGCTTTACAGAGACATAACAAATGATGCAGAAAACCTGCGGTGGTGAGTGCTTAAGCCGCACTCGGTGTTACGACTGGTTCACACGGTTTAAAAATGGTTGGACGGAAGTTAAAGATGGTCCTCGCTCAGGACGCGCTTTGACGTCTACCGACGGCGAGATTGCAGAAGAATGTAACATTTCAGCTGGATCATGTCATGAAATCCTAACACAGCGTCTTGGAATGCATCGTGCTGCCGCGAAGTTCGTCCCACGGGTCATGAGAGAAGACAAGAAAGCGCCTCGCACTCTGTGGAGAGCTTTTGGATCGCGCAAATGAGAACGAGTTGTGCCTTAAGAGAATCATAACCAGTGATGAGACGTGTGTCTATGATTATGATGTTGAGACCGAGGTTCAGTCTTCACAATGGGGCCGGCCGGAGTGGCCGTGCGGTTCTAGGCGCTGCAGTCTGGAACCGAGCAACCTCTGCGGTCGCAGGTTCGAATCCTGCTTCGGGCATGGATGTGTGTGATGTTCTTAGGTTAGTTAGGTTTAATTAGTTCTAAGTTCTATGCGACTGATGACCTCAGAAGTTAAGTCGCATACTGCTCAGAGCCATTTGAACCATTTCACAATGGGTGGGGAAAGGTTCTCCAAGACAAGAAATACCTCGTCAGGTAAGATCAAATGCCAAAGCCATGCTGATAGTTTTCTTTAACTTTGAAGGATTAGTTCGTCATGAATTTGTGCCACAGCGACAAAAGTTAATCGATGGTACTATCGTGGCGTGCGAGAAGGAAACGGCCTGACGTATGGCGAGACAGTTCACGGCTCTTGTATCACGATAACGCACTCGTACATACACCCCTGTTGGTGCGTGATTATTGCACAAAAAACTAAATCACTGTGCTGCCTCACATCCTCTGTACTCTCCAGACATGGCCCCTGGAGACTTTTCTTTTATTCCCAAAGTTCAAGGCCCCATGAAAAGGACGAAGATTTGCAACGATTGACGATATTAAAGAAAATTCGTAGACGGTAATTTACGCTATGCAGCAAGAGGCGTACCAAGACTGCTTCCGGAAGTGGAAACGGTGTTGGAGCAATTGTGAAGGAGAGTATTTCAGAGGAGACACGCACAATAAGTAAAAGGTAAGCGTAGAAAAATTTTGTGGACAAAGTTCCGGAATTTTTTTTTAACCGACCTCGCGTTACTGGCCAGTTACGAGTATTTTCAAATGTCCTTTTCAATTTCATGTGACTTCGTTCGTCATCTACGTGGGGTCTGCATGATTACTATTGGATTTGAGAGGGTTAAGTTAGAGGGTGGCCAGATGCCCTTCCTGCCACCACCTCATTACCCTCTCCCAACCTCCATCCCCAAAGACCGAATATGTCTACCCCAACTGGGAACGTTCTCTAAATGTTTGCTAATCGTTTGACTGATGCGGAACATGGGTACCAGCCCGGTATTCGCCTACTGGAATGTGGGAAACCGCCTAGAGATTACATCCAGGCTGGCCGGCATACCGACAGCCATTCGTAATTTGCCGGACGGCGGGAGGGTGGCAGTTTTAAAATGAACGGTAAACAGGTAAGCGCAACGTGTCCTTTTGCTTTCTCATCTATAAACACATCTGCTACAATATGCAAAAGAAAACATTGTGCTGTAAGTAGGCTGTTTATGTTTTCTCTATGTAAGTAGGCTGTTTATGTTTTCTTATTGGCAACGTTACGTAGCGCTCAATATGAAAATCACTGGCTGTGCTGTGTGCAGTCTGTGGCTAGTTTGCATTGTTGTCTGCCATTGTAGTGTTGGGCAGCGGCAGCTGGATGTAAACAGCGCGTAGCGTTGCGCAGTTGGAGGTGAGCCGCCAGCAGTGGTGGCTGTGGGGAGAGAGATGGCGGAGTTTTGAAATTTGTCATGAACTGCTATATTTATATATGATGATATCAAGGTAAATACATTGTTTGTTCTCTATTAATATCTTTCATTTGCTAACTATCCCTATCAGTAGTTAGTGCCTTCCGTAGTTTGAATCTTTTATTTAGCTGGCAGTAGTGGCGCTCGCTGTATTGCAGTAGCTTGAGCAGCGAAGATTTTTGTGAGGTAAGTGATTTGTGAAAGGTATAGTTTAATGTTAGTCAGGGCCATTCTTTTGTAGGGAATTTTGAAAGTCAGATTGCGTTGCGCTAACAAAATATTGTGTGTCAGTATAAGCAGTCATGCATAAATGATAAAAAGGGGACGTTTCATATGTCGACCCTTAGCCGAGGATACCTCACTGGAATCTTCTGATTTGTTGTTGTAGTTTGTGTAATTAGTGTAGATTTTGTTTATTACTAGCTCGTAATTGTAGAGAAAATCTCCTTTGTAGTTGCAGTCTTTCATTGTTGTACAGTAAAACAGTTGTGGCATGCATGTAGATTTGCACCAAGTATTTCGCAGCTGCAATTAACTAGATATTATTTTCAGTGTTATGTTAATGTGTTCTCTTATTTTTGCTCTTCAAATTGTGCTTTTCTGTGTTGTCGTGTGAAATATTGTGACAATAATGGCGTGTGAAAAACGTAATACTAGGCTCCAAAGTAAACTGAGAAATGACAGTGAAAATGAAAGCAGTGTGTTAGCGCCACCGAGTAATGAATTAACTGATGTTCAAAGTAGTAATTTGGTAATTGTGCATAGGGAAATGGAGCGGGCTGCAAACAATGGTGTAGACAGTGAAACAGGTAGTGAACAGGGAAGCATTATCGATCGATCGGTCGGCAACAGCTCGCCTCAGGAATCCGAAATGACAGGACACAATTTCGCAAATACTGTAGATTCAGGTTTTGGGTTATCACAGTTTTCTCAAATAAGTCAAGACGCATTTTCTGCTTGTCAAAATGTGAATGTTGCCGGTGCAAATGCACTGCCGAAAAGCGTAGAGAAACAGATTCCAGACACTAATACATTATTATTGCAATTAATGCAACAAATGGAACAAAATCAGAGACAAATGGGACAAAATCTTAAAAAGTTAGACACAGTGGAACAAAATCTCAAAAAGTTAGACACAGTGGAACAAAATCTCAAAAAGTTAGACAAATTGGAACAAAATCTTCAAAAGTTAGACACTACACTTGAACAAACACGTGAAGATTTAACCACTGGGTTACATAACATCGAATCGAAATGTCAAAAGGTCTGTAATGACGTAAAAACACAAATTTGTGAGCATTTCCAACCTATTTTTTCGCGTCATGAAAATGTATTACAGAATCACGAAGCAGCCATAAAAGAACTGCAAACTATTGTTCATGAAAATCATGAGACCTTGCAAGCTAAAATTGACTCAGTTGCATCTACCGATTCGGTTACGCAACTTGCAAGAACTCAGGAAAACTTAAAGGACACAGTAGATACCCTGAAAATTGGTTCAGAAAGACACATGGAGGAAATAAGTACACTATCGGAGAAAGTAGCCGAACTTTCGGATCAGGTCACTAACTTATCTACAAAGGTAGATGATGATCTGAATGACACAAGACCTGTAGCCTTCACTGACACAGAAGAGTATGAACAAATAAGAAAATTCAAACAAAATCAAAATCAAATCAATACACAGTACAAAAGAGAAATCTGGGAAGTACAAGATCAGTTGACGCAGGTAATACAAGAATTACGTATTTCAGAGGACACTCGCGCTCCAATACGGGAAGAGGGACATAGAAATACGGAACAACCACAAAATAATAACACAGGACACTTCGGAAATTATGAAAGAAATTGGTAAGGCGCATTGGATTTTGAGATGGAACCGCCGAAACGACGTAACAATGACCGATATGCGACTCGCCGACATGATGACTTTGACTATAAGCTGTTCATTACTACACGTAAATTCAAAACATTTAAGAATTCTGGCAACGACATTCATCCACAAGCGTGGCTCCATCAATTCTCTCATTGTTTTCCTCCCAACTGGTCATTAGAGCACAGATTAGAATTTATGTGTGGCTACTTAGAGAATGAACCAGCTGTAAGAATGCGATCGGTAATTCACGATTGCCACAGTGAAGGAGAGTTTTACCATGCCTTCCTCTCAGCATATTGGTCTCAAGCCACACAAGACCGAGTAAAACATGGCATCATAATGATGAAACATTTCGAACAATCTGAATTTTCCAGTCTTGTGAAATATTTTGAAGACATGTTGCATAAGAATCAGTATCTTTCAAACCCATACAGCCCCTCAGAACTCATCCGCATTTGCTTACTCAAATTGCCTGAACATTTACGACATATTATTTTAGCAGGACGTTGCAAAGAAGACATTGAGGCTTTTCAGGGACTGTTACAAGAATTAGAAATTGACACAGACAGTCGCGGGATGCGAAAACAGGAAAACAATCACTACAGGTCACATCCGTCACAATTCCGTGACGACAGAAACAATAACTGGCCACGACAAGCCTATTCTTACAACGCAAATCGTGACCAAAACAGACACCACCCATATGACAACCATTGGCAGAGTAATAGTTACAGAGAAAGATCGCATTTCCGTAGTAATGAATATGACAGAGATAACCATAGAAACAGACAATATGGTAATCAGAACTATTATTATCAAGGGAGACAGAATAATTTCAGACGCAACAGTTCAGCGCGCAGTTACGATTCAGGGAGAAATTCTCCACCACATGACCGACACGAAAGAAACTGTGTAAACTACCGACAAAACGACAGACCTGAATTCCATCAGAACTGGCGAGCTTTAAACAGAGCTGGGCCCTCTCGGCAAGGCGAATTTGTGGAAGTTAGGCCTCCTAATCCCAGTAACGACGCGCGGCAACAAAGAGACAGACAATGACTCGCACCGCAGGCATACACGTGCGCCGGCTGGCTCCGAGAAAAATAACATTATATCTGGTACTGCTAATGAGATTTTAATGCAACATTTTGGTTTACTTGAAAATATATTCTGGATTTAAAGTACTTTCTGTGAGATACCAGGTGACACAGTGGTTAGTTTATTTGACAGCTACACGACTATATCACGATGTTACTAATGTGTGACACAATTTACATTGTTGCTCTTGCGGAGTATCTGTTTTATATCTGCACAGTTTTTCTGAATTCTTCTCGAAAGTAAAACAGGTTTTAGTAGTAACTTTTGTAGTATAGCTACAATGAGACTGCCTTTTCCGTAGCACAACAATACGTTACATTACAGTACTTTCTTCATCACGGCAATAAGCGTAATAACTAAGACATTTATACGCAAAGCATTTCACTTTTGTTTATCATGAGGTAAGTACATTGACTTCTGCAGAACTTAGCTTTCGGAGGACAATAACTATGGCACTTCCACAGAGATTATCTTACAGCAAAAGGCACATTTAGCGCTACAGTACACGTATTTGAGTCATTAATTTTGTACTTAAAACATTTATTTTTAAAGATTTTTTGAATTACAAAGAAAGTTTTCCGTGATACATTTCATTCCATTGCTGTAATCTGTAACACCTGAGGGTATAATTACATTAATCCTCAGGGGGGTACACGCTTACTTTGTGTACCATGTGTGTGGCAACCACAAGGAACCCTAGCTAATATGGTATTTGCTTATACAACTTTACACATCGGTACCATATTTCTCTAACACAGAATTACACAGCTATCTGATTATTTGACAGAGAAACAAACATTCTTCTTACTACATCAGTGATAAATGTTTACGCAATTACACAGTTGGATAACTTCACACTTATGAAACTGTATTTTGTCTGTACTTTGTAAACTGTTCATATTTTTTTTTCGGAACCATTGTGATACTATGAGAGCTTTGAATGATGTATTTGGTATGGGATCATGATTTTTAAAGTACGTTTGAGGCAGATGACACTTTTGACATGAGCAGAGAATTTTTTTAATTATTGGAGGAAGCTACGACAATTTTGAGATTTGACTGAGGTGTTATGATGTTATTTTTACGACGACGATGTGTATTATGCTGCTGAGGTACGTTTATGATTAATAGGCTGAGGCTATATGAGTTATTTGATTATGCTTCATATTTATAATGACGAAATATTGACGAGTGTCGATGGATACGTATATGTGTAATAAGGTAAGGAGTAATGAATAGTGGGTAGGGACTCTTGACTTGTGAAACAGGATGTTGGAAACCAAGAATCGTACTTTAAGAGTTATGAAATGTGTGTAAATGCGCGACTGTATCACAATGCTGACGAATATTTTATTTGGACACTTATATTTATAGGATTTTCTTTCTACAGATTTGCAACGCTAATTCTTGACCTGTGAAATATTTTTATGTGAGACTGTCACTGTAGCGGAAACTGCTGTCGTAAGTATTTCCGTAAGAAAGTTAAGTGACCACCTGCACGTAATGCGTCGCGGGCACCCACCTGGGCGACAGCCGCCCGAAAAAAAAGCCATTAGCCTTTCAGCGGCACAGGTAGAAAAAAAAAGGGAGGCCATTATCCTGGCTATTGACGTTCCTTTGTAGAAAGCATCGCAAATATTACACGCTCATTACCTGAAAACATATGGTTACTCGTACTTTATGCTAATTACTGAAATGCTTATGAATTGATGGGAAATATTTGTACATCTGCACACCTGATTATGACAAGTGTCTTTCTATGAGAGTTGAGAGCTACTGACTTACGAAATGCCACATGACTATTGAATGATATTTTTATGCTTTGGTTTGCGTAATTGCTTATTTCATTTGACATCTGTTTTCCAGCTGTGTTGCAGCATTGGTTTTATAAAATAAAATTAAATGCATTTGCTAATGTGAACACTTTCTGTCAACAGATCTATTAAATAATAATTTTGTGATCCACATTCTTCAAAAAAGGAGCACTTGGAAAGGAAAGAACAATAAGAAGGGACTAGTAACAGTAACTGCATACATAATATTCTTTTCAAGTACATGGTAATATTTCTTTTACAATAAGTTGTTGTGGTGCACCACTTTAATTACTTAGACATTAAGATGTGATTATACACTTCCCTTATCTGCATTGTTGTTTTTACTGTAATATCTTTTCTGCTTGAGCTTTGTCATGTATAGATATAAGTTTTATATTTTTTATATTTTTTATATTTGCTGCTGCTGTTTGCCAGGCATAGTGCTACTGAATTTTAAATTGTGTTACTCTGTTAAGCTAGTTTTACTACTGACTTATTTTTCTTGTTACTGCACATTGGCTCATATTAGTTGTAATGTTGTATTGCTTGGTAATTTATATTTACTGTAGCTTGCTTTGCAATTTTCCATTTTTTTTGCATTGCTGTTTGTGTTAATTTGTTATGTGCTGCTGCATTGCCTCGTCCCTTAGTTTAGCATCTGAGCTCAGTAGATTTAAGTTAGCTTAAGAGGAGTAGACTATATAAGAAACTAACTATTATAAATTTATAAGAAATGCATTGAGAAGCTATCAGAAAATGGTCTGGCAAAATAAAAAGGATACTGTACAGTGGAGAAAAACTATTATTGACAGAGGATGTGAACAGAATACAGAAAGCAGGGAGAAAAACTATTTTTGACAGAGGATGTGAACAAAATACAGAAGGCAGGCTTAGATAGGACTTTTGGGAATAATGATGAATGAAGGGAGATCTCCAAGATGCAAAGAAAGTTTTGTTTGCAAAATACTGCAGTAAAACAAACCCTGTCCTTTCCTTGTATTATTCCGCTATATGTTTGTGTACCCTTGGGTATTTATGTTTTTCCTGTATTTATATGTTTATCTGATAAGACTTATATTGTAGAATTTTTCTAATACTAAGCTACATTCACTATGATGAGGAATACTGTTATCCTCGAATATAATTGGCATTAATAATATGTTATTTACTTTGTAAAGATGTTAGACATTATTTATTCTGTTTTGTGTTAATGCTCATGTGTGAAGTTGATGTTTCGAAAGTTATTCCGATCTTTTATGTATGTACTCATGTCATAATTCCTGTAATATTGATGTATATGTTTATTTCTATTCTTTTGTAAAGCCCCTATTATCTACAAATGTTATCTGTATTATTATGTTTCAATGATGTTTTCTGTATCTTTGTAATTGTATTCTCATGTTATAAAATTGTACTTGACACCAGTTCATCAAATTAAGTAACTTGTGAGTTACATTTCACTGCACACGTTTCTGTTGGTCATAGTATATGGACAATATGTGAGAAGTTGGGACTGTTAGTGTTTGCACGTGTGTTACTAATTCAGCAAGGGACTGGATAACAGCATTGCTGGTTCTAAGGACAATTCCAAAAACTTTGTGAGTGCACAAGTGGTGGTTTATGGACTTGCTATGTTCTCCGCAAGACTCTTCGATGGTGAATGTGCACCTGCACAATCGCAACAGATGGCTGCTGGCTATCTCTACAAGGACTACAGTGGGTCTGCATCTTTGATGACCCACCAGTACCATTATCTCTACAAGGACTACAGTGGGTCTGCATCTTTGATGACCCACCAATACCATTATCTCTACAAGGACTACAGTGGGTCTGCACCTCTGGTGGCCCACTAATACCGTAATCTCTACCAGGACTACAGTGGGTCTGCTCTGTGATGACCTACCTACCAAAATTCTTCAAAACGTCGAATGACTCTGCTGTGGGTTTGCTCTGTTGTAGCCCATTACCTGTGTGCATGTCGAGAGTCAGCGCTGTCTTTCCGTTGGAAGGACAACACTACTTCTTCAAGACTGCATAGAAATCCACTACTTCCGTGTGCATTGTCTTTTACTGCTCAGACTTTGAGAAAAGAAACGGCAGTTTCACTGTGATGAATGATCAGGACTGTCTTTATAGACTGTGAGAAAATTTGAGCTTTTGACCAACATAATATCAATAAGTGTGTGCATTTGATTTCTTTGTTATTGTAATTATGAAAAATTTTATCAAATCATTATTGGCCACTGCCCAAAAAAAAATTTGTAAAATTTTTTGTGGGGAGCATGGGGGCTATGTAAGTAGGCTGTTTATGTTTTCTCTATGTAAGTAGGCTGTTTATGTTTTCTTATTGGCAACGTTACGTAGCGCTCAATATGAAAATCACTGGCTGTGCTGTGTGCAGTCTGTGGCTAGTTTGCATTGTTGTCTGCCATTGTAGTGTTGGGCAGCGGCAGCTGGATGTAAACAGCGCGTAGCGTTGCGCAGTTGGAGGTGAGCCGCCAGCAGTGGTGGCTGTGGGGAGAGAGATGGCGGAGTTTTGAAATTTGTCATGAACTGCTATATTTATATATGATGATATCAAGGTAAATACATTGTTTGTTCTCTATTAATATCTTTCATTTGCTAACTATCCCTATCAGTAGTTAGTGCCTTCCGTAGTTTGAATCTTTTATTTAGCTGGCAGTAGTGGCGCTCGCTGTATTGCAGTAGCTTGAGCAGCGAAGATTTTTGTGAGGTAAGTGATTTGTGAAAGGTATAGTTTAATGTTAGTCAGGGCCATTCTTTTGTAGGGAATTTTGAAAGTCAGATTGCGTTGCGTCAACAAAATATTGTGTGTCAGTATAAGCACAGTCATGTATAAATGATAAAAAGGGGACGTTTCAGTGCCTTTAGATGAATTTGCAAGGACCGGGAAGTGAGTTGTTAGTAGCGTTTTTACTTACAAGGCGTGTTGTATAATGCATGCATGAAAGCAGGTTGTGATATGCAAGACCATACAGTAAATGTTCGATGTGCTTGTGCAGGAAGAAGTGTCTGTTCATAAATAGCACGAAACAGATTTTTAAATGTGGCACACGCAGCACCAGCGCTATGTATGCAGGTGAACAACGATACTGCAGATGCAAGCGTAATGATGTTTACCAATGTGTCTTACCTGTTTACTGTACTTTTGGTATTGTATTAACAGGCATTTGAAAGCGGCCAAAGGCCGAAACGGGCAAGCAATGTGATACTTATTCACGGTCCAATAATGACATCTTGCATATTAAAACTAAATGGTTTCATCTTTTAGAGTAAAGGGTGACTTATAAATAATAGAGTGCAGCAATGAGACGTCCTTTTTATTACGCAAATCCAGATTTCGGCTAGTGGCTAGCCATTCTCAATGCACTATTTTCTATTCTCGATGCATGTAAGTCCCTGTTGTTCGGGCGTCAGTCACATTCCTTTGAGTAGTAGTATTCAAAATAGTGCATTAAGAATGGCTAGCCACTAGCTGAAATCTGGATTTGCGTAATAAAATCTAAAAAAGGACGACTGATTGCTCCACTCTACAATTTATAATCCACATAACAGCCGCTAAGTGCACCCACTTTCCGAATGGAAGGTAACCTGATAAATGGTGACTGTCAGGCTCGGTATACAAACTGCTATTTCTTCCCGTATCTACAAGTAAATGAGAACTTAGATCAAAACTTTCTGTCTTCTTGACTGTGACATGTGCGACGTGTGTGGCAGCTCTTACCCCAGTAGCATCGGCGTGAGGTGTGCAGACACGTGTGTGCGGTCGTGGTGGCTGTGTTAATCAAAAATGGTTCAAATGGCTCTGAGCGCTATGGCACTTAACATCTATGGTCATCAGTCCCCTAGAACTTAGAACTACTTAAACCAAACTAACCTAAGGACATCACACAACACCCAGTCATCACGAGGCAGAGAAAATCACTGACCCCGCCGGGAATCGAACCCGGGAACCCAGGCGCGGGAGGCGAGAACGCTATCGCACGACCACGAGCTGCGGACGCTGTGTTAATCCTCTCATGGCTTGACCAGATTCTTGCCAGAATGATTCTAATCACAACTGACCCAAAAGTAATGGAGGCAGCGAATCTTAAGCAAAGATGACGGCATCTTCCGCACTAATTCTTACAAACGACGTAAAAAGTGAACGTAATATCTTTGTTAGTTTTATTGCACTGGTCATGTTGTGACGAAACTTCTTTGCCACAGCATTTTTGCATAATTTATAACTGTCACTCATTATGAAAGCGTCACTTGATGCAGCAAGTAACAAACTGTTCTCTTGAGGTGCGAAGTTCGGCATTTACAACATTACTAGCTGAAACTTTAACAATTAGTTGGTTGTACACTATGATGTTGACTCCTTCAGATGAGGTCATGAACCAGTTAGAGCTTGTGCTAGCTCGAACTATATTGATCTCAGTGTGAGGGCATTGCTATCCTGAGAGGGAGGCGCGGTCTTCAGGATTGCCTCCCATTGGTTGTTGCGGAATGCAGCGAGCCCTCACTAATGTTCGTTTCGTATTTCAGGCGCTTGAATCAATGGACCTTTTTATCAGTTATTACCAGAACTTCTGACATTTAAATAAAAAGTAGGTTTTAGTAGTTTGTTTGTAGTTTCTGACTGACAATAACTCATATCAGTTTCATAATTATTCCGGAAATCTAGATCATACAAATGAACAGTAGCTGTACACAAGATAAGTTAATCTAAGCTTTTCTGCCTGACAAATGAAAATGAGCAGCTCATAAAAACACGATTTCATGTTCTGATAATTACAACTGAATGTGCCAGTTTCAGATGTTCCCACCAATTAACCGAGTTCTATAGACTTGGTGCGTTGCTGTTTCAAGATTTTATACATCGCATAACGTTCACAGGTTAGTTATTACTGGCACATATTTTATTTCTTCCTCCCGCACAGGCCATGGAGGCCCCAAGGTACCAACTGGCCGCCGTGTCATCCTCAGCCCGCAGTCGTCACTGGATGCGGATATGGAGGGGCATGTTGTCAGCACACCGTTCTCCCGGTCGTATGTCAGTTTCCGAGACCGGAGCCGCTACTTCTCAATCAAATGGCTCCTCAGTTTGCCTCACAAGGGCTGAGTGCACCCCGCTTGCCAACAGCGCTCGGCAGACCGGACGGTCACCCATCCAAGTGCTAGCCCAGCCCGACAGCGCTAACTTCGGTGATCGGACGGGAACCGGTGTTACCACTGCGGCAATTCCGTTGGCGATAATTTATTTGCGCTATAATTATATTGTTAAATGTCCTAATTGAACGAAGACTTGTGGTACTGAACCATTCAATTTACTACTCAAACTTAGCTTCTACGTTTCAGGAGGAGACTAATTTCATTCGTCTTCTTGGTTACTAACAACGTTGAAAGTGTATTACACTTACATCTATACTATTCGAATCACTATGAAACGTACGACAGCGGGTTCGTTTTACTTTACTGTCACATCCTTTGGAATACAAAACCAAATTAACGAAGTGGTACAATCTGAAAAAGATTCACTTACGCCTCGTAGAACTTGCTGTGAGCAAGGCTCCCCTTGTCTACTCGCACAGAAGCTGGCTACCAAAGAAACTCAAGAAATGGCTCAAATGGTTCTGAGCACTATGCGACTTAACTTCTGAGGTCATCAGTCGCCTAGAACTTAGAACTAATTAAACCTAACTAACCTAAGGACATCACACACATCCATGCCCGAGGCAGGATTCGAACCTGCGACCGTAGCGGTCACGCGGTTCCAGACTGAAGCGCCTTTAACCGCACGGCCACACCGGCCGACAGAAACTCAAGACCAGGATAGTTTTCGTTAACTTCAAGTGTTCGTGACAAGGTGTGGCGCGAAACTGTAATATACTAATTTATGAAAACAGTACCGTTTAAGACACCAGGTACCCGCTTAATTAACATGTTGGGCAATCGTTAAGTATCAGACCAAGGCGAAAAGAAGAGCAGGTGGCGTCTACACACCGATGGCTTGCCTCAAGGCTCTCTGCTTGCTCTGGTGTGATTCAGTCTCTACACAGCAGCCCTGCCGAACTTGACCTGCCGGAAATTCCGGTATGCAGATGACCTTGCAGTTTCACATCAGAGTGAAAGTCTTCCTGAATGTGAGGAACACCTGACAAACAGGCTCTAAACTCCTGAATATTTTATGACATGGCGACTTAGACCGTTTTTCCATCTCTCTAATCGTCTAGCATCAGCAAAGAACAGCCCACGGTTTGGACATCTCGCCCCAGTCGAATTCAACGATAAACCAAACTACCTTGGTGTTACATTATACAGAACTCTGATATTCCATAAATGTATTTCCAAAACGGCTAAGATGCTACAAGCACGAATAGACCTGGTGAACAAGCTGGCAGGTAGTACATAGGGAGCAAACACATCAGTTCTCCGCGGTGAATCTCTTGCGTTAGAATACTGCGCACCAGTTTGTCTCCGCAGCGCTGGCATGGAGAAAGTCGATGTTCATCTGAATGCAGCCATGAGAATTATTAGTCGCACACAAACATATACACCTACATGCTGGCTGCCAATACGTCGAAAATCTGTATAGTTCACCTTCGCCGAAAGGCGGCTCTCCACAACCTTTGCCAGCAAATTTCTAAAAATGAATCAATACCTCTTCACGACGATTTATTCTCACTGCATAGGAAACGCCTCAGATTTACAAGAGCAACATCTGAAGGTGCCCAAATGCTCTCCAAGTGGTTCAAGGTGGATACTGAATGGAAACCATGAGTGGCAAGTCACGAAAACCTGGAATCACGGACTTATTGACAACCCAACTATTAAATCTCCAGGCTTTCATTACTATAGGGAAGAGGTAGTACAGCTTAATAGATTCCAGACTGGAGCAGGTATATGCAAATACGAGGGCTGTTCAGAAATAAGATCCGATCGGTCGCGAAACGAAAAACACAGTGAAAATCAGAAATGTTTTATTTCCAACAGTTAGCTGCACCATCTAGCTACTTCTCTACATAGCCATTTATCGTAATATTTCACCAATTTTCCAATATCCTCGACACAGAAGGCGGACGTTTGTACTTTCTGCCATTTCTGTAAGCTGGTCTGCAGCTAGTTGTCTGTGCCAAAATGTTGCCTCATAGCCAGCGATTCATTTGAGCAGAGATGCAAATCAGAGGGAGCCAAGTCTGGACTGTATGGTGGGCGATCAAACAGTTACCATCGAAGGCACGCTGCAGGAGCGTCCTCATTGCCCTTGTAGTGTGCGAATGAGAATTTTCATGAAGAAAGAAATGAATGACAGCCACATTGTGTGGACTGCATGAAATCAAGCGAAATCCCTCACAAGCACTCATATTTGGCAGGAGACACTAGTGCTTTAGGCATCTTTTCATGCACACTGTGCGCTCAAAACTTAAAAGAGTGATGTGACGCGATCGACGGGCATACCAGACACACTGCCCAACACACCTATGCAAAGCTCTATCGGAATTTCACCGTCATTTCCATTTCGCCATCGCTCTGACTGTAGTGATATGCAGACAATAAGTCACGTTGCAGATGGGTGCTCTAACAGAGGTTTTCATGGTGGTATCAAGAGTCAGTGTGAAACATCCGATGAGGAGCTCCACCGTATTGAGTCTCTCAACATTCGTGTGCAGTCTGGGCTGTTGAATGTTTATACTGTGTAAATAGATGCACATGTGTACATTTGGATTAAATGTGTGTTGTTGTAACTGACGCATACAATAATAACAATAATAATAACGTTAAATCTACTCACTGATGTGGCGTGTGAAGTATAATTCCTTGTACGCCTCTGTTCGAGCAGTTATTTGCCTGATTACGTCTTTGCGACAGCTACAGGGCAGATACATAGGGAGATGACGTACACTTACAGTTTCTGTCCTAAGAGATAGTAGTTTTCTCACCAGTGCCTGCCAATCAAGATTTTCGATATTTCTGTTTCACTCTCTAGCCAATAAAAAAGGTTTGTGAATATTCACATTATCCTCCTCTGGATGCGCTCGATATTCCCTGTTATGGGTCCCATATAACTGAGCAGTGTTAAAGCATGGGTCCTATAAGTGTTTTGTATGCAGGCACTTCAGCAGACAAGCTGCATTTCTCTAGTACCTTAATAGGGAATCGCACCGGCCATTAACCTTACCTGCAACTCACTCCTTGTGGAGGTTCCGGACCACATCTCTTTATCTCTACATGTTGCTGCTCCCAGATATTTCAGCCACATGACTAACTCTTGTTGTGACCCGTTAACTCAGAAGTCAAAGAATAACAAGCTTTTATTTTTTTTTTAATTTGGTGTTTGCTGTTAACTGTAACTAATGTAAATAAAAAAGTACACAGAAACGTGATTTTATTCAAATTATCTCCTTAAGCTGCTTTCTCCAACTCCAGGTTCCCTACCTCAAATTGTTCTGTGGAGCATCCTCTATGCGCTGTTAAATTTTTGCACGCTTTTACGGTTCACCCTTACATGATCCACCTTGTATGAGATACATGTGCAATGAACAAGCTTGGCTCCATCTGACAAGTAATATTCTTTCCGAAGGCAGAAGAAATATGAGTGATCATACACGAAGTTACTTGCAGAGTACAAAATTCATATACTGCTATGTGAGTAATCATATCTTTAAACTTGAATTCATCAGTGACATGGAAATGTAAATAATTCATAAAAGTTTCAGTTCAGTCTATAATTATTAAGAATCAAATTACAAACATGGATACAGGAAAGATTTCAACTGTCCATACGTGCACTATGTGGCATACAAGGCCACCACATAAGAAGCAATTAAACAAAGAGTAATTGTATACATGTTAGAAAAACGATGATGTGATGTATTCAATACGCATGTTATTTTGCTGGATTAACGGAAATCCGGTCTCGGACCATATCTATCGAAAGCTGATTATCTCATTGACCAATGAACATTAAGTCAGAACAAAAGTAAATGAACATGAATGGCCTGAAAATGCTAGCCACAATCTCACCATACTTTTTAACTCGCTATACGAGAATGATGACAGGCGAAATACCCTCAGACTTTAAGAAGAATATAATAATTTCAATCCCAATGAAAGCAGGTGTTGACAGATGTGAAAATTACAACTATCAGTTTATTACGTCACGGCTGCAAAATACTAACGCGAATTCTTTAGAGACGAATGGAAAAACTGGTATAAGCCGACCTCGGGGAAGATCAGTTTGGATTCCGTAGAAATATTGGAACACGTGAGGCTATACTGACCCTACGACTTATCTTAGAAGCTAGATTACGAAAAGGCAAACCTACGTTTCTAGCATTTGTAGACTTAGAGAAAGCTTTTGACAATGTTAACTGGAATACTCTCTTTCAAATTCTGAAGATTGCAGGGGTAAAATAAAGGGAGCGAAGGGCTATGTACAATTTGTACAGAAACCAAATGGCAGTTATAAGAGTCGAGGGGCATGAAAGGGAAGCAGTGATTGGGAAGGGAGTGAGACAGGGTTGTAGCCTCTCCCCAATGTTGTTCAATTTGTATACTGAGCAAGCAGTAAAGGAAACAAAAGAAAAATTCGGAGTTTCGGAGTAGGTATTAATATCCATGGAGAAGAAATAAAAACTTTGAGGTTCGCCGATGAGATTGTAATTCTGTCAGAGACAGCAAAGGACTTGGAAGAGCAGTTGAACGCAATGGACAGTGTATTAAAAAGAGGATATAAGATGAACATCAACAAAAGCAAAACGAGGATAATGGAATGTAGTCGAATTAACTCGGGTGATGCTGAGGGAATTAGATTAGGAAATGAGGCACTTAAAACAGTAAATGAGTTTTGCTATTTGGGGAGCAAAATAACTGATGATGGTCGAAGTAGAAAGGATATAAGATGTAGACTGGCAATGGCAAGGAAAGCGTTTCTGAAGAAGAAAACAAATTTCTCTTTCGAGTATAGATTTAAGTGTCAGGAAGTAGTTTCTGAAAGTACTTGTGTGGAGTGTAGCCATGTACGGAAGTGAAACAAGGACGATAAATAGTTTGGACAAGAAGAGAATAGAAGCTTTCGGAATGTGGTGCTACAGAAGAATGCTGAAGATTAGGTGGGTAGATCACGTAACTAATGAGGAGGTATTGAATAGAATTGGGGAGAAGAAGAGTTTGTGGCACAACTTGACTAGAAGAAGGGATCGGTTGGTAGGACATGTTTTGAGGCATCAAGGGATCACCAATTTAGTATTGGAGGGCAGCGTGGAGGGTAAAAATCTTAGAGGGAGACGAAGAGATGAATACACTAAGCAGATTCAGAAGGATGTAGGCTGCAGTACGTACTGGGAGATGAAGCAGCTTGCACAGGATAGATTAACATGGAGAGCTGCATCAAACCAGTCTCAGGACTGAAGACCACAAGAACAACAACGAGAATGATCATTAGAAAGCAACTTCAAAGTATGCTACTGACTTAAATCTGCCGTCCATACCAAAATCGTGGAAACAACAACCAGAGCTGGTCGTGGAAGACTATCCGGAAACGCCGTCAGACTAGAAAGCTTAGTCATTCAAACGGAGCACAACACCGAGAACACGCACGCAATGGCTCACTGTGCTTTTACCCAGCTAGTCAGTACTTGATCATTAGGTACAGAACATCCTTGCGATATGCTAGCTAGTCAAAATTCGTGGAAGAAATGATAATTTTGAATGTTGAAACTGTGACAATTTTCAATTTTTAGCGATTTAATCCTCTTCTGAACATAAAATCTGAACAGCGTTGCCTACCAGTTGGCCCTCTCAAGCCTGTATTGTTTAAATTGACATACATTGACACTATTATGGCGTGAAACACTTTTTAGGTGTAAGTCCTTTTAAAATAATTTTATTTATTACAAGTTCACATTTAAAAAAAATACAATTTTTATACTTTTTCTTGTGGCTTTTATTCTTATTGCAAATTTGCGCATGGTCTACAGACAACGGCGTATAGATATGGCGCACATGTAACATGTAATCAGACTACATTTCATTCCCATTCATCGATCATGTTGAAGGAAACCATCGGTGACCAGCGCCTTGTTTTTCTCTTCACACTGTAGTACTGCGTTCTCTGGTCCACGGTGTCAACACCGCTCTTTGTGGCATTGTTTGTCATTATAACTTCAACCATCCTTACTTGTGATGATGACGCAGTTGGTTGATCAGAAAAGAGCTAAGGATGGTAACAACTTTGTTTTTATTAGGAACGTAAGAGGCTGTCCTCACATCTGGTGGAAACCAAATAATGTAGAGGAAGCTTCACATCGTTCAGGCATTTCACCTTTGTTTTTTCGGATAGTACCGACTGTTGTCTGATCTTTTGACAACAAATAATGTGCTAAATCGAGAGATGTAAAAAAATTATTACAGTCATATTACGTCCGGACTTTTCAACTTCAATCACCAGGGTTTTCACAACATTGTCTCCACAGCTGTGGTTTCATCCTCCTTTTCCAAATACACTTTCATCTTCCAGCAGTAGCTTGTAGCATTGTCACAAATGCCCTGCACTTAATTCCGTTTATACCCGATTTTGATGGGATGTGTTGTCGACACGGAGAGCGACCTTATAATGTGACCAACTGTTCATCCACGGTCATGCACCATCCTGGAATATAGGCATCCCTAAGGGTAGTTTTCCACATCTCAAAAACTTCTCTGGTTGGTTCAGTTTGTCACTTGGCCTACGCTCACGTCGGGCTGCTGCAACCGCAACACTCTCAAGATAACACGAAAGCGGTTGCGAGACATAATTTCATTAAACAGTGGTCGGCCATTCTAAACACTCGAAAACAGACTGATATTTTCATTTCTTGACTTGTAAAATCCAGCCAGGATCAGAAAACTAAGAAACCTTTCCATTTCATGCATGTCTATATGTACCCAGCTCTCATAAACGATTCGCTCTCCCACGTTGGTCCAAAAACACACTGTGTCAATGAGAGGAACACGAAAGAGCAACATAAGACGAGATTCTTCATTATCACAGTTCCTAATCGAATACATCCTTTTTTCTCCGCCTACCTGAAATACCAGCTTGAGGAGCTGTGGCCTACATTTCATTCCCATTACGAGAAAACAATAAGTCACACTCAGCAGATTTTGTACATTGCCTTTCTCCATCTTCGTAAACGGGTTCTTCATGGTCATCATCTTGTGGTTCTGAGTTTTCAAATCTACTTCATCATCGTCATCACTGGAAGTTTCACATTCACTATGTGGGTTATCAGAATCAGAAGACTGCTCCAACAATTCCCTTATCTCCTCATCTGACAGTTCTCTCCCCGTAACACTTTCAGTTTGTGGAACATACAACTGTCATCAAATAATACACCAAAATAAACATGTGCTTATCACAACGAGGACTGTTGAACACTGAAAGAATAACAACAATGGCAAATGACGTAACACACGCTGCGTAGACAGACATCTGGTTGTTGAAAAATTGCTTCTAATCACACCGGTCTGCGAGGTCCGTATTGGAGGAAACGTGCTCCACCACTTTAACACAAAGCCATAGGTAAGTTTTCACAGTTTTTTCTGAAATTATGACTAGTTAACAAATTAGGAAATGTTATAAAATTTCATTAAAATAAAATGTACAGTTACTAATAGAGAGGATATTAAACATCACGAGCCTCTGAGGCCCAAAGGTAGGTAAAGGGCTAAGCTATTTTCCAACACCACTAGTGACTATAACAGCGATACGGTTATTTAATGGTGGGAAACAACCACCGATTTTCCTTTTTGAAGTCCCATTTGAAGACGGAATTCTGCTCATTAATAATATGGAAATTCGTCTTTGATACAAGTGTACACAACATCTTTCGTCGCATGCAACAGTGGAGAATAGAATCCAAGCGGAGACAGACGTCAGTAGAACACATACAGTTAGGTGGTTTACAGAGAACAGTAAGTTGTGGTGGTAGACATTTGATGGTCAGGTTCGTGTACGGCCTTTTTATCAATTAACTGTGGACATTTGTTGTTACATCACGGCACCGCATGACTCAGATGCTACAGTAGAAATAGTTTCCAACATGGCACCCAGAATATTCCATTTTTAGATTGGTGCGTAAGTCCGTAGTGTTTTTGTTTTGCACGTTGACATGGTTTAATTTGTCAATTGCCATTTTTTATTTGTAGTTCACTGTTGCTATTTGACTATACACAACGTCGTTTTGTCATTTGGAGATAGTGTAGCTGTGGGCTCTAGGAAACTGAGTGCCGAGTGGAGAAATCAGTACATGTTCGAAATATTCTTTTGGTTGAGTTCAGTAGAGCGCTGACAGCAGCGCAGGCAGCCAGAAACATTTGCGCCGTGTATGGGGATAATGCCATCTGGCAGAGTACGGCAAGAAAATTTCTTCCTCGTGTTAAGGAGGATCGTTTTGACATACGCTCCACGATCGTGCGACATCTGCATGCAGTTGGGAAAGTTCAAAAATTAAATGCACGGGGACCGCATGCTCTAAGCCAAAACCACAAAAATCAGCGGATGGCCAATTGTCCATCTTTGCTTGTTCGTTATCAAGTAGCTCGTGAACAACACCGACCATTCCTATGCTGTATCGTTACTGGTAACCAGAAATGGTGTCTTTATGCTAACATAAGGAAAAGAAGGGAATTGTTGAGCCCAAACAAAGCAGCAACTCCCCGTAAAAACACCTTCATGTGCGTCTACGGAGGATGATGTTATGCATCTGGTGGAACAGTGATGGTGTGGTGTATTACGAACTGCTTCCCTTAGATGTAACCATCACTGCTAAAATTTATTGTCAACAACAACGACGCCATCCAAGAGCAACGACTATACAAGAGTTGGGTCGGGAATTCATTTTGTATTATTCACCTGATCTTGCCCCCTCAGATTTTCTTTTCCGCTCTCTATCGAATAGCCTTCAAGGGATTTCCTTTCCGGATGAAAATGCGCTCCCAAAGTGGCTTGGCGAGTTCTTCGCCTCAAAACCGTGTGATTTCTACAGTCGCGGAATCGAAAAGTTACCCCAGCTTTAGCAGACTGGTAAACAGTGATGGATAATATATTACAGGTGACTAAAGTCTTTGTTACGTGTCTGTTGTGTTTATTAAATTTATAGAAAAACTTTTCGAACTTATGCAGGAACCAAATATTAAGAGAACAAGGCTATTGTGGATTCCATTAAAATGTACAGGTATTTTATATTCCTTTCTAGTAACTAAATAATTATTCTCCACGAATATTTTAATAAACAGCAGATGCTGTTTTATTATTTTGCGTTATTGATGCCTCTTCCATCGTCTCTAACTCATACAACATTTCTGCGTATTGATTCACAGTTACCCGGAAAGAATATTTTAATACAAAAACGCTAGCGTCGTGTAATTTTGAACCTAATCAACAAAACGTTTGGCATGCGATAGTATATCGGCGATGCACGACAGACTGCGGTGATGTATGCTGACAGAGATGTTTTGTGCTTCAAGGAGAGGCTGAAATTTCGAATACGAAAGTCCAAAAATAGTAGGGTAATATAGTGCTTCCTTCCAAATGCATCTCACGATATGATAATGACGGCAAAATTAGAGAAACTCAAACTCGCAGCAGGCTTACTGACAAATGTTCTTCTCTCGCAGCCTCCGCTAATGGTATAGAAAACGGCGAAATGATTATGACACTGGAAGAACCTTCTGTGTAACTGCCACGAAGTGGCGTGCGAGGTATACAGTCCTCCACAGTTGCAGTGTATGTGAAGAACGATATTTTTAAAAAACATGTTGAACTGATCACAATATTTTAATTTCCTGCTCGTCTCCACCAGCGTCTGATAGACATATTAGAACAAAACAGCAATTATTGACCTAAGCGATACGATGACATCACTTAACGTAGTGACCTGTATTGTCCCAGTGTAGTTAAGTATGTATAACTCCGAGTCAGTAACAGTTCCTGAGGGCTATTAGGATCCAGTACTAAGCAGAATTGGTCTCTTCTGTTTGCCGGATAATAAACTATGATTCAAAACGTGAAGAAAAATAGCAAAAGAAGTTTTAATTGTTTGGAAATGTCATTCTTGAACAAGAAAAACATAGCGGTATCCTATCATACTAATTATAATTTGTATTTTTATTCTAGTTTACCAAGAAAAAAGTGATTTTGATTTTTGAAGACTTTTATTTAACTCTATAAAGCGAAGTGTATGTATAGCCCAGTATAGTTCTTAAACGCAAGAAGCCATTTCAGCCAAGTGTGGCTTAGTAGCACGAAACAGTTGCTGTCGGGGTAAAATAACCATTGCAACCCTACTTGGAGGGATGAGTGAGGGATAGTGCTGACGTGTAATTTCAACCAAACTTGGTGTGAATATGACTTATTTGAGAAGAACTATACTATCGGGTTAAACATCCGTGACGGCTACGGTGGAGTTGTAAAAGTAAATGAAACCAAACGATATTAGTGTCGAACAGTTTTCGGAATTTCTAGGTTGAATGGTTACTGTCCTGATGACAATTCACCACTAGGGGTGTGAGTGGCAGCAGGAGACCACAATATGTGAGGAACACCTGCAACAATTCAGCGGTACTTGAATGACTTAGTGTCTGGAATAAAACAATGCTGTGCTAAGACGCTTCTAGGACCCTTAGGGGTGGGATGAGGCTGTGAAGTGGGCAATGTGTCAAAACAGTTGAACACGAACCATATTATTATCGAATCCATAGGTTTCGAAGCATACTTATTCTTCTAAAAACAAGTAAATAAAAAAATGAATTTTACGCTGTAGACATATTTCTTTGACACATTTCTTTCTAGTACTATTTGACAAAAGATTGAGATAAATAAACACGCCATCAACGTCAATTTAATCAATAAGTTTCCAGTAATTTTAACTTTGCGACCACGATATATTTCGTATATTGTGGAAACTAGCTCTTATCTATGCTTGGTCATAACCGCATGTCACCGCATAACATTTCATTTTGCTTTCTGCACAACTTTTTGCTAACAACGGGAATCTTTTCTGAAATGTAAAACAGTGAAGAGATCAACGAATATTTGTTAATTTACAATATTTTATACTGATGAAACTGCGGTGGAAGATTTCTTTTTGTTTTGTGAGACGCTATTACTTCGAATTTTCGTGTACACGTCTTGTCAGGATTAACACCCCTCAACTTATTGTTAACATTAATGGGAACAATTTAGACACTTCCATCATTGTTTTGTCAGGTCCTAGAATATCCAGTGTATGGGAAGTTATTTTACAGTTCCTTTGTCTTGCTACATCGTAACTGGTTTCTACTGCCATTTAAGCAGGGAACAACATAGGCATACTTCGCTACATGTTATGCAAATCTCCCACTCTAATCATTTACATACAAAAAGAAACACACACACACGATGGCTATTACATTTGAGCTACTGAAAACCAACCTTCAAATAAGCTTCCGAACACACAAAACATTACCATCATAAATTTGTGACAGCATAGACCAATCCTGTAAATTTGCCCGTTCATTGTTTATAAGTTATAAAACGTACATAAAACAAACTGGAGGAAATACCACGAGAAGATTTAAAGAACATCTCAATCTGATTGACACGAAAATATCTTAATTTAGTTCACACATAAAAGAAAAAAACTGTGGTGTTGTCCGCAGAACGAGGACTCATGGAAGGGAAGGGACAGGGAAGGGAAAGGAAGGGGAAGGAAATCCGCTGTGCCCTTTTGAAGGAAGCATCCCGGCATTCACCTTAAGCGATGTAGGGAATTCACGGAAAAACGAAAACTTGGTGGGAAGACGCGGATTCGAATCGCAGTCCTTCCAAATCTGAAAAAAAGACGCTAAGTTTCCTTCTGATGAATTTGATAATGCCAAAATAGTCGAAAGTGGCCAATTGCGATGCTGCAACGTCGATGCAGTGAAATTCATTTAACTGAGACAAATGTTAACCAATTTGTAGCCACAAGGCTGAACGGCAGAAAGGCAAACTGTAGATAAAGAAATAAAGACTCGTGAAATTACTCTGTACTCGGAAAATCGAGGAGTCGGTATCCCTCGCGAAGTTCAGCTAGCAAAATTCACGTGCTACAAGGCACGGAGCGAAGTTGGTTGTGGTTTGCAGTTCTGAATTTTGAAATTGAGTTAGTATCTTCTGAACGACAGCACTACCTGCAATTTTTGGCCTATTAGCGAGCGAGATACGAAACCTAGAGTGATTATTGTTGTGCGACACATTGCAGATGGTTTCCCAAGACTTTTCTGAGGACCGAAAACGGCTACGAGCCACATGGAGGCCACTAGTGGACAATAATTTCCGCTCTAGCGGTCGGACTACAAGTTTTCTGAAAAGAGTCACGTCACAAGACGACTCGTGTGAGTAGTGGCCTACATGTGGCCATTGAAACTTGTCTAGCTGGAGAACGCGAAGCTCTTTACCCTTATTTGAAAGAGCTGCAATTGAAGGGGCAGTGGACCATGGATCAGTGTCCATAGATAAAAGGCTTCCTTAGCTTTTACGATTATGTCTCTCATACTATACAAAAAGTATAGTCGAACGTAGCCGTTTCGACTCTGTAAAGCGAGAAACCACTACACATTATATGTTCGTTAGTTTAATAAGATGCTGTTACTGTGTTGGGGCTAGTCATCGGCAAAGATAAATGCTTGAATTTGGCATTAGTGATAAGGCAAGCTTCTTGCATGTGTGACCTTTAAGGCAACACCATCTCCCCCATACCGGTAGGCTGGCGAATGCCAGACGTTTAGCCGTTCAGCTTCATGTTGCCTTCCATGGAGACTCTACTTTGTCTAGTTTCTTTAATTTCACTCTCGGTGGAGTGCTTTTTCCATCTCCTGATAGGAGTATGAGAAATCATCTATTATTTCACACATTCATTCATTCATTCAGCCTGTTCGTTAGATCCCATCAAGAAGCAGAAACCGTCAGCAGTGTGGAACAAGCCAATTAATAGCAGACATGTAAGTCATAGAAATTTATTCTGTATAGTATATTAACAGCAAATTATTACTGTAGTGCTTAATGCTGTTCATTGTTATGATACATAAATTTAATCGAGTAGATTAAATAGAAGGCTGATCCTTTGAAAAAACTGCTGCCTCCTCAATTATACTACATAACTGCTGTTTCTCTGCTGCAAGTAGCTTAATATCACTTCATAACAATGGAATATTGTAACGAAAATGAGTCTATTACATTACTAGTATTGATGCAGCTTTACAATCAAAATTGCTGTTTGCCTCGTAACTAACAAAGGTTTGCATTCCCAGAATGTAGATACACGGATCATTTATAGAAAGAATATTTAATTAGATTTTTTTTAGTTTTCTTTTGAATTGTTTGGAATTCCCCATTTCCTGGTCTATGTTAGAAGCGAGTTTGTTGAATATTTTGGACTCAAGATACATAACTCCAATGTAAACCTAAGATATGGAAGCAAAGTCTGCACGAAAACTGTTTTTGTGTCACGTGTTTTGACTTATAAGTTACCAGCTTAAGATGATACTGTTTTTTCAGCAACGGAAACCATAAAGGAATAAACGTATTGGGAAACGAGTATAAGAATTTCAAGTTCCTTTCAAAAGGCTACTGTAAAATGTACAATTATCAACTTTACACGATATTCTTATTACTTGTTTCTGCTGAATAAACACATTTTATACTAAAAAATGAAAAGCCCTATGCTACCTATTTTCTACAGAATGAATTTATTGACTAGTTAACTAGTTTTAGGTTCCCAAGCATATCACACTTTAACTTACTATAGTCGCCATAGAAGAAACAATGTTTGTGAGGCACAAACACACAGTAAATTTCATCCTTGACAGTGTGGTGGTAACTCAATTTAAAAGACAGAAAGCTGAACAATAAATAAACCTAAAAGAAGGAAACACTAAATTCTAATACTGTGCCAACACAACAGTTGATATTAAGAAATAAACCCAATAACACAAAACAGAATTAGTAATCGACAAGATTGCTTCAAAAGGCATTAAACGCAGAAAGTGATACAGAAGCCAGTTAAAGAAAGAATTAACAACTGTAACAACAGAATGTATGAAGTACATAGGCAATCGCAATAAGATAAAAAGCAATGAATAAACACAGGAAAATGGAGGAGTATAAGGAACACATAGCAACACATAGTAAATGCCATAGTAAATGTCATACATAGTAAATGCCATAGTAACGCGAAAGTAATACAGTTTATAAGTTGTACAATAAATAATACAGCATAAAGGGAGCAAACAGGAAAAACATTAACGCTGTGCTAGAAAACCGTGCGTATATAACAGCTTACATTAAATAAACAACCCAAATAAAATAAGATAAATTATACAGAAACCGGTTGAAAAGAGTTAACAATTCTGACAACCGAACCAACAAACCCAGAAACTCAAACTGTTGTAAGCCCTAGAAATCAACGAACATCTAGTCTACAATGCTGTCTTAATCTTAAGTGATGATACACTGCTTAATGCTTCATCTCTTACAAATTTTACAAAACCTCTCAGTTTTCTTCTACTTTCTTCACTGCTTGTTCTTAGTTATTTTTCCATTTTCATGTATGTATTCGTTTCTTTTTGTTTTATAATGATTGCCTTTATACTCCATATATTAGGTTGTCACAATTGTTAATCTTTCTTTTAATTGGTTTCTGTATCACTTTCCGACTTTCATAACTCTTGGAACAGTCTTGTCAAGTATTAAATTTTATCTTATTTTATTGGGTTTGTTTATTAATGCCATCTGTCATAAGGGCACAGTTTTCAAATTTAGTGGTTATGTTTTTCCGGGTGTACTCCGTTTGTATTTATTTAGTGTTCAGCTTTTTGCCTTTTAAACTGCGTCACCGCCACACTGACAAAGCTGACGTTTACTGTGTGTTTGTGCCTCACTCTAGATGACTAACATTTTTTTCCAATTTTGTTTACAAACATTGCAACTGCTTTTCCGACGATAGTTAGTGAAAGTCTGCTGATGGCCTTGGAGGACGAAAACCGGTTAACTGAATAAATTAATCCTATAGAATATAAGCAATATAGTGATTTCCATTTATTGCAACGCCGTTCTGTCAAGAAGATACGGAAGAGTCAGTTAATTTTATTTTCTTATAGACTGATACTTTCAAAGAAGAAGACAGCATCCAATCATTACTAATAATGCTTTTTATTTACACAAACAACGCAGTAACGTGTTTCGAACCGAGAGGTTCACTTGTAAGACGGCTGTTCACGTCAGATGGACATTTGTTGAAGTTTGCGTAAGTTTTTTGCTCTTTATTCTTCCTTGCTGTGTAAAATCTTTGTATGGTTGTGCTGCTGAAAATCCTGCGTCAACAAATGTGCATCTTGACGTGAACAGCCGTCTGAATATTAATCTGTGGGTGAAAAACCGGTTACGGCCTATATTTGTGTAAATAAATAGCATTATGAATAGTTACCGGTTGCTGTCTCCTCTTCTGAAAGTATCAACCTACATTTTGTTCACATCGATGGTCGCAAAACGTCAGTTTTTGACAGAACTGCAACAACTTTAATTACTTTATGTACTCTGCTCCAGACAAAATTCCGTAAGACAGTGAAAATATTGAAAACAAACCAAACTCTTGTCTTTATGTCAACACAGTGACAGATGGATGACACACTAAACTGAGCTTCTTGATTAGCACATCTATGTGTAGATTCCATTTAACTTATTATCCAGATCCTAAAGAGCTTTACAGAATTTCCCGTTTATTGTGCAGCCATTAATATCTATTCAAATGGTTCAAATGGCTCTAAGCATTATGGGACTTAACATCTGAGGTCATCAGTCTCCTAGATTTAAAACTACTTAAACCTAATTAACCTAATGACATTACACACATCCATGCCCGAGGCAGGATTCGAACCTGCGACCGTAGCAGCAGCAGCGCGGTTCCAGACTGTAGAGCCTAGAGCTGCTCGGCCACAGCGGCCGGCTTAATATCTATTATTGACGCTAATATGTCATTACTGCTGTCTCTTCTCATCAACTGACTGAAGCTAAGATATTTCATCATCTCGATGTCCAGAGCTTGAACTCTTCTTCAACATTATATTTCAAACCGAGTATTGAGCAGTGTTCAGCTCTTATAATCAAACAGCCCTCACTCACGTAACTACAGACAAAAGCATAGCTCTCCCTGTACTATAGTGAGCTGTAAAAGTCTCTCCTTCTGGTTAGCATCGCAGGTGTACAGCGTTTCTTGAAATGAACAAGCTTATCTTGATTTCATCCAACAATAACTATCTGCAAATGTATTATTGAAGCTCTTCATTTCTGTGAAGTCAGAATATCCGTGCTTTGTGCTACTTTCATACTGAACTTCAGATCGCCCTTAGTACTTCTAGTCTTAGTCTTCACGAGATCGTCTACAAGATCTTTCTTACTGCGCTTATTGTTTTTATCTTTGTAATTTTAGACATACGGATCTTCTAAAAACCACTGTGTAGAGCAATTTCCCACTTAGCGAGCTTATCAGCTGTTGCCTCAGCCAGTTTAGGGGCCAAGCAAACGCGCCTCCTCTTCGCGGAACAGAAGTCTTACTGGGATGTCCCGCGCACCGCACATTCGTGATGTCACGCTTGCCTTTTGGGAGCACGTTCCACACTTCTGCGCTTTAGGACTGGTCGTCTTCCGTTACGTGACACATAGCTGTGTAAAGACGAAACAGGAAAACTGCAAGTACCCTAGTCCACGACAATCCTTTTTCGGGAAACTTACTGAGTTGTTAGTGATGCATTTGTTCATATGAGAGTTTGTCCGCGATCAAAGCTATCTGTCCACAGCCGGAAGAGGCACAGCATAGAGGTGATAGTGTTTTCAAGATATGTTCTTCGTGATTTTTTATACAATGTTCCGTCTAGATTGCACTTTTAATTTCATTAGGAAATAGTTTCGGCAATTGTCTCCATGAAATTCTGTTAAAACATAAAACGAAAACGGACTAGTAGAAAAAAACATCATTTCCAAAAACTGCTGCCTATGTTCAGTACAAATAAATATGTTCAAATGTGTGTGAAATCTTATGGGACTTAACTGCTAAGGTCATCAGTCCCTAAGCTGACACACTATTTAAACTAAATTATCCTAAAGAGAAACACACACAGCCATGCCCGAGGGAGGGCTCGAACCTCCGCCGGGATCAGCCGCACAGTCCATGACTGCAGCGCTTCAGACCGCTCGGCTAAACCCGCGCGGCTATGTTGAGTACAGCACACAAAACTTCAAGTGTGCTTCTTCGGATACGTTTTCTCCTGTCAGATGTACAGGTCATATTCAAGTGCTGTTTGTCAAACAGCACAAGCGTATATATAAAAGCAATTAGCTACCACTGCTAGGTGGCACGGATATTAAGATCACAACATATTCGTACTACGCGGTTAAAAACAACTGAATACTTTATGTAATATCATTTCAATACAGAACTGTAAATAACTTAAAACAGCCTTACAGTATAGAATTTAAAATATCGTTATGTCATTTCATGAAACAAATATGATCTAGCTGGAATAAAAAACCTTCTCCGTGGGAAACAGCTCGGGTTCAGAACTGGCGCTCTTCACACTCCGTATCCTCAATTGCGATTATGTATTTACAGTCTTTCGAAAAGCTTTCTTTTGGATAACACATTGACAGCTTCTAAGAAAATAAAAATTGGTTCCCATAATAATCATGTTTAACTATGTCTAACCAGGTTTGTGGGCGGGTTGAAAATTTCCAGACAGCCGGGATGCAGCACGTAATGCTGGATGGGGAGTCATCTACAGACAGTGGCGTTACTTTTGGTGTTCCAGCGGAGAGTTGTGACAGGATCGTTGCTGTTCATGTTTTATATCAGTGATATTGCCGGTTGGATTAGCTGTAATCTCAGGTTTTTCGCAGACAATGCAGCTATCTATGAGGAAAGGTCATGCTGTAAAGACTGCAGTTATATGGAGATACATCTTGACAAAAATCCCAAATAGATGCTGTTTATATAGGGAAGTGCAGAACTGGGCATTTCGTGTAACGTGAAAATGTGATATCCTTTGACTACAGGATTAACGAGAGTCAGTCACTCTACAAAAATATTTGTGAATTAAAATGTGTAGGGTTATTTTGTGTACAATATAAGTAGAGCAAATGGCAGTCTACTGTCCATTGGCATGCTACTGGGTATATACATTCCACTAATTGGGCCCATAGTTGAACGCTGTTCACGCGCATGGAACCCATATTATCTACATCCACACTCTCAAATCACTGTGGGGTGCATAGCAGAGGGCACATTCCACTGTACCAGGCATCAGAGCTTCTCGTTCCTTGCACGTACGGAGTGCGGGAAGAATTTCTGTTTAAATGCCTCTGTGTGTACTGTAATTAATCTAATTTTATCCTCATGATCTCTACGGGAGCGATACCTAGGGAGCTGTAGTAGATTCCTAGCCGTCATTAAAAACCGGCTCTTGAGACGTTTTAAGTAAGCTTTCTCAGGATGGTTTGCATCTGTCTCCAGGTGTCTGCCGGTACAGTTACTTCAGTACGTCCGTCACAGTTTCCCCCGGGTCAAAGAAACCTGTGACTGTCCGTGTTGCCCTTTCCTATGGATGTTCAGTATCCCGTGTTAGTCCTATTTTGTACGATCCCACACATCTGAGCAACATTCTAGGATGGGTCGCACGAGTTGTAAGCAATCTGCCAGATGCCTTACCTGCAAACACAGCCTTAGTGATCATTCAATTTCATATCCCGACAAACTCATAAACTCAGGTACTGGTATCAGTTGATCGACTCTGACTGTAACTCTTTGATACTGTAGTTATCGAATAACATGTGTTTTTTTTCCTTTTTTGAAGTGCACAATTTTACATTTTTTACAATTTAAAGCCAGTCACCAATATTGGCACCACTTAGAAATCTTATCAACATCCAACTAAATATTTCTGCAGCTTGTTTGAGACAGTACTTCAGTACAGATAGCTGCATAAATTGCGAAAAGTATGAGGTTACTGTTCATATTGTCCGCGAGGTCATTAATACACAACATGAATAGCAAGAGTCCCAACGCACTTCCCTGGCTACTCCCGAAAATACTTGTACATATCTCGATGACTTTCCATCCAAAATAATTTGCTTCTTCCCTACCAAAAAATCTTCAATCCATTCACAATTTTCGCTTGATACCCCATACAATCATACTTTTGATAATAAGTCTAAATGTTGTGCTGAGTCAAATTCTTTTTGTAAATCGAGAAATACTGCTTTTACCTCAATGCCTTGATCCAAGGATTTCGGAATGTCTGTGAGAAGAGTGCGTGTTGAATCTCACGTGATCGACGTTTTCGGAATCCGTTCTAATTGGGATCAAGGAGGTCATTCTGTTCGAGATATCTCGTTAGGATGATCTCAGACTATGTTCTAAAATTCTGCAACAAATGGCTGTCAAAGATACTGACGGTTGCGGTGTCACCGCCAGACACCACACTTGCTAGGTGGTAGCTCAAATCGGCCGCGGTCCATTTAGTACATGTCGGACCCGCGTGTCGCCACTGTGTGATCGCAGACCGAGCGCCACCACAAGGCAGGTCTCGAGATACGGGCTAGCACTCGCCCCAGTTGTACGACGACTTTGCTAGCGACTACAGTGACGAAACCTTTCTCTCATTTGCCGAGAGACAGTTAGAGTAGCCTTCAGCTAAGTCCATGGCTACGACCTAGCAAGGCGCCATTAGCCTTACATAGTTTGAAAGTTATCGTATGAAATGTCTCAACAAGAAGAACGATGTATACAACAAGTTAAGTATTCGAGGAGCTGCATACTTTTCTTATTAGCTTTCACTACTCATCCTGTTCCAGAAGTCACGCCCGTCTGCGTTAGATAGCGTGCATAAAGGCCGCCTCTATCTACAAGGTGTTGGCACATTTACCAACACATCAGACGGTAGTTTTGTGCATCACTTCCGCTACGCTTGTTGTGGAAGATTGTGACATGCTTTTTTTCCAAGTCCTGGGTACGTATTTTAAAGTTAAAAGAGGGTTTACCTTAGCCGCAAATTCATTACAGAATCTGGTAGGAATTTCATCAGTCCCTCGAGCTTTGTTCAATTTTAACGATTTCAGCTTCTTCTCAATATCACTGACACTAATATCTGTATCACTCACATTGGCGGTGCGAGAATTACACTGGGGCAATACCCCTCGATTTTCATTTGTAAAGGAACATTTGAAAACCATGCGCAGGGTTTCTGCTTTTGCTTTGCTACCCTCAATTTCACTACTTGTCTCGTCCATGAGTGTGTGGACATTCTTACCACCAACAGTCTCTACATGTGAGCAGAATTTGTTTGCATTTTGTGAGTTATCTTTCGATACTTTCTGCTACAGTGGCTTTAAAGGTTCACTTATTGCTCTCTTGATAGACAAACGCGTTTCACCTAGCCCTAGCCCTAAGATTCGTTGTACACCTGATATGCAGTAGTCTCCGTTTCTTTAGGAGTTTATTTACGGACAGCTATAACAGAAAACATCGAACTTGTATCCTGTAGAGACGGAACAGATAAAATCAGACGAGTACCGGTTCGCGTAGAGGGGCTCTCCATACGACAGTGGAAGAGAGACAATAACAGCATCCTCTAACTCGTATTTCAAGGTGATTCGGCGAGCTTGGATGTAAATATGAGGACACGTTTCTGATGAGGCTAATTGTCTACAATATGCTTATATGGATATGGTGTCTGTTCTTTCGGGCATGTCCGAAAGAACAGACACCATATCCATATAAGTATATAGTTCTGTCAAACCGGCCATGACCTTCTTCTTCTGTGCGGATGCACACATATTCCCCGAACTCTTACGGGACTTGGTAAGAATGTCTTCCACGAGTAATGAGTGTGTTGGGGTGGGACACTACAGTCGTAGTGTGTGGACATACAAGGAGAGAATGTGGGTCTCGCG
The DNA here is from genome assembly GCF_023864345.2 of Schistocerca serialis cubense. Lineage (NCBI taxonomy): Eukaryota > Metazoa > Arthropoda > Insecta > Orthoptera > Acrididae > Schistocerca > Schistocerca serialis. Next base: position 836,132,482 of record NC_064641.1, on the reverse strand, counting down.
GGAGGCGTGTGCGAGATAGTCCCTGCAGTCGCGCTATCCTCTGTGCCTTCGGTGGCTCAGATGGATAGAGCGTCTGCTATATAAGCAGGAGATCCCAGGTTCGCGTCCTGGGAAGGGCGCACATTTTCAACTGTCCGCGTTCAAATACATCAACGCCCGTTAGCAGCTGAAGGTATTAATACAATTCTAAATTGTCTACAAGTCGGCGAGCATGCCACCAGTTATAGCTTCGATACGAGCAGTTGAGAAAGCAGCTTGTGTGTGTTTCATATTAAAATAAGCGTGAAGTTAAACATTGATTCTGAAGTGCTAATTGCACAGGGAGACTAAACAGCTGTCCAGTGAAACAAGGCAAGTGAATATTTAGGAATATCAACTGGTTAGCTATTTCCCAATTCCCTGTTACCTGTACAAATACATTATTATTTTATTATTATTATTTATTGACTTTTAGATTGCGCCATACAGCCAGCTCATTCTTACATAAAATATAGAGGTATTGATAAGTCAGTACTGTTATAAAATTTGCTTTTTGCTCTCTCTCTCTCTTTCTCTCTCTCTCTCCCACACACTCACACACATACTCACACCCAGCCACACACACGTTGTAGACAGAACACACATAGTTATAGATACAGTCCACTGTACGTAAGATGTTGGTTTAGATGCGAATACCTAAGGCAACACTAAATATGTACATCGCGTTGGGGGCAACGGACAAACAAGCTCTACAAGTTTTTATAAACCAAGTGTTGTATTTCCATGGGGCACCCACACGAGCCGGCAGGAGTGGCCGAGCGGTTCTAGGCGCTACAGTCTGGGACCGCGCGACCGGTACGTTCGCAGGTTCGAATCCTGCCTCGGACATGGATGTGTATGATGTCCTTAGTTAGTTAGGTTTAAGTAGTTCTAAATTCTAGGGGACTGATGACCTCAGAAGTTAAGTCCCATAGTGCTCAGAGCCATTTGAACCAATTCTCCACACGAACAGGAAGGAGTCTCTACAATGCGCGGCCTGTTAAGACGTTTACAGGAAACTCCGTGGTTACATCTAAGTGTGGCTATTAGGGAGGCCTTGACACTGAATGTGGAAATTGCCAGAAATCCATCATGCCACTGCGTGCTATACAGGGCGTTTTCGTAAGAGCGTGCAAAATGGCTCAAATGGTTCAAATGGCTCTGAGCACTATGGGACTTAACATCTATTGTCATCAGTCCCCTAGAACCTAGAACTACTTAAACCTAACTAACCTAAGGACATCACACAACGCCCAGTCATCACGAGACAGAGAAAATCCCTGACCCCGCCGGGAATCGAACCCGGGAACCCGGGTGCGGGAAGCGAGAACGCTACCGCATGACCACGAGCTGCGGACGAGCGTGCAAAAATGTAACAGGACAGAGAATGCGTCACTGGACAACATGAGGTAGGGAACCTGGGGTCAGAGAAGCCAGCTTATGGAGAAATGGAAGTAAACTTACCTACCGCTTTTCTAGCATTACTGTTTTCCAATTTGCTTAAAACTAATATACGTACAAGTATATTTACAAGTATATTCTTTATTTCTTGCAAGTAAACAAGGAGGACGAGCCTGATTACTAGGAAGTCATGATGCAGGTTTTGTTTACTTTACTTGTCCATAAGGTGACTGTGTTGTATCGTGTTTACGATGTTCCATGACAGAATGTGCTATGAATTAACGACAGACGCATTCATTACTCAATGCTATTCAGAGGCGTACAGTACAACACGATGGAGCGGTACCGGTTCACTTTCGCAGAACTCACTGACATATAGATTGGTATGGGGAAGTACGTTGCAATGCTCTCAGTGCTGAAAGGCAGTACAGAGAACGATTTCGATCCGTCATGACGAGTGTTTATTTCTCTCGATCGACGAACGGGGAGACTGGTTCACTGCAGAGGAGAAACGGGGGACGTGGCAACAGCAGGACCACTGGCACATCCGATTTTGAAGAGGAGGTGCTGAAACATGTTGCAGCGGACGCCACTACAAGTACTCTTTGTATTGCACATGAAATGGGTGTTGTACATACTAGCGTGTCGCGAGTACTCCACGAACAGCAATTACACCCATATTACACACAACGAGTCCTTGCAATGCTTGTCACTGATTTTGTGCTAAGGGTCGTATTGTGTCAGTGGTTGGTTCAACAGTGGATTGATAGACCATATTTCCTTCAAATCGTGTTGTTTACTGACGAGGCCTCATTTCATCGTGATGGTATTTCGTACAGCGGGAACAGCCATGTGTGGGATTAGCAAAACTCTCACTCTATAGTAGAGTCACAGCATCAACTACTTTTTGCTGTGAATATTTGCGCGAAAATCTCATTGGGCCACATATTGTACCTGGTCGTCTGAATGGCCACCTGTACTTGAGTTTCGTGCAAAGTGTACTACCTGAGTTGTTGAAGTATGTACCATTTGCTATTCGTGAGAGGATGTGGATACAACATGACAGTGTCCACCTCACTTTAGTGTGGACTTCCGCAACCATCTCAGTGCTGTATTTCCTGCTAGTTGTATTGGAAGGGGATGTCCTATCCATGACCTGCGAGGTCACCTGACCTGAATCCCTTCATTTCCTATGGGGACATCTAAAGTCACTTGTGTCTGAGACCCCAGTGGATATGGAGATGGAATTAGTTGCCAGAATTGTAGCTGTCTGTGATGTGACTCGAAACACACCAGGGATTTTTGTCAGGGTTCGTCAGAATCTTGTTCGCCGATGTCATGCGTGCGTTGAGGTTGATGCCGTCAGTTTCAGCACATTTTGTAAGATACGTACAAATGATACGTTCATTGTGCCAATGATGGTATTTGAAGTCAACTGTAATTAATGTAAATAAGAAAGTACACAGTAATATGATTTTGTTCATATTATCTCCTTAAGCTGGGCTCTCCGACATGAGGTTCCCTACATCAAACTGTTCAGAGGAGCATCCTCGATGTCGTGTTACATTTTTGCACGCTGTTACGGAAACAACCTGGATATCAGTATCCTATACTTGGGATTGCAGTCCAAGTGACATGTCCTGTCACAGCAGCTTCTTTGGTTAAACTCGACAGCTTCGTTGCCAGTGATCCCACAGCGTGATTTCACCCAAGCGAAATTAACGGAATGGCCTTCATCGCACATCGATTCCAACTGTTTGATAGTCCTGTATACAATGAAGTTTACAGTCAAGCCGATGCTAAAATTTTGAAGTATTGTAAGAGAAGATTAGAGTCACAGAGTGCAAACTATACAGATGCTGTCGGTAGAAATCTAGAAATCTGGCGCAGAGATACCGCCGGCATAGGGGTTGAAGGCCCATGTGTCTGAACGTAGAGATCATTTTATGGAGTGCATTGCTCCCAATAACGCATTATTTCGTTAGGCTAACCAGTTCTTCCACGGAAGTTCGTATGATGGAAACAGCCATTTTATTTCTAACAATACACCAGCTCATACTGCTTGTGAACTATGCACATATCTCAGTTGCAAGATCACGTCAGTGTTGCAATCGACACATACTGTTTAAATGCCCTGACCACACATTTCAGAGCTGGAAGGTGGCTGCCTCCCCCCCCCCCCCCCTCCCACACACACACCAAGCTGCTTCTCCACGTAAACTGATGGAAGATCAGGTTACAGCGCGAGAGAGGTGACAGTGTAACAGTGCGGTCGCTTGTGGGCAGAAGTAGTTCTTGATGAAGTAACTCTGGCCGCTTGATTAAGCCACGAGCAAACTCTCGGTGCTACAGAAGACGTGTCCACGTCTGATATGTTCACGCTCCTATTTCAATACTGACTACTCAGAAGCCACTTAATTCAAGTGGGTTCCAGGCTCACCAGTCAACTCCGTATACCTCTAGTCCTCCAGGATTGTCCTAGTTCATCGAAAATCACTCAGAGGTGATTATGTAGTTGCATATTTAAAAAATTTGAATTTCTGTGTTTCACTTGTTCACTCTAATAACAAAAAATATATTATAGGTGAATATTTCTGGATAACTTTCTCTTTTTGACGCTCCTTATGACAACCGTGCTGGTGTCATTATTATTGAAGGATGAAAGTATTAATAATTACTGGAGTGATTCCCTCTCGGCTCTAGTATTAAGTATTGTCTCCATGTTTTGTATTTGGAGGATAGTTTTTTTACTTATTTGTGGAGTGCACTGGCTTATTTAAAAAATTTCCGCCTACATGCACTATCATGTTCCACGGTTGTGACCTTCATCCCACTTACACATAGCATGCGGGGGGGACGGGGGGGGGAAGAGGGTAGGGGAGGGATGCACAACGAATTCCGTGATTCCGTGAGCTCTCAGGTGTAGCTGAACCTCAGAAACTCCAATAAATCAAAGGAAAATAACCTGAGCCAAATGTTTACTGGAAATGAAGCTCTTAATTTACTAAGCATTTCAGAATATTGTTCTCTCAGTTAATTCAAGAAAGCTGTTACACGTCTGTTATTTCTTTCATAAAACATATTAGGAAGTCGCACCCTCAAATTCATGTTAAACTGTGTGGAAAGCGTGCTCTACTAAACCAATATGTGTGCACGACTGGTGCAAATTCACAATTCATATCCAGTAATTGGATGGATGCAGAAGTTATTTGACAAAATATGATGACTTCACACCTTTAAAACTTATTCAGTGTTATACAGGCACAAGTAGTTAAAATACGGTAACACACAGTATATAGGACCTACTTTACTCGATTTTCAACCATGGCGCAGACGGCTCCCCTTCCTTGTGTTACCTTGACGACTGTCACGACAGATGAGCATCTAGCTACAAAGATAAAATAAAGTAATTCTGCCAAATTACGAAAATGTGGACCCTGATGGGGTGTACGCTACGGAAAAGCAATAGAATTAAATATTCTTTATCTATTTCACAATATTTTATATTTCGTTGCCTTTTGTCTACTGTATTTACCCTACTAAACAGGAAAAAAACTTTTCTTAAGAACATACGTCAGTTACATTGCAAGCCGTCTTTAATTTTACAAATTCGTTTGGCTAGGTTAGGGATGGGTTTGGTAATGACACGGCGACATCAATCTCAATTTTTTTATTTTTCTGTTTAAGTCTAACGAACACCATTTTCAAGGACGACACTGACTTTTGTAAACACGTGTTACTATGAGCCAAAAAATTCTCCTCTACAAGCGTACACCTCTGCAAATGTGGAAGATGAACACTTTCTGGTCAAATGGAAGCGATAAATTAAAATGATGTAACGCCCGAAGCCGTCAGTCAAGTCTTTTGTAATTTTCTAGTTCTGAAACGCGTTCATCTTAGAAAAAATAGGTCATTACGACTGAAGGGAATGTATTACTAACAAAAATATGTTAACGTGGAAGCTAAAGTCACGTACCTACGTTTTGGAAGATCCGTAACTATCATATTATTTGACTTGGCAACAATGTTTCAGTTTGTCATTGATTTGACACTTCCTCCAGAGCTCTGTTGGTTAAACACCATGCTCATTTAATATCTTCCGACGTAGATAACGCCTTTCTAAGGGTCATCTACGAGGAAATGCCATTGCTTCATTATTTTTTACGTTACACGCTATGACTTTTAGCGAATAATATTGGTTGCAATCTCACTCTTTTTTAAACTGTACCTGAATGTTCATGTAATATTATCGACCTGGATTCTGCCCTGAAATATACTTCTAGACACTGAATACGATCGATTAATAACGCAATCTGTTTCGCAAGTTTCGGGGATAATAAAGATTACTCGAAAGTAACGTAACTGAGTTTTGAACTAGAACGTCGACTGCAAACATCATACTATACTGCCTCAAAGTGTGTTAAAATTGGGCCTTATAGGCTCAATTTGTGAAGGACAAATGTGTTTGTCATCGGTGGCCTACACTACCTAATAACCTGAAAACAGAGCGTTTGTGTGGCTGAAGAAATTATTTAAGATGACTCAGTCACCGCCGTCGTATATCTCACAGCACTGCACTTGCGAAGCATTGGCTGAATTGGTAAATGTCCTTACGGAAGATAATTGTAAGCACTGCTAGCATGTGTATGACAGACCCCGACTAAATTGGACTATAAGTGAATGGAACATGTTTTGTAAGAAGCAAGTCTTGAGTAATCACACATACAGATAACGTCCACGTGAGGAATTTGCGAACAAAAGAAGAGGAATTAGCTAATGGACTCGTGGGGACCGGATGTATGATAAGTCTAATATAATAGGTGAATAACCATGGTATACGAAATTAACCGCCGTGTATAAACACAAGCATCGGGTCATAACAATTAACATCCCGTTCGAACATCATACAAGAACAATACGTAAAATTAATCCATAAACTTCTGAAAAACAACCTTGTGAATGACAGAATCTACCTCCAAGCCAATTGAATTTACAGATTGTGAACTCAGAAAGGGATACCGATCACCACGTGTCCTGATAATATCAAATGCAAGAACAAAGGCAAGACATTTTCCATGATAAATCCGAACGCCAAATGCAGTGCGGAAAGGACACGAATTTACACTCTCTTGATTTCCAATCAGGTGACTACAGCACGAATGCTCTCACCATCATGGAGAACATCCAGATGTATCTTGACGAAATATCAACCTGGTGTAAGTACTGCCAACTTCCCTTTAATACAAAGAAATGTAAAATGAGCACTTCAAAGGACGTAACAATTTTTTCAGCACATTGACTTACTACTAGTGATTCAAAACCATGAGGATCTCAAGTGAAACTATTACAGAAGTTCAGCCGTAAAATGTAAACTTTAACGGTCTCGTCCCCATCTATGGGGAGCATTTTCAAGGAGGATCGCAGCTTCTTTGAATGTGGCTCGCTACTGGCTGTGTCAGTAGCGAGCCAGGGTGTGAATCGGACACTCAAAGACGCTGAGATCCTCCTTGAAAATGTCCTCCGCAGATGTGGACGAAACGTTGGGTCTTAAGGTATAATAGCTCGTAACATTTTATTAACTGTGAGTAGTTCAGTCGTGAGCAAATCAAACTTCGTGTTTCAGTTAATCCGTTAAATACAAAACTCTTGTACGACTTATTCGGGTAAATCGATGAAGTGTTTTTGATAAACAACACTCCGAACTAACAACGTCGGGCATGTCCAAAGAAGGGCGACGCTATTGGTAACAGAATAGTTTGAATGGCGGGGAAGAGTGGCAGAGATGCCACAAAAATCTTAACTGGCAGCACTTGAAGGGAGATGCTGTATATTCGAAAAAGTCTGCTTACAAAACTCCGAGACGTAGCTTTCAGTACCCTAGGTATCTTACCTGTTGAGATTCTGCAGACAAAGTCACGCAAATAGCAGTCACTCTTCCCATGCTGCATTATCGAATAGAGCGAGACGAGACAATAATATATGATATAACGAAAAGTGCCCGCTGCCACACGCTTTGCAGAATACACAGGGTGCTTCAGAAATACTTTTACAAACATTTGGGGACAGCTACCTTACACCAAAACAAGAAAAAGAGTTCATATAAACACACGTCCGAAAACTCTCCGTTTTCGAGTTATTAACAACAGTAGACGTTCAACTCGACAACATCACTTACCTGTGCACTCGTTTGATTCATTGTATCCTATATGGCGTTCTGTTGCCAGGGAGACACATTTCGTCATTCGTCTGGCGCTAAATGAAAGTATTCCGTTCAAACATGGCAGGATATTTATTTTGCGAGCAGGCAGACATAATTTTTACGTATGATTGCACGAAGGGCAATAGACACGAGGCTGCGCGGCTGTGTCAGAGGGCGTTTCCAGACCGAAAACAGCCGAGTAATCCACCATTTGATGCTGTGTATCGCCGCGTTGCCAAGACATGATCCTTAGCACCATAGACTATTGATCGAGGAAGACCACATGTTGCTCGTACACCTGACGACGAAGAGCACTTTCTACGGGATGTCGAAGAAGAGCCAGTTATCAGTGCAAGACAGTGGCCCTGGCATGTGGTAAATCTCACAAGCTCTGCATGGAGGATACTTCACGAGCATCCCATGTATACGTATCATGTTCAACGTCTGCAGCGACTTACACCTGCCGATCACCCACTACGGGACAACTTTTGCTGATGGTTTCCTGCACAAACTGCCAATCCGTTGTTCGTCTCATCAGTGTCTTAGGCAACGTTTGTAAGAGATGGATTAACAAATTTCTACATACAACACATATAGGCCGATGGCGGTGCAGGCCAGACATCAGCATCAGATTAATGTGTGGGCTGGTATTGTAGGTGACTGTCTGGTAGGGCTGCACGTTCTCCCAGCTCGTACTGCAGCTACTGTCTACAGGGACGTCAACTAGAACACTCTGGAGACCTGCCAGAAGATGTGCTCTTACAAATAAGAAGAAACACGTGGTTTATTCATGATGAAGCTGCAGCACATTTCGGTCTCCGCGTTCTAGATGCTCTGGCTAGTATGTACCATGACAGATGGATAGGTAGAGGATGACTAGTTCCTTCGCCACAAGGTCCCCCGACCTTAATCTTTTGGATTATTATCCCTAGGAACATCTTAAACAAATCTTCAATGCAGCAGACCACCGGGAAGCAGAAACTCTTCAACGACGTGTCATCAAAGGCTTCGAAATAAGACGAAACACCAGGAAATACCTGAAAGGGTGCGACAGTCCAAGATTCGACGAGTATATACACGTATAAAAGCAAGATGACGACATTTCGAGCGTTTATTGTGAGTTTACGTGTTGATGCGGTCCAATCACCTAAACTGTAAACTTTCATCAACAACTCGAAAACGAAGGGTTTTCGGTCATTTTTCTCTTTATTTTAGTGCAAGAAGACTGGCCCCAAAGCTTCTAAAAGCATTTTTTAGACACCCTGTATATACATACACACTGGAAGGAAACGAATGAAGGTTGTTAGTTACAGTGGAAGTTATAGAACGAAACATGGGCCGTGTTATCCATTAGGCAACGGAAAGTGACAGCAGTTGACAAGATTATTTTGCCACGCATTAGCGATAAAAAGTTGTCGGTCAGTCATTATGCAACAGCGAAGCTAAAGTAGCATAGCAGCATTATTCCTTCACTTGAACGACTTTTCTCCCTCGTGTTTGAGAACAGTTTTCAGTTAACGGGACGACATAAATACCAATGAAATATAGTTGGAGGTTCTTCTTGTCGATCAAAGGAAATTCCAAACTTCTTTTTTTATGTATACAATAGAATTAATGAAGAATGTGCAGTAAAATTTCATGAATTGACTAAAAATGAAAGGATGACATATACCAGTGGTTAACAGTCGGTAGTGACGTTACACGAATAAACGAAAGAAAGGAAAGCATAGACAAACAATATAGTGAACTACAAAGTCGATGTACAACAGAAGCTGGTTTGAAGTAACAAACGAAACCCAAACAAAGAAAAAAAGAGATTTAAAATACTGCAGGACCGAAATTGAAAAAGGTGCAGAGGAGGAAACGAAATGGTTTGTTACTTAAGAAACAGATCTCAATACACACTTCTTGTAATTGATTGACACAGAAGTCAGTAGCTAGTTTCCATTAGCTAGTTAGCCCGCATCTCGTGGTCGTGCGGTAGCGTTCTCGCTTCCCACGCCCGGGTTCCCCGGTTCGATTCCCGGCGGGGTCAGGGATTTTCTCTGCCTCGTGATGGCTGGGTGTTGTGTGCTGTACTTAGGTTAGTTAGGTTTAAGTAGTTCTAGGTTCTAGGGGACTGATGACCGTAGATGTTAAATCCCATAGTGCTCAGAGCCATTTGAACCATTAGCTAGTTTCTGTCATAATATTTTCGGGGCTAAACACAACGTGGAAACAAACAGCGGCAAACTGAGAACTAGAGGATACCCCGTCAGTTCAAAAAGTTTCAAGACTGGTTTAATAAAGAATTGAGAAAAATTTACATGTGTTCTACATTGTATCCCCCCTCCCTACTTGAGTACAACGCACAGAACGTTCATGCAGCCACGTGGAACTGTCAGAAAGGATCTTCTTTGGGATGTTGTTCAACTCGCGCTTCACACTGACTTGAATGTCAGTTACGTCAAGTATTGACTCTTCATGTAGATTTCTGCACTTTGTCATTTGTGATAGGTGTGTACTGATAGCACCGAGTCTCGACGGCTATGACGATTTTTTCCAGAACAGAACTATCCGCATTTTGCATTTCAATCAAGTCGCGACACACGCACACGCGTCGTTCTTTTTGTTCGGCAGTCAAGGTGTGTGGGACAAACTTCGCACGCACTGCTCTCTTCTTCAAAACATTCTGGAGGATGTCTTGAATAGTTGATTTACAGATGCTGCTCCACTGCGATTTGTGGTACCACAGTGCTGACACAATACGGTCATACGCTCACCAAACCACTGCCTGCTGACAACTGACTGGTCAGACGCACGTCTGTTGTTTCCAGTTGTCACTTTCACCGAGCGAGGTGGCGCAGTGGTTAGCACACTGGACTCGCATTCGGGAGGACGACGGTTCAATCCCATCTCCGGCCATCCTGATTTAGGTTTTCCGTGATTTCCCTAAATCGTTTCAGGCAAATGCCGGGATGGTTCCTTTGAAAGGGCACGGCCGATTTCCTTCCCACTCCTTCCCTAACCCGAGCTTGCGCTCCGTCTCTAATGACCTCGTTGTCGACGGGACGTTAAACACTAACCACCACCACCTCCAGTTGTCAGTTCAAGCTGCCACAATAGTCAGTGCGCTGACGTCACTTATACACCTAAAGTAACCGTTTGGATGAACTGTGTAGGGCGACTAATTGGAACACGGTGTTTTGGAAACATAAATTAAAAATTGATAGAGTAAACTGCATGCATACTCATATTTTGGATTTGCAGCTGTTGTATTTCTTCCGTGCTTGATGCTAAAATTATTTTCTTGATCCCAAAATATGTTTCAACGCCTTTGTGCCATAATCAGTAGATTTTGTTTATTGGACGACTGTAAAAGTGAACATATTTTAGGTTGTAACTGATCTAACAAAATGAGTCTTAAAAACAGTTTTTGTTCGTTTTTGTTCTTACCTTGATTTTGCACCGTATAGTTTTGCAGGACTATCTGTGTGGTGTCCTGCACTGATAGCTTGTCATCTGCAAACCAAAGAATGTAAATTTGTTTTATTTTTAAAAAAAAGACGTGATTTTGGTGTGGCAACATGTTTTGTATACCCACGTCTTGTTATGACTTATCCTTCTTCTTTCTCGTTCCGAGGGCAATGCACATGCATATTAAATGTACCATGCGTAATTTACGTTTTGTAGTCGCCTTTTCAATTTGCAAAACGCGGTGTACACGATGTTCTTGTGTGTGCCAATCCCGTCTGCGTTCATTTGTTCCAGAGTGAGTTTTGGCGCGGAATTTGAATTTGGTTTACTTTTATCTCTCTTTTTCTGTGTGTGTGTGTGTGTGTGTGTGTGTGTGTGTGTGTGTGTGTGTGTGTGTGTGTGGTTTTGTACGCTCCTTATTTGTTTGTATTGTCTTTTCTGTAAAGTTCGTTTAATATTTTGTATAATGTGCCTTTACAGAGTGTAGTGTATTCATTTAAAACTTGTCTGCCTTCTGCTATTGCCTTCTGTATGTGTAAACTTTCTTCTGTTGTTAGTTTGTGGTATAGGCTGCGGCTGGATTTCAGTACGATGTGCATCTTCACGCAATAATTTTGAATTTCACTGTGGCACTGCTGAAAATACCGCATATCTGACCGTAAAAGGAGCGAGGAATCTATGTACTTGAGGATATTTTGCACGATGAAAACGAGCATCCGTTTCCTGTACACGCTAATGAGTTTCACAGTTTCTGTACATGTTTTCCTCTTTTATTTCTATATAAGTTAATGAGGCGAAGATTACGCTGGATACATGAAGGGATAAAGCTATATGCAGAGTGCCCCCTTTGCAGGAGGACCAGAATGGTGGGTGCACGGCGCCTCAGCAGGCAGAGTGGGGATGGACGTCTGCCATTAAGCATTCCACTCCACGAATGGTCACTGGAAAACTATTAGCTATCATTGCTATGAACTTCGTCTGAAGTACAGCATAGTGAATTGTGGGGAAGAAGGACAACTGCAGTGTCTGAGATGTAGTGTTAAACGATGCTGGAAGTTAGGAGGGCTGGAGAGATAAGACAAGACGGGGTTCTCCGCAAAATCGGGGAGGAGAGAAATGTTTGGAGAACCCACCTAGAAAAGGGCACAGGATGATAGGATAACTTCCGTGTTACTAAGGGGTGCCGTTGAGGACAAAACTTATAAGGAAAGGCAGAGATTAGCGTATATTCACAGCAAATAATTGAGAACGTTGGGTGTAACTGTTACTCTGAGATGGAAGAGTTTGGGGCAGTGGATGGAACCGTGGACAGCCGTATCAAACCAGCCAGAAGAATAATGCCGCTCCCTTTCATCCCTCGGAAAGAAGAAACCGAAGTCTAGCAGTCCTTCGTAACTGGTGTTATGTGCGACAATGTCGTAACATTCCTTCAGTACTCTCCTGGCGTTATTCTGCAACAAGACGATGGTCGATCAAGTATTGCCCCGAAAGTCAGCCAGTTCTCCGCGGCACGGCAGATAACGTCGCTTCCCTGTCCTTTCAGTCGGCCTGTATGCCTCGTAACGGACGTATCGGGAATGTGGTCATTCGGCATGGCGCATTTTTCGCTTCCGGCACTCGTTAACTTTACTGTGGGTGCAATAATCCTGGCAGACCCCATATTACGTACTGGCAGCACTATGTACAAAATTTTGTGGTGCTCTTTAGTACCATCACTGATTCCGTATTACTAAAGTCGCTGCAGCAAACTAAATGCAAAATGGTTATTTGTACGTAATAAGCGCCGTATGTACTAAGTTATTCTCGTCATTCTACGATCATTTCGAACTACAGGTCTATTGTATTGCGTATATGTGTACGTTCTCCTTCTCTAGCGTAGTCACTCTATACTAGTACCACCCTTCGTAACTTGAGCTACGGTATGACAACGTCATGCAGTTAGTAAGTATGCTATGAGTCAGCAGCCTGATAAGTACCACGTTTCGTAAGCGCAGAAGAATACACCTGTCAGCATTGCATCGCAAAGATCCCTTATCGCGTATATTCTATTAGTCGATCTCCACTGAAAAAATCAAAATGCTGTTACAGTGTCCACGCTTTGTTCTTAAGTCCTCTTACAACATGGCTACGGTCTCAGTGTCTATCTCAGCTTCCCTAGTGGACACTTTTTAATCATGTCCTTGTATTTCTCGTCGTTACCCTTACTCACTAAATCACATACGTCAATGTAAATGAGTCAGTAACTGCCACTGGTTTGAAATCGTTCTTTTATCGTTATATAAACCTAATATACATACGTAGCAAACTTCGGAGACGGCCAGGAATTATCGACAGATATGAAACTTTTCCCAAAGACGTATCGCTGGGCGCGAGCAGTGTTACGACTGACACAGAGTCCACTGGTTCTCACCTAGTCGGGATTTCTCTAAGTCTCACGTCCGGATGCTTCATAATTTGTTTTATTTCAGTGAGTGCGTGTAAAACCAGAATTAATGCACCACATGAAAACTGATCTTCTCATGATTCAGCGAGATGACAAATGTGTACACTGAAAATTGTGCGTTTAGTTAGCTATTTTTAAGACAGTTAATTCATACGAGTTGTAAAATATTATGCAACAGTAGTGGACCTACTGAATTTACATTACTCCGTCACTCAGTGTGAAAATCATCCGACAGAGGCTCCTCATACAATGTCGTGTTCCCAATAACCAAATCATGTTTGCTTCTGGTTTAGTTAGACAAGCGTTAGGCTGTCGTTGACGAAACATTACAGCTTTAATCTCTGTGCTCACGATCCATTTACTTTTTTCTTTCCTTCCTGGACTCCTAGAGTCTTTACGTCGTTCTGTTTGTTGCACCAACTATTAATTAATCCTCTATGCTCAGGACGTCTTTCAGCAATCTGTTCCTTTCCCGAGCAAAACTTTTGCACAACCTTCACTCTTTTTACACATTCTTCTAAATGTACGAGACCCGAATAAGGTGTCCCCAAATATTTCAATATCTATCTTCCGCAACATTTTTTACCCTCTAAAATTCTCTCTAATACCACGGAAGTTATTCTCTGATGTGTCAGCACGGGTCATGTCATGCTGCACCTACTTCTTGTCAGCGTATCCCATACGTTACTTTCTTCTCCGATTCTACGGAAAATCACTTCATTTCCTATCTAATCGGTTCACTTAGCTTCCAACGTCCTTCTATGGCACCGCATCTCAAACTTTTCTCTTCTTTTCAACTTTTTCCACAGTCCATGACTGACTTCCATACAATGCTGTGATTCAAACTTCCCCGCTCAGAGACTCCTTCATCAAATTAAGGCCTATTGTTTGATACTAATAGACTTATTTTGCTCAAGAACTCCATCTTTGCCTGTGTTAGGCCACTCTATATATGCTTGCTTCGTTCGTTATGTATTATTTTGCTTCCGAGATAGCAGAATTACATAACGTCGTCTACTTCATAGTCAGCGACTTTGATTTAATTTACACGTCGACTTCCGTAGGACTAAATTGAGGAGCAAATCTCCAATTCATGGAACGTGTCAGTAAATAAATTTCAAAAGTAATAACAGACAAAAATAAATGTTTATGAACCCGAAAAAAGTCATTCCATAAGTCTAAGTAAACGCAATCAACAATACAATAAGAATCAGCTTAATGTTTCAAGGAACTCCTCGACAGAATAGAAGGAGTGACCCATGAGGAAACTCTTCAGTTTCCATTTGAAAGGGCGTGGATTACTGCTAAGATTTTTGAATTCGAGTGGTAGCTTATTGAAAATGGATGCAGCAGTACACAGCACACTTCTCTGCACAAGAGTTAAGGAAGTCCGATCCAAATGCAGGTTTGATTTTTGCCGAGTATTAGCCGAGTGAAAGCTGCTTATTCTTGGGAATAAGCTGATATTGTTAACAAGAAATGACAGTAAGGAATATATATATATTGAGAGGCCAACGTCAAAATACCCAGACTCGTGAACAGCGGTCGACAAGAGCTTCGTGAACTTACACGACTTATTGCCCGAACCGCCCGTTTCTGAGTCAAAAATATCCTTTTAAAATGGGAAGAGTTACCCCAAAATATAATACCAAACGACATAAGCGAATGAAAATGAGCAAAGAAGACTAATTTTCGTGTCGAACGATCACTCACTTCTGATAACGTTCGAATAGTAAAAATGGCAGTATTAACTCTTTGAACAAGATCCTGAACGTGGGCTTTGCATGACTGACAGCTTACTATCTATCTGAACACCGAGAAATTTGAATTGTTCAGTTTCACTAATCATATGCCCGTTCTGTGAAATTAAAACGTCAAGTTTTATTGAATTGTGTTTTAGAAACTGT
This sequence comes from Schistocerca serialis cubense, assembly GCF_023864345.2. NCBI lineage: Eukaryota > Metazoa > Arthropoda > Insecta > Orthoptera > Acrididae > Schistocerca > Schistocerca serialis. Next base: position 836,117,058 of record NC_064641.1, on the reverse strand, counting down.
AAAAACTGAGTTTTACTGTTACTTAGTTTATTTTCTACAAGCCATGAACTTAGGTCATGTACTGCACTATTTGAAACCGAGCCAATGGTGCACACAACATCCATTACTACCAAGCTAGTGTCATCAGCAAACAGAAATATTTTAGAGTTACTTGTAATACTAGAGGAAATATCATTTATATAAATAAGGAACAGGAGTGGCCCCAACACTGATCCCTGGGGCACTCCTCACTTGACAGTACCCCACTCAGAGCCCACATCACCGCCGTTATCAACACTGTGAATAATGACCTTTTGCTGCCTGTTGCTAAAGTAGGAAGTGAACCAATTGTGAGCTACTCCCAATATTCTGTAAAGGTCCAACTTCTGGAGCAATATTTTGCGATCAACACAATAAAATGCCTTAGTTAAATCAAAAAATATGCCAAGTGCTCGAAACCTTTTATTTAACCCATCCAGTACTTCACAGAGAAAAGAGAATATAGTATTTTCAGTTGTTAAACGACTTCTAAAGGCGAACTGTACATTTGATAGCAAATCATGTGATATAAAATGATCAATTATCCTTACATACACAGTCTTTTCAGTAACTTTTTGAAACACTGATGACATAGAAATAGGTCTAAAATTACGAGTATCTACATTATCTCTTTCTACCTTTTTATAAAGCGGCTGTACTACTGAGTACTTTAATCGTACAGGAAACTGACCATTTCTACAGGAAAAATTACAAATATGGCTAAATACAGGGCTAACATGTGCAGCACAGTGCTTTAATATTATGCTAGACACTCCATCATTACCATGAGAGACCTTAGGCTTCAGTGATTTAATTATTGACTCATCTCCCTCTTGTCTGTATCACAGAGGAGTATTTCAGACATAAATGTCGGAGAGGCATTTGCCAAGAAAGTTATATGATACCAAACTTGGAGCTCTTTAAAGTAAAATGTAAAATCCGAAATGCAGGAAAGCTCTCGGAGGACCGACGATTGATGTAGGCATTTGATCAGTTAACCCTCAACATAAATAAATGTGTGCGCATAATGGACGGAAAGACTCCCAACTGTTCGATTACACTTTTAACGATATGTCACTGCAAGTGAAATATATAAGGAGCAACCTACTGGAGCCAGATAACACTAGTTGTACGAAAAGTAGATGCCAAGCTGAGATAATGTGGAGGAATCCTACGGAAGTGTAATTTATACACGAAAGATTTAACTTACTACCATCGTATACGAGGCGGGACCCAAAAGTAACCGGAATCGTAATGCTGCACATCGTGTACTTGTAGTAGCAGGTTGAGTCGCCAGAGGGTTGCAGTAGGAGCTCTGCTGAGCCATTCTGCCATGCGGCGTCACCCAACAGTGTGAAGTCTGGTTTCTTTGGCAGTTCTTTGAGTGTGCGTACAGTGCAGATGTGACACGAGGAAATGGCTAGTTCATACGAACAACGTGCGGCAGTGAGGTTTTGTTTCTTGCTCGGCAAGAACGCAGCAGAAACTGTTGCGATGATTCAGACAACCTACAAAGACCACGCTCTCAGTAAAACGCAAGTGTACGAATGGTTTTCTCGGTTTAAAAAGGGAGAAATTGTGGTTGAAGATCAGCCCCTTCAACTGCTCGAAGCGAAGACAACATCGACAAAATCCGTGGTCTCATCAGTGAAGATCGAGGCAGGACAATCGACCAACTCGAGAACTTGTCCGGGTTGTCTTGGAGCTCAATTCAGAGCATCTTGACCATCGATTTGGGGATGCGAAGAGTGGCAGCAAAATTCATGCCGAAGCTTCTTACCGGAGATCAAAGGGATCGTCGCGTTCAAGCCTGTCTCGAAATGAAGGACGTGTTCAAAGATGATCCACATTTTTTCAACAAAATCGTTACAGGTGATGAGTCATGGTGCTCTGGGTACGATCCAGAGAGTAAACAACAGTCATCACAATGGAAGTCACCTGGTTCACCTCAACCAAAAAAAGCTCGACAAGTGAAATCGAATGTGAACACGATGTTGATCTGTTTTTTTTATGACATCAAAGGGATCGTACACTCTGAATTTGTCCCTGAAAAACAGACAGTAAACCAACAATTCTATTTGGAGGTTACGAAACGGCTTCGCAGAAGTTTGTCCCGAAAACGTCCGGCTTTGTGGGATTCTGGCTTGTGGTCCCTGCATCACGACAACGCTCCCGCGCACACGGCTCTCAGCGTTCGCCAGTTTTAGGCCTCAACGAAGACGACTACCGTGACCAACGCTCCCTATTCGCCGGATTTAGCACCCTCGGACTTCTTCCTACTCCCGAGGATGAAAATACTTGAGAGGGAAGCGTTTTGCGGATGCGGAAGACGTAAAACGCAATGTCATGAAAGCGCTAGCAGGTATCAAAGGGGACGAATTTAAAAGGTGCTTCGAACACTGGAATGAACGTTTGGACAGGTGTATTAAAGCTAATGGAGAGTACTTCGAAGGAGAGTAAGGTTGTATTTGAAAACAATAAAGTATATGCTTTCTAGAAAGAAATTCCGGTTATTTTTGGGTCCCCCCTCGTACACATGGTCCAGTCACATTAATGTGACCACCACCTACGTTCGACGTAAAAGGTGAATGTTCACTCACAGATGGCACATGACAGCAGTAGCAGGAGGGGGGGGGGGGGGGGGCTATATAAAGGGTGTTTAAGGAAAGAGGAAAAGAGTGCAGCCGTTATCGTAATGAGGAAAGGGAGAGATTTATTTTACGTCCACAAGGGTATTTTTAAACCGCGTTCCGCCGCGGTTAAAGTATATCATGCATACTAAAGTGGCGGCAACTGTGCTGCACCAGGGAACATAGGTGGCGGAGGTGATCGGCGGCTGCAGAGGTGTGTACGGGCGAATAGCAGTGCAACTGTTGAGCAATTAACAGCCCATATGAAACAGAGAACTACCAACAGTGTCTCCACAACTACCGTTCAGCGAAACGTTGTTGCGTATGGGCCTCCGCAATAGGCGCCTGGTTCACGCACTTATGCCGACTACTGTCCACCGGCGACGGAAACTGGAATTTGCACGCCAATACTGCAACTGAAACTGGCCATCAAACTCCCCGGATTCAAACCCAATCGAAAATCTGTGGGACGCGCTCGGTCAGGGTGTTCGCGCCATGGATACTGAATCGAGAAACCTACCACAGCTTGCCACGGCGTTGGAGTCGGCATTGCGCCACATCTCTGTCGGCACAACTTCACTGACTCTCTTCCTGCATGTCTCGAAGTGGTCCGCACTGAAGAAGGTGGTCACATTAATGAGACTGGACAGTGTGAATAAAGAAGACATAAAATGTAGATTAGCAGTAGCAAGAATTACTTTTGTTCAAATGGTTCAAATGGCTCTAACAAGGGAACCTCCCAATCGCACCTCCCTCAGATTTAGTTATAAGTTGGCACAGTGGACAGGCCTTGAAAAACTGAACACAGATCAATCGAAAAAACAGAAAGAAGTTGTGTTGAACTATGAAAGAAATAAGCAAAATATATAAACTGAGTAGTCCATGCGCAGGGTATGCAACATCAAGGAGGATGTGAGCTCAGGAGCGCCGTGGTCCCGTGGTGAGCAGCTGCGGAATGAGAGGTCCTTGGTTCAAGTCTTCCCTAGAGTGAAAAGTTTCTTTATTTTCGCAAAGTTATGATCTGTCCGTTCGTTCATTGACGTCTCTGTTCACTGTAATAAGTTTAGTGTCTGCGTTTTGCGACCGCACCGTAAAACCGTGCGATTAGTAGACGAAAGGACGTGCCTCTCCAATGGGAACCGAAAAAATTTGATCGCAAGGTCATAGGTCAACCGATTCCTCCACAGAAAAACACGTCTGATATATTCTATACGACACTGGTGACGGCATGTGCGTCACATGACAGGAATATGTTGTCGACCCACCTAACTTGTACACTTGGCGAATGGCTAAAAAGATTCTTCTACCTTGCCTGATTTAGGTTTTCTTGTGGATGTGATAATCACTCCCAAAAAAGTGTGAAAACATAAGAGTTTGTCACATAACCTGCAACAAATGAATGCAACAGTTTCACAGTCGCACAGTTTTCCCTGTGCTCTGTCAAAACATGTTTTTAAAGTTTTCAAATTTTTCCGTGTGCAGACCGTCAAATCCTACATATGTCCAAGCAAATCTGAACATGTCCTGGAATTTTGGAGAGCGAAGTTGATTATGTGTGAGTGTCTGAGCTTTGATAACTGTCTGAGAATAAAAAATTAATCTTTTCACTAAAGAGAAGACTTGAACCGAGGACCTCTCGTTCGGCGGCTGCTCATGCTAACCACGGGACCACAGCGCTCCTGAACTTACACTCTCCTTGATGTTGCCTATCTTGCGCATGGACTACTCAGTTTGTATATTTTGCTTATTTTTTTCATAGTTCCACACAACTTCTTCTTCGATTGATCTGTGCTCAGTTTTTCAAGGCCTACCCACTGTGCCAACTTATAACTAATTCTGAGGGGGGTGCGATGGGGAGGTGGTTGCCTTGCAAGCACTATGGGACTTAACATCTGAGATGATCAGTGCCTTAGACTTAGAACTACTTAAAGCTAACCAACCTAAGGACATCACACACATCCATGCCCGAGGCAGGATTCGAACCTGCGACCGTAGCAGCAGCGCGGTTCCGGACTGAAGCGCCTAGAACCGCTCGGCCTCAATGGCCGGCAATTGCTTTTGTCATAAAGAGAAATTTCTTAACATCGAATATAAATTTGCGTGTTGCTGAAAGTCATGTCCACCCTTACATACAGTTTGTGTAGCCTTAAATGTAAGTGAAACGTGAACGGTAAAACCTGTAGAGGGAAGGAGGCTAGAGGCATTTGCAATGTGGTTTAATGCTGAAGGTTGGATGGATATATCGAGTAACTAACAAAGAAGCTATTCAGAGATTGAAAGGTCTCTTTTGGATTCCTTTCATGTTAATTTCTTAAAACTGTTGTCATTTACGGCATACATTCCACTTCTAAATTTACTGTGGTGTTTCTGACTCTATCTGGGAGGAGACTGAGCAGTAGAACGTGTTACTTTTATACATAAACAATTTAAATGTAATTCATATATGTTTATATGTAATTCATGTCACACAGTCTCATATGGAACCTACATCCACTTTCTTTTATATACTGTATATGATGAGATACTGTCATCCCCCTTCCCTTCTGTGTGAAAGGATGAATGAGCAAATGTATTTCTAGTTGCATGCTTGAGGGTAGCAGACAAGCCTGTCTGCTAGAGAACAGTAGGACCAACGTCGGAACAGGTAGCTACGCTTTCTAAAAGCAAAGCGGTTTCTATTCTTGGTATGGTCCTGTCCGTCCCTTGTCATGTTGGTATAGGAAGCCGCCTCTCTGGTCACTTCCGTTTGTATCTGTCAAGCACCCTCGATAGGGGCCCATGGCAGTCTGTCCGCGGTGAGTGTCTGAAGTGGTAAGATCTCTGGCTAAGCTCGTCTCTACTAAGTCTGTAGGACAATGGATTTCTTAAGTTCAGCCTAACTGAAAATTTAATCACCTTTATTTCAGGTTTAGATCTAAAATATGTTATCTTAAATTGCAATGCAGCGTAATTTGAGTGTCAAGTTCAGAACATCTTCCAGTAGTAGCTTTGTCACTACTTTGTGACTAAAGTGGAACCACATGTTGATGATCCGTCACTCTAACTAAGATCATCAATCTTAAATGCGAATGTGCGTGAGATTATAACGTCTCGTCTCGACAATATTTTTCAATATAGCAACTTTTCTTTATGTTCAACCCACGTGGGGTGTACTTTGTGAGACCAGTACCACGTGTTTATACAATTGTTTGACCCATCAGGTTAATAGTAAGACGATAGTAACCAGTTCGAGGTTTTTCTTTTGTAAATTGCGTTTCGATGTAATTTGTTTTAATTATCAAAATTATTGTGGAGTTACACTCTTTGTGTAAACCAAGCTGACCACGTGAAGCATGTGGTTTAATCATCAAAGTAGCCCTCAGCTATTCTTTTCGGGAAGATTTCACAGAGTGTTAGTATGAATTTAGTATACCAGTGTGTGGTAATTTCATGACGGACAGGATTGCGCTACGAACGTAACTTCTTTGGGTGAAAACTGAATCGGTAGGTTGTGGTTAATTGCCTCTTGCATATGTTTCAACGTTCTTCGTGTGTTATTTTATGACTGCAATGCTGTATGCAGTCTCCCAATCTTGGTTCCATATTTGATGTGTTCCGTAAGATTGCAGACTCACATTTACACAATCCTAAATAAGGCACCAGTTTAGTTATGAATCAAGTTTAATATGCTGAAATTTTGACGGAACAATGATCAATGTTAAAATAAATGTCCAAATATGAACTGATTTATTTCTTTTTATTTAAATTCTCTTTTTATGTATATATCACCGGTTGTCGTAAGATGACTATTAAAAGATTATAATTAATGTTATTCTGGTTGGGAGTTGGGTAAGCTAGACTGGATACCTGGTGAAACAGTTGCTCAGTAATGCAAGGTTAACTTCCCCAGATAGCTCACGGCTTTTAACCCGCTTTTATTGTCTTGAATATCAGCACCGCTTTCAGAACAGCTAAATGCATCAACATTACAAGATTAGAAAACGTGCGCATAATAGGCTAGTGTTGAGAGCTGCACCATGCCTGTCTTAGGAGGGAATCCACAATAACATTTGAAAATCTTGAACACGATGTCTTGCGCTCTTTCAATTTCCACATTTATTTTCATCTTTGTTCCTGTACACTCAGTATTTTGTCAAGAACGTAATTTTTGCTGTTTCTTTCCTTGTCTTTCTTTAGACTTCGCTTCTAAACAGTAGAGTACGGACAGCCATTTGTTTGTAAGAACAGATAGGGCTCTCTCTACTAATTTTAGCCTCTTAAAACTGCGGAGTGATCGTCAACGTAAATGAATCCCTCACTTTTATTCCAGATCAACACTTCTTTGACTTACAAAATAAATGTATTTATCCGTATCTACGTCTGTTCAGTTAATTTCCGTCTAAGAACTCCTGATCCAGTATATGCTATGCCTTTAACTTTACTAGTCGGGATATGAAGATTTTACTGTGCAACGTCAGCAGCTATTTGCGGGAATTCCTCCATACTTTCATTCCGCGACATTGCTGCTCGCATTGACTAGGATCCTAAGACAACAGTGCAGAAGCCCATACCAAACACCGTGCTGAATCACAACACCGCTAGACTAGCTCCCGTGAGGACAGATATATCGTTCACTTGACCATGGAGTATGGTACAACGACAGCATGTATCTGAGTCGGGAAATTGGCTTACCTGGAGAAAAACAATTAACCATATGGGCTGCCAGCATAGCAGCGGTCATTATGGCTTCCTTTGGTGCAGCGGCTGAGAGAGGCGCGCCGATGCTACCACATCCAACGACAACACTAAACTCAGGAGCAGCAGCTCATCGTCTTCTCAGACAGATCCCAAGTCAACATAAAGCATCACTACTGACGTATGCGTGTGCGGACGTTGTAACGGCCAACAGCTCTCGTGATGTTACAGGGATACCGTTGGGTACACAATGCAGTCACCTCCGGTCCACAATGCCGCTAATATGGACAGCTGCTACTAGATTTCTGACTCGTTAAACGAAGTGGTCATGACCCATTTTCAAGACCTCTGTGACTTTACCTGCCGCGCGGGATTAGCCGAGCGGTCTTTGGCGCTGCAGTCATGGACTGTGCGGCTGGTCCTGGCGGAGGTTCGAGTCCTCCCTCGGGCATGGGTGTGTGTGTTTGTCCTTAGGATAATTTAGGTTAAGTAGTGTGTAAGCTTAGGGACTGATGACCTTAGCAGTTAAGTCCCATAAGATTTCACACACATTTGAACATTTTTTTTTTTTTTACTTTATCTTGCAACAAGATATGCATCACCTCATGTTTCCGGTTTTGTCCAGACCAACCACAAAATAGAGGGCCAGCACGTATTTTAGATCTCCCACGCGTCGAATACATTTTCTGATGGGTTGTCAATATGCTGGCACTACTTGTCAGCCACTACGACAGACGAACTCTGGCACAGAGCTGAAGCAGCACGGAATGAGGTGCCTGTTTTTGTGTTCTCAGCTCTGCTCCACTTGTTCCTCATTCCTGGTAGAGCCATTGTTGCTACCAGAAGTGACAGCTGTGTGTGAAAAATTTCGCATCTCGTACAGCCGCAAACCACTCACTATTTTAATCACGTTTTCGTTCCACTGTGATATATACCCAAAACAACAAAAATTTCGATATTCTGTATCTTCTCTGATGCAGTTTTAATGGCTTGCAGTATACTTCCCGTAAACGTGTTTATCTGTTCCGATAGAGGCATGATCATATATCAGTCTGGCCTGGCAACGGAAGACAGCAAAACGAAAGCTGAAATTTTAAATTTAGCATTTGAGAAATCTTTCACCCAGTAGGATCGTACAAACATATCGTCGTTTGAGTCTCGTACAGATTCCCGTATGGAGGACATAGTCATAGACATCCCTGGGGTTGTGAAGCAGATGAATGGGTTGAAAATAAATAAATCGCCAGGTCCTGATGGGATTCCAATTCGGTTTTACAGAGAGTACTCTACTGCATTGGATTCTTACTTAGCTTGCATTTATCGCGAATCTCTTGCCCAACGTAAAGTCCTGAGCGACTGGAAAAAAGCGCAGGTGACGCCTGTATATAAGAAGGGTAGGAGGACGGATCCTCAAAATTACAGACCAATATCCTTAACATCGGTTTGTTGCAGGATTCTCGAACATATGCTGAGTTCGAATATAATGAATTTTCTTGAGACAGAGAAGTTGCTGTCCATGCATCAGCACGGCTTTAGAAAGCATCGCTCCTGCGAAACGCAACACACTCTTTTTTCACATGATATCTTGCGAACCATGGATGAAGGGTATCAGACGGATGCCATATTCCTTGACTTCCGGAAAGCGTTTGACTCGGTGCCCCACTGCAGACTCCTAACTAAGGTACGAGCATATGGGATTGGTTCCCAAATATGTGAGTGGCTCGAAGAATTAATAGAACCCAGTACGTTGTCCTCGATGGTGAGTGTTCATCGGAGGTGAGGGTATCATCTGGAGTGCCCCAGGGAAGTGTGGTAGGTCCGCTGTTGTTTATTATCTACATAAATGATCTTTTGGATAGGGTGGATAGCAATGTGCGGCTGTTTGCTGATGATGCTGTGGTGTACGGGAAGGTGTCGTCGTCGAGTGACTGTAGGAGGATACAAGATGACTTGGGCTGGATTTGTGATTGGTGTAAAGAATGGCAGCTAACTCTAAATGTAGATAAATGTAAATTAATGCAGATGAATAGGAAAAAAAAATCCCGTAATGTTTGAATACTCCATTAGTAGTGTAGCGCTTGACACAGTCACGTCGATTAAATATTTGGGCGTAACATTGCAGAGCGATATGAAGTGGGACAAACATGTAATGGCAGTTGTGGGGAAGGCGAATAGTCGTCTTCGGTTCATTGGTAGAATTTTGGGAAGATGTGGGTCGTCTGTAAAGGAGACCGCTTATAAATCACTAATACGACCTATTCTTGTGTACTGCTCGAGTGTTTTGGATCCCTATCAGGTCTGATTGAGGGCGGACATAGAAGCAATTCAGAGGCGGGCTGCTAGATTTGTTACTGGTAGGTTCGATCATCACGCGAGTGTTACGGAAATGCTTCAGGAACTCGGGTGGGAGTCTCTGGAGGAAAGGAGGCGTTCTTTTCGTGAATCGCTACTGAGGAAATTTAGAGAACCAGCATTTGAGGCTGACTGCAGTACAATTTTACTGCCGCCAACTTATATTTCGCGGAAAGACCACAAAGATAAGAGAGATTAGGGTTCGTACTGAGCCATATAGGCAGTCATTTTCCCCTCGTTCTGTTTGGGAGTGGAACAGAGAGAGAAGATGCTAGTTGTGGTACGAGGTACCCTCCGCCACGCACCGTATGGTGGATTGCAGTGTATGTATGCAGATGTAGATGTAGATATATACTGACGGAAAAGAAATTGCAACATCAAGAAGCAGTTGTGAGACGTGAATGAAAGTCGGTAGTGGTGGATCTACACCTGAAAGATGTCGCCTCTTCAGATTTCGCGCCTGTCGTACAAGAGTGGAGCGAGTAGCGCCTCTGTGAGCATACAAATCAGGTTTGCTTTAAATAAACGCTGGGAGCGTTAGTTACGTTTGAGATTGGACGTGGTGAGCTGATGTTATAAACGCCTTTAAGAAGACTAAACCCAATATCAGCATCTCACTGAGTTTGAACGCGGTCGCATAATAAGGCTACAAGATGCTGGATGTTCCTTCTCCGATACTGCAGAAAGACTTGCCAGGAATGTAGCCACTGTACATGCTTGCTGGCAGCGGTGGTCACGAGAATGAACGGTGGCTAGAAGACGGGGCCCCGGACGGCCACGTGGCACTACCGATGTGGAAGACCATCGTGTTCGGCTTGTAGCTCTGCCGCATCGTACTGCATCTGCAGCAGCAATTTGAGCAGCAGTTGGCACCACAGTGACACAACGAACTGTTACACATTGGTTACTTCAAGGAGAGAACCGACTCAGATGCCCTGTAGCGTGCATTCCATTGTCCCCAAACGATTGCCATTTCCGCCTTCAGTGATATCAAGCTAGAGCTCATTGGAGGGCAGGGTGGAGGTCTGATGAATGCTGGTTCTACCCCGGTGCCAGTGATGGCCTTGTGTTGGTTAGAAGGACGCCAGGTGAGCGCTTGCAGCCAACCTGTCTGCATGCTAGGCACACTCTATCTACACCTCGAGTTATGGGCTGCGGTGCGATTTCGTATGACATTAGGCACACTCCTGTGATTATCCCACGCACTCTGACTGCAAATTTGTACTTCAGTCTGGTGTTTCGACCTGTTGTGCTGCCACTCATTAACAGCATTCCAGGGGGTGTTTTCCAACAGGATGACGCTCGCCCACATACCGCTGTTGTAATCCAACATGGCCTACAGAGTGTCGACGTACTGCCTTGGCCTGCTCGATTATCAGATCTGTATTCAGTCGAGCACATATGGGACATCGTTGCACGATAACTCCAGCGTCGTCCACTAACAGCATTAACAGTCCCTGTATTGACCGACAGGCATGGAACTCCCACCCGCAAACTGACATTCGACGCCTGTACAACACAATGCACTTTTCCTTGCTTGCATTCAACGTTCTGGCGGTTACACCAGTTATTATTATACCAGCATTTGACATTTTCAGCGACGCGCTTATATTAACCTGTGATCTTACAATGTTAATAAGTTAAATATATTACCTAAGCCCATGTACTTCCGAGATTTTATTACCCTACATTACTTTTTGGTGTTCCGATTTTTTTTCCGTGAGTGTTTTTTAATTCTGAAGTCAACATCCCTTCTTCTCAACACATACTAATCCTATAGGGATGAATAAAGTATTGGTAGAAAGGATTTTTAACTGGGTTCTGAAACCGCTTGTCAATTTTATGCTAAAACGTACTATTTGTGGAAAAATTTAACATGAAAGAGACTTCACTATCATAAGCAAATCGGTATCATCCCCTTTCGTTTTATCTTATTACAGACATCATTTAGTGGTGGTGGTGGTTGTTAGTGTTTAACGTCAAACGTCATTTAGTAACTGGATAATTTGTATACGTACACTATTGTCAAGGATAATAACCGTGACCACTGCGGTAGTCCCTTATTTTTGCCTGTCGTATGACTTTTCTAAACGAATACACTTTTCGAAATAACTTTGAATTGTGATTTTCCTGCTACTATTCTGGCCTAGCTTCCTTACATAAAGTATGAAGTGCAATTAAAACCTCAGAATACAGTCAGAGATTATTGTGACGTTAGTGATATGCCAGGTAAAAAGCGAACATTACGTTCTAATCTATACATTTCGCATTTATTTATAAAATGGCTCTAAGCACTATAGGACTCAACATCTGAGGTCATCAGTCCCCTAGAACTTAGAACTACTTAAACCTAGATAACCTAAGGACATCACACACATACATGCCCGAGGGAGGATTCGAACCTGCGACCGTAGCGGACGCGCGGTTCGAGACTGAAGCGCCTAGAACCGCTCGGCCACAACGGCCGGCGCATTTATTTATTTATTATTGTTTTCTATTAGTATTTCTCATTAAACGTATCTTCACCAGTAGGTAAATGTAATTATTGCGGTCGAAAGTTAGAAATTACAAGAAATAATGCATGGAAATGTAGATACAGGGATGTATCGTAAAGTCGTGATCATTATTTCACTTCGTTCTGTTCATTTTTAAAGATCTTTTCTCTTCATTCCCACAACTACCATTATCCCAGCGACTACACTTATTCCAAATACCACCGTTATTTAAAAGTGTAAAAATGCGAAAGTTTTGCGCGGGTCCTCTGATATCATCTATATAAGAACTAAAAAGTGTTGAGGATATGCTGCAAACATATCGTGCAACTAGACCACTTTCCTTCTCCAATATTTCACTTCCAGCAACGACTATTTTTGAATCTCCGTAAACTTTTGTGTTAGTTTTATCCTTCAGAATTGTCCGCAACTTTTGCGTATAAATTTATCGTATGTTTCCGTATAAATTAAAAATACAGGCAAGTATCTTTCTAATAACATCACTCGATTATGTGATCCTTTCTCTTTTCTTCTTCTTTCTGGTCTTATCCCGCGTATTCACTGAGTCGGCATGTTATTTAATGTTATTTTAGATCCGGATATGTTAGCAGTAGAGGGTGGCCAGATGCCTTTCCTGTCACCACCCTTTCACAATTAATAAAATATTCCAGGCTATACCGTGGTCTAAGGGATTTCACTTCAAAACCCGACGTTTCGTCCCCACCTGTGGAGGACATTTTCGAGGGGGATAGCAGCTTTGTTGAATGTCCGATTCACACCCTGGCTGGCAGTTCGTCGGGTTTTGAAGTGAAATCCCCTAGACCGCGGCATAATAACCCCGAGTATTTTATTAATTGTGACAATTCCGGCCGTGAATGTTTACATTTTGCACGACCTCCCCTCTATTACCCCCGCTCCGGTACAGAAATTGTGTAATCCATCTACGTCTAATGTTATCCCAAATGAAAGTATACGAATGTTATCTAAATGTCTGCAAATCGCGTAACTGAGGCGGGACATGGATACCAGTCCAGTATGCACCTAGTCGGACGTGGGAAATCGCCTAAAGACCGGCACGTAGGCCCTCGTCGGTAATCCGTCGGGATGCTTCGATCCGAGGACCGGTGCGACACCTACAATCACGGAAGCGGCGTGCTGACGGGCGTGGCCCTGTGGAAAGAAAGAAAACCCTATCTGTGCAGAAGAAGACTGTATAAAGATAAGTTCGTTGACGCAGCCAAAAAATAAAGAAACGTGGAGAATTTCAGAGGTGTACTCATATTCCATTGCAGATTCTACGAGAGTACCTTTCAAAATTAACTGTAAAAATCACGAATCATTCTAATGCAAAGGAGGATAACTTGTACGCCTGATAAAATCAATTAAAAACACGCATAGGGAGTGGCTTTGTGTCAGTTTGTGCTTCCCCGCGGAAGTCATCGATAAATACGTGCGACAGAAAAACATGAGTCGTCGTCTCGTTGCGAAAGATCGCGTGCGTGGTTCCTCTGCGGTGCACGACACCACAAGCCAACCAACTGCGCTGCAGCGTAGTGGAAGGGTGTTGAGTGATGCAGGAAACTGTGTGAAATCGGTGGTAATCCGGGTCACCTAAGGAGAAGTCTTACTTCCTTGAAGCGCTGACTGGTTCAGAGGACGACGAAAGAGGTTATCTGTGCGTGTCATATAGTAAACAGCTGAGATTTATTGTGCTGGCGCACGGCGCGTAAGCCGTAATTCTGCCCTGTGCAGTGTACACAGGGGCCGCTGCTGCACAAGGTCGCCGATAATGAGGTCGCATGTGTCCTCGGAGCAACAGGCGAAAGATTTAAATCATCGTCTACAGACGAGCTGATCAGTGGGAATACAAAATCGAGAGCGCGTGATTTGCTACTGAACCGAATCGTCTACACCTTGTAATGGTTCTTTATTTATGTGACCATTACGGCACTCCAATCCCAGTTCTCGATACCAGTAATATCGTACTACTTTTCTGCGAAGTAACAGACATATTTTTGTGACAATCTTCACATTTGGTTTTATTAATATATAGGTACTTCGATGTGTCGATATATTGCAGTGATATGGTTCTTGTGTGTATTCATTTCTGTGAGACTGTCATAATCTTTGACTTACTTGTAACCGTTTTGGCGCGAGTGCTCACAGAGCAGTCCTTGTTTCACTTTGCAGAAGTTAAGTTGTTAATTCGCTTTGTAAAAGAACAGTCAAGTCTTGTGTTTGGTTAAAGTGTAAATTAAATATGTGAAGATTGATACAAAACTGTTTTCTTGATGATGTGATAGTTAAGAAGAAGTATATGTGAATTTACAAGAAGTTTAATAAAAATGTGGATCGTGAACACCAAGTCAAAAATTATTTCTGCCATACCATTGTTCTTATCTGGGATAGTTTGATCATAAAGAATTTCCTGAAAAACGCATTTGTTAGGTCTTCAAATATTGCTAAAATAAAGATCTCGACCTTCTAGCAGTCAAAGTGGAATCACCCTAGAATCAACAAGATGAGCCATAACAACTTCGACGAAATCTACGTGGGAATCCATTCAAGATAAGTGCCAAAATTCATGACTTTTTTTACAGTGACTTCATTATTTCCATTCTGACGATACTACCCACAGTTAATAACTTTGTTGTTGCCCGATAAAGCGAACATATGCTGCGTGAGCAACATTATTAATCTGATTTCTAACCTATTATGCAAGTGGTGGTATTGTTAGAACCTTCATCTACTCGTATATAGATCGCAAACCAATGAGCGCATGGTGGAAATACTTTGTGCCATTGCCAGTAATTCGCTTTCCTTTTCCGCTCCTAAATGGAGCGAGGGAAAAATGACTATCTGTACCGCACTTCACAAGCCCTGGTGTCTCCTATTTTGGCGTTATGGCAGTGGGGCGAGATGTCATTTAGAGCGTAGGAACATTCTACAGCCCGTAACAAATGCTGTTTTCCTAAACTTCCGCGGTTGCGAAATGGATCAAATGCAGTGAAACGAAATAAATGGACTGATGAGGATGAAACTAATGAAGTTATAATGACACGAAATTACTGCAGTGAAAACCGTTCAGATATGTTGAACATGCAATGTAATGAACAATGAAGCGGAAGATGTACAGGGTGGCAATTACTGAACTAGGTGAAAAAAAAACGTGAATTAGTTACAAACTACCGCGCGCACACACTTTATTCAACATGTAAACGTCCACTACAGGTATTCGGATTTAGGTTATGACGTATCCGACATGCCTGCCACCATTGGCGATCATGTGGCTCAGACGAATAGCGCAATTCTACATGAACCGCTGTCGACGACCTCCTGAATGGCTGTTTTGAACTCAGCAATGGTTTTGGAGTTATTGCTGTACATCTTGTCTTTAATATAGCCCCACACAAACATGTGTTCAGATCCGGAGAATATGGCGGCAAGTCGAGGCCCTTGCCAGTGGCCTCTGGGTACCCCAGAGCCAGAATGCGGTCCCCAAAGTGCTGCTCCAGGACATCAAACACTCTCCCGCTTTGGTGCGGTCGAGCTCTGTCTTGCATCAACCAGATCACTTTGGATAATGGGGTTGAAATCATGTTCCAAAACCTTCACGTGCTACCAAGGAATATCGCACCGATTATTCGGTGACTGGACACTGCACACCACACAGTCACCCGTTGAGGGTGAAGAGACTTCTCGATCGCGAAATGCGGATTCTCAGTCCCCCAAATGCGCCAGTTTTGCTTATGGACGAACCCATAGAAATGAAAATGTGTTTCGTCGCTAAACCAAACCATATTCACATCATACTAATTCTCATCGTGCCCCGCGGCCAACCGTGAAGTTCTGACGTCCTAACGCAAGCCGTTCAGAAATTATGACGATTTTATTTCAGATAGTTCAATAATTGTCACGCTGTAACTATTATATAGACTAATTATTACTTCAGACTAATGAAAATGACGTGGAGATGGGTGGAACATGCCGCCAGGAAAATGGTTGGTAGATTTAACGGCCAAGTTCTCTACTGTATTTCAGAGATAAGAAAAAGGTCAACGACCTAATAGAAGATGGATAGATGCCGTAAGAAAACATGCAAGAGGGACGTGGGTGTGTATAGCCGAATATCTTAGAGCATGGAGATGTCAAGAAGAGAACTTTTCCCAGCAGTGGATTTCAAATGACCGAAGATGGTAATTCTTTCAATTCTAGAAATTCAAAACTCTACACTCCCATACCTTTCATAGTATGCAGATCCTCAAATCTCTTCAAGTCACATTCGCCGGTGTCTTTAGGTCGCAGGAGAGATATTCCACTAAAAATTCCATACATTAATTTATTAATCGTGTAACAAAGCATCTAAATGAGAAAATATCAAGAAACGGAGTTTTCTATGGTCTAGTTCACTGCACGGATCATAATATTCTACTGGAGAAACATACTTGACGGCATTGAAAGTAGAGGTAAGGACAGGTTGACAGCATATTGAAATAAGAGAAAGCAGTGAGTCGTGGTAAGCTATTCCATCAGAGTGGACAAGGGGTCATCTGTCAAAATATTATTTCAGCGAAGAATCTATCGAGATAATGAATGGGAAGCAGCAAATCAATCGCGACTACAGTTAGGCATCGGAAACGGTACTTTGGTTTGGAAGAGGATGGAGATCCCACAGACACAACGAAGCGACATCAGAGGCAGACGGAGCACCGGCGGATATTTCTCCAGCATGCATCCCGGGTTCCAGCCGAGGGTAGAACGGTGATGATGATGTAGCGAGAATATATATATATATATATATATATATATATATATATATATATATATATATATATATACGCATCACAAGACTGCCCCAAGGCGGTCAGCTTTTCGGCACGCGTGACAATGGCGAGAAAGAAAGTTGAAACTCGTATTATATATGTGACTTTTGCAACTCAAAATGGCACATCCAGATTTTAGAAAAATCCACCTTTGACAGAAATTTCTACAGCAAAAAGATAGTGAAAAACGAGACACATCGAGGCGAACAACAAAAACAAGACGAGATGACCCCTGGACAGAGCGACGCAAACAAACCCGAACAGAAAGAATTAGTTTTGGAGCACTCTCAGTAAAATATAACACGAGTGAACGTCGTCTAACACGGTCCCTACGAATAATAAAAATGAAAAGGCCAAAATGTTTATATGCATGTGAATGCTTAACAATGAACTGTAAGGTGGGTTATAAGAGAAATAATACAAACTATAGATGGATGGGAAATGAGAAGTAATGAAGAAGTCTACAGAAACAGAAAATATGAGACGTAATGGCAAAATTAAGATTAATCTTCTTTAGACACCTCTACCGAATGAATGAGAAAAGGCTAACGAAACAAATATTTGTCTACTTCTGGGTGAAGAAGTCAACAGTAGCACTGATTACAGAAATAAGAAAAGATGTGAGAAGAAAAATCAACAAATAATCGGAAATAACAGAGAGTATCTTCTTAAGAAGAAAGTACTGACAGTCTCTCATAGTAAAAAAAGAAATCTAGTGCAACGTAGTCGGAAGAAAAGAAGAGAGAACACGTGGAGAATGTGAAGGAGTACTGTAAAAAAAACGCTGTTTTGCCGAACTTGAGGACGAGGTAAATAAAGTAAAGTATTTCCTACTCGGTGGAAATAAATAAAAGTGTGGGAATATGTTGCGAAGGGTCCCCCTATCACGCACAGAAAGCTGAACGCTGCATGGCGAGGCGTCCGCGTGAGCTGGCCGTTATGGCCGAGCGGTTCTAGGCGCTTCAGTCTGGAACCACGTGACCGCTACGGTCGCAGGTTCGAATCTTGTCTCGGGCATGGATGTGTGTGATATCCTTAGGTTAGTTAGGTTTAAGTAGTTCGAAGTTCTCGGGGACATTATGCAACAGACCCACGTCAAACAGGGGGTGCAGCAGCAACCATGTGTAACAGGACTGCAGTGCACACAATGTCACACTTCACAGTGGCATGGTGACTGAATGAGGGGTGGTCTCTTGCCCGACGACTAGTACGTTGTATCTCGTTGACACCCGCACAACGGCCGCACCGTTTGCTATGGTGCCAAGAGCTTGAGGACTGCACCAACGCGCAGTGGGATCGCATGCAGTTCTCGGGTGAGAGCAGGTTCAGTCTAAGTCGTGATTCCAGACGTACTCTCATATCACGAGAGGTGGGAATACGTAATTCACCGAGGACCATTGTCGAACATCATCGTTTTGGTGCAGATCTTATGGTGAAATGTTGCATGAGCGTACTGACTAAGTCTTTGAAAATCGTACGCTCACCAACCAAAGTTATTGTGACACTGTACTCCTTTGACTCTTTTGTGACTCTTTTCAGGGGTGCATTCGGCTCTGAATTGATTTGTATGGATGACAATACATGACCGCACCAAACTCCGCAGGTGGTAGAGCTCTTGGAAAGAGAGGATACTCGGCGAATGGACTGGCCTGCCCATTCGCCCGACTTAGGGCAATTCACACCGTCCGTCACGTCACGTCAATACATTCGGAAATGCATTTCGAGTGGCGGCATCCACACTGGCCGTCCCGTCTCGTTACATCACGTCACGGCACCGTACAGGTTCCTAGGGAAGAAGGTTCTGACGGCTGACGACATCCGATCGTTGTCGATAACGTTACCGCGAAACTCATTTCCAACCGATGAACGGCCATGTGCACATCAACCTATTTCGTTTCAGCATGGTTTTTGTGGATGATATCAGTTGTTTGTTGTTCGTTATTTGTTATTTTATTTATTTAGCGTATGGCATTTAGACACAATTGTTATTACAACCAATATGTAAAATTGTAATAATTTGGCATTAGATATTCTTACAGTTATTACAATAGTTATACAGAATTATACAAAATTATACAAAATTGCACATAATACACATGTTACAGTAGTTATACAAAGTTATAGTAGTTTGGAAGTAATTACAAACAAACATCTAATGAGTTAATATATGCAATTGATTCTGGAGTCGCCATCAGGAAATCTTCTCGAGTCCCATCATAGGCTGTCCTGGGGCAGTCTTCTATTATGTGCTGGATAGTTTGATTTTCTCCACATTGACATAGCGGCGATTCTGTCATGCCCCACTGGTAGAGGGAATAGGCGCATCTGCCATGTTTAGTTCTAATTCTGTTTAAAGTTGCCCAGGTTTTGCGTGATAAGTCAAAACCTGGAGGCTTCTGGGAGATACATGGAAGTTTGCTGATGTTCTTTAAGGACCATTCTTGGTGCCAGGCGCTGGTTATGTTGAATTCTTCCTCTGTTGCAGATGTGGCTATTGCGGTTCTGATGGGTGACCTTCTGGAGCGGAGGCGGCTTTGGGTGGCATCTTCAAAATTCTCATGGATGGGTAGATTCCGATTGCTCATTATCTTTTTGTACTCTCTTATAAGAGCGTTTGTGCGGCGTAGGTTAGGGGGTGGTATGTGGCTTAGTACTGGGAGCCATTCCACGGGTGTAGTCTTTATTACACCAGCGATCATTCTCATTGTGTTATTGAGCTGTGCATCGATTCTATGGGTGTGGGGGCTGTTTAGCCATACCGGCGCACAATATTCGGCAGCTGAGAAGACGAGACTTAAGGCTGATGTCCGTAACGTAGTAGCTGCCGCTCCCCATGTCGTTCCACAGAGCTTATTTGTTATAAATTGTTTTGTTTCGTTGTTTCTTTCGCTAAAAGTTATAATTTTATAATAAATGACGAAAGATTAATTAAAGCAATGAGGTAGCAGTCTAAATTGTATGACATGAGTTTACTAAATTACTCGCCTACTTCTCAATTTATAAAGTTCATTTTTATACGTGCTAGTATCATGTTTAATATTTTATAATGAGATGAACTGCAATATGGCTGCAAGTACTTTGGGTCCAATCAGACTGATTAGTAAGTGCAATTTATTTGTATGTCGTCACGTATCTGTGATGTTTCATAAAGAAATGGGCTGAAACCTTCAGGCACTGCAACAGTAGCATAATGCTTTTTCTTTGTGAAGTATACATCAACTAACGAATTAGAGTTATTTGTTTAAATATGTGTTCATGGCAGGCTTATTTATTGTTAAGAAGCTCTCTGGATTGGGTGTAGAAAAGTTTTGTAAGCATCAGTGGTCAATATTTACGTGGTTTTAGCTAATCCCACTACAAATGAGGCGCTCGAATTATTAAAAGCCAAATACAACACGTAAATAACCTATAAATCTTGAAGGGAAAGGCATTGTTGGAGATATGACTATTGCACCAAAAATTTGCACTGGACTGGCCACTAAACTATGCCTCACACAAACCCACGGGATGTGATGCCAGCTCGTAACACTGTGTTCCTTATAGTAATTCTGGGTATTATTTGACGTAAAAAAAGAAGGAACTGGTGCTTCGAGTTCCTAAAATACTTGTAAAATACGGAGTCCTCTTCCTCGAGCTCCTTGTATAGTGTAAGATTCCCCTTGTGTATAACGTAATGACATTTTTTGGACCCACATTCTTGAGCCGTGTATCGACTCGTGCTACACCTTGTGTTTAGATTGCATTGGTTTTCCTTTTCTTCCCCTGACATGTTTGTTTGATATGTTGTCTGTCATTAAGTGGTTGCTTGGTTGTCTTTTCCCTCTGCTATCGATATCTGCGTTTTTGCTTCCGGGAAACTGCTATGAAGGAAGTGAGATCTTTGACCTGTTCTAACCTCGTGTGGTGGTGCGGAAGTAGAGGGTTGCGCGCAGAGAGTGTGGTGGACACGGGAGGGCAGTGTGGCTCTCCAGCGCGAAGTAAGCGTGGTCGGTTGTACCGAGTCGCCACGTGATGTACGTCGGTTGTGTGTAACGAGCGGGTCGAGTTGACGGAAGAGCTCCCCGCGTGTTGGTTGTATACAGAATCGCCCCACGAGTAGTTGCTGTTCATTTCTCCTTGGTGGGACGTTAATAAACTTCTTTAAATCCTCCGTTTCAACACTGGAGTTTAAAAGGAGACACCTAACATGAAGGAGCGGTCACTACCCGTCAACGTTGCAGAGAAGACGTGAACTCCGGTGACAGAGCGTGTTGTCGCGTGACCGTGGCGTGTTGTGTACGCTGGCGACGCATGCGCGGTCGGATGTGTGGATCCTTGCCATCGGAGGTCGTGTACTGCCTGTTCGAGCATAATTGCAAGTTAAGTTCGTGGAAGGTCTAATCATTAAGTAATAATTTTGTGTAACCAGCGTCTCTTCTGCCTTGTGGCCTCCGGCGACCGGGTTTCCTGTCCCCGGCGCCGGTGTAATTGAAGACAGTGATTTTCCTCCTCCTCTCGTTACTGTCCGATGGGAGTTTTGGCAGTTTAATGGTTTCGCTATTCTGTCGTGGGTTATGAGTAAATTCATGCTTCTTGTTGGTTGATCATGTGGTCGCTCATTCAGGACTGTGTGGTGTAATGTTTCCTTGCACGAGTTTAGCTCTAATTCTGTCAGCAAGTTAAGCCATCTTATAACGTTTTCGCTGGCTAAATGTCGGTGCAGTGACCGGCCTGAGAGTGGCAATTGTTTACCGGCGTATTTAAATTCGTCAGTATTCTGTCTAGCCTGAGCATCCCTGAGTGGGTGATTTGTGGCCGCCTTACACGGGTCTGTCATGTTCTAATGATATTCCAGGACACTTTTGTTTAAATTTTTTTTAATTCCTCCAAGTTTGTAAATTCCTTTTATTGCCATTAATCGTGTGTTTGCTAAGACATGTTTAATTTTTTTTAATGACGGTGTTGGTAGCTTCACTACCCCACCGTACTTTATTAACAAAGTTCTGTATTTACTCTAGTAGCCTGTTTACTAATGTTCTTTAAATTTTTTTACGTTGTTGTATTGCTATAAATTACTTTGATTGGCGTTAGCGGCGTGTTTTAAAGGTAGTTTATTGCCGTACTGCTAGCTTCTGTGTTTTTTTAAAAACATTTCTTAAATTGTTGTATTGCTATAAATTACTTGATTCCCGTTAGCGGCATGTTTAAAAGGCTGTTTATTGCCGTACTGCTAGTTTCTGTAAGATACGAATAAAGCATTTTTGAAAATCTCGACAGTAAACTACTAGAAATTTGGCCCCGTTTCCCAACTTGTGGTGTGGCTTGTAGTAACCGTAACCACTGTCTGTCAATTATTTTTTGCGTTGTTTTGCACTTCTGTCTTCCTTCTCTAATATACGAGCTGTTCCCGCAAGCTGCACTTCGCGTGTAAAAACAGTTGAAAATCATCTTAGCGAAAATCACAGTTCCCGCGAAAAAACAGTTGAGGACGGACATGCGAATTGAGATCACGTGACTTGAACTGACTTGACGTTCCGTGACGTGACGAACAGTGTGAATACTTCTTGACGTGGTGGAGCCGTGACGGCCAGTGTGAATTGGCCTCTAAATCCCATCGTGTGGGATGAGGTGGGGAGACACTGCAGCACGTCCACGTGCATCTGCTGGAGGAACGGAACGCCTTACCAAAGGACTCCTTACCAACCTTGTAGTCAGCATGAGAGCACATTGCAGGGCAGGCATTGCTGTCCATTGTGATCACACACCGTATTAAAAACCATCTCTCGGCTTCAGTAATGTCCACAGAACTGTCATAAACCACGGTGACTTCAGTGTAATTATTTCTTTGAACAAAAGTAGTAGTAAACTTCCTGGCAGATCAAAACTGTGTGTCGGACCGAGACTCGAACTGGGGACCTTTGCCTTTCGCGGGCAAGTGCTCTACCATCTGAGCTACGCAAGCACGGCTCACGCCCCGTCCTCACAGCTTTACTTCTGCCAGTACTTGCCCGCGAAAGGCAAAGGTCCCGAATTCGAGTCTCGGTCCGGCGTACAGTTTTGATCTGCCAGGAAGTTTCATATCAGCGCACACTCCGCTGCAGGGTGAAAATTTCATTCTGAAAAGTAGTAGTAGCTTTATTCATCCGTAGATCTCTTTTTTCAAGGATATAGGACTTTTCAAAGCATTTACTAGTTTAGACCAATTTAAAATACGCTAATACGTATAGACATATATTTACAGACTTTTAGTTAGACACAATCACTAGATTTACTCCTGGTATACAATACTTTTTTTACAAATAACTTATTAAATAATGTAATGCCACACCGTTCACTCATATCTCACTATCAGTTCACACTATACACACATTGTTTCATAACACTTCACTCACTACACACACAGACACACACACACACACACACACACTGGTGATCTCTGGGCCATTTTCTGTACCCCAACTTCCCATTCGCTGAGTCCGCATAGCTGCATAATGAGTGAGATGTTGAGCTCAAAAAGAGGAAGAGGTGTCAGTATTTTGCTATGCATACCTTGTGGGTAAGTATTTCTAGAAAGGAAAAAAAATAAAGTGAACGTGTTATGGAGAATGTTGGATGTTTTATAATCATTATTATTGTTATTTATTTGTGTAACATTTCTTATCAAACTCCTACTCTGTTTTATCTAAGCAATCCCTCAATGTATAAAATGTTTGTATAAAATGTATTTTTAGCTGCCTTATTAAACAAATGTATTTTTGCAATTTCTTTAATCCTTTTTGGTAATTTATTGTACAGTTTTATTCCTTGGTAGAAAATGCTGTTTTGAGTTTTAAGTTTTTTTTTGGGGTAAATGTAAGTTGAGTCTATCTCTTGTTGCATGGTAGTGGACAGAGCTGTTTGTGCAGTAATTACCAATGTTATTTTTGATGCGTATAAGTGACTGGTAAATGTATTCACATGGAGCAGTTAGTCCCCAGTGTTCTGAACAGATCTTTACAATGAGCTCACTAGTATTTTTGGTTATTATTCTTATGGGTCTTTTCTGGAGTTTGAAAACTGTGTTCATATTTTGTGCGTTTGTTCCCCAAAAAAGAATGCCACAGCTAAGAATTGAAAAAAAAATGGTTCAAATGGCTCTGAGAACTATGCGACTTAACAGCTGAGGTCATCAGTCCCCTAGAACTTAGAACTACTTAAACCTAACTAACCTAAGGACATCATACACATCCATGCCCAAGGTTGGATTCGAACCTGCGACCGTAGCGGTCGCGAGGTTCCAGACTGAAGCGCCTGGAACCGCACGGCCAACTCGGCCGGTAGCTAAGAATTGAGTGTACATATAAAGACACTGCATGTTACACACTGATGATAGGATTATAAGGTCATAACATGCTGATGACATTCTGTTTGCAAGTACCTTTGTGTGTTCACACCACTTCAACTGAGAATCAATATTCATTCCTATAATTTTTGCATATTTCTGTTTCTTTCAGTTGCGAATGTACTATGCCGCAGCAGTTCTTTCTACGTATGGTCCAAATTTCATCGTGCTATGTTAGCTGGAAGTAACTAATTATTCTCTATACGCATAAATGATTTGGCAGGCATGATGGCCAGTTTGCTCGCGATGCTGTGTTGTACGGTGAGGTGTCGAAGATGAGTGACTGGAGAAGGATACAAGATGACTTCGACAACATTTCTGGTTGGTGTGATGAATGTCGGATAGCTCTAAATGTGGTAAAACGTAAGTTAATGCGGGTGAGTAGGAAAAACAAACCTGTAATGTTCGGATACAGCATTAATAGTGTCCTGCGTGTCACAGTCATGCCTTTTAAATATCTGGGCTTAACGTTGCAAAGCGGTATGAAATGGAACGAGCACGTGAGGAATGCCGTATGAAAGGGAAATTGTCGATTTGGTTTTTTGGGAGAATTCTAGGAAAGTGTGGTTCATCTGTAAAGGAGACCGCATACAGGACGCTAGTGCGACGTGTTTGGGACCCACACCAGGTCGGATTAAAGGAAGACATCGAAGAAATTTAGAGTAAGGCTGTTAGATTTGTTACTGGTAAGCTCGAACAACACCCAAGTGTTACGGAGATGCTTAGGAACTCAAATGGAACTCTCTGGTGGGACCGCGACGTTCTTTTCGAGAATCACTATTGAGAAAATTTAGAAAACCTCATTTGAAGCTCACTACAGAACTATTCTGTTACCTCCAATGCACGTTGCGACTAAGGACCACCAAGATAAGATACGAGAAATTAGGGCTGATTCAGAGGTATGCAGAAAGTAGTTTTTCTCTAGTTCTATTTTCGAGAGGAACAGGGAAGAAAATGGTTGTTAGTGCTACCGGGTACCCTCCGTCACGCCCGTAATGTGGGTGCGGAGTATCGAAGTACAGCAGATGGTCAAAATAATGGAAACACATGTACATATTTGGGAATGGTTTATTAATAAAGGGTTGGACTCCCATTTGTCCGTAATACAGTTGCGATTCTTCTTGGAATACTGACATATAATGATTGTATAGTCTCCAGTGGAATGTTATGCCACTCTTCGATCAGAACCTCTTCTAATTCCTATAGTGACGAGGGAGGCGGAAATCTGCTCTGGTGTCTGCTCTCCAATACCATCCACAGGTGTTCGACAATGTTCAAGTCTGGGGACTGTGCTGGCCAGTAAAGACGCTGCAGTTCAGTTGCATGCTCCTAATACCACGATAGTACTGTCCTGGCTGTCAGCCCCCGGTAGCTGAGTGGTCAGCGCGACAGAATGTCAATCCTAAGGGCCCCGGTTCGATTCCCGGCTGGTTCGGAGGTTTTCTAGGCTCAGGGACTGTGTTGTCCTAATCATCACCATTTCATCCCCAGCGAAGCGCAGGTTGCCGAAGTGGCGTCAACTCGAAAGACCTGCACCCGGCGAACTGTCTACCCGACGGGAGGCCCTAGTTACACGACATTTACATTTACTGCCTTGGCTGTGTGAATGGATGCATTATCCTCTAGAAATATGGTATCATTGTTGGGGAACAACATTTGCATCATGGGGTGCACCTGATCACCTAAAATGCTCAAGTAATCGTTGGCTGTAACACGGCCTTTGAGGATAATGATGGGACCAGCAGAATACCATGATATGATAGCCCACACAGTCACACTTCCACCTCCATGCTTAACCGTTAGAGTCAAGCAGTCAGGATTGTAGGCTTCTTTTGGCGTTCTCTAGTCGCAAATCCGGCCCGACGTTCCAAATAACGAAAACGTTGACTCATCGGACCGTATGACGTATTTCCACTCATCAGCCATCGAGGATTTGTGCTCCAAGTTAAAATGGTTCTAAGCACTATGGGACTGAACATCTGAGGTCATCAGTCCCCAAGACTTAGTACTTAAACCTAACTAAGGACATCACACGCATCCATGCCCGAGGCAGGATTCGAATCTGCGACCGTAGCAGCAACGCGGTTCCGGACTGAAGCGCCTAGAATATGCTCCTGACGCCATGTTTTACGCTTCTTTGCGTTAGTTGTCTTCGCTAATGGTTTGGGTACAGCAGATCGTCCACGAATATACGCTTTATGGAGTTCTCAGCGGACAGTGTCTATAAATACGGTTCTCGAAGATGTCTGTTGACCTCTGCAGTCACTTTAGGCGCCATAGTTTCGTGTCGTTTTGACACCGATTTAGCGTACGACGATCTCTGTCAGTTATTTTTGATTTGCGCCCACTATTAGGTTTACACGATGATGTCTTTCCATGTTTTGTCATGACTGTTGACACAGTTACTCTTGAAACATTCAATAAGTCGGCTGTCCTGTTTACTGATACTCCAGCAAATCGGGGCCCCCACAATCTGCCCTCTTTGGAACGCTGTTTGGCCTTTCTTTGCACGTCATCCTCGACCTTAGAATGCAAATTCGAAGTGTACACTACTCTTAAACAACCTGCAATGATGCCTAGTCCGTACTGAACAAGCACAGTCTAGCGCTACACTTGCCTTACCTGCGCTGTTGACAGTCAGACACAACCATCCCATTTCTACCATTGTTTACATTATTTTGCCTATCTCCTGTAGATGTAGAGGCAGATGATGGGAAAGTTGCTTTCGTCGTTACGTTTTGCGCAGCAATGTAGGAAATATCAAACAAAGAAGAGGAACTGAGATTGTTACATCATCCTTGAGCCGTGGTAAAAATTGCTGTTTTGCAGAGCGCGCCGCAGCGCGTAGTGTGAAGCAGTCGCCCTCCGTTTCTGGCGGTGGCGCCGCTGTGCCAATCGGAGCTTTGGTGTCTCCCTCTGGTGGGAAAGGAGAAATGTTGCCTGTTCACGTGAATTTAAGGGGCGTTATGAGCTCGCCAGTCGGTCAGTCTGGGTCAGTCTCTCGTCCCCAGCTTGCTAGTCTGTCTCTCGTCCGCATTTGTTAGGCAGTTAGTGGCTGTCTGTCGTTCGGAGTGCTAGTATGTCTGTCGTTCGGATCAACCTTTAAAGCCAGTAAGAGAACTCAGCGAGTGGTCGCCCGCCCGGGGCTTAGTTCCTGCATCTGAGTCTGCGCGTTAGGCCGCCAGTCTGCTCGAGTTTGCTCTGGCAATGGTCATTGGCTGTTGGATTCATCAGTTGGTCGGTCGCGCACTGAGACACAAGATGACTTGTCCGTCTTGAGCGTCGGCTCATGTGAGGTGGCCACGTAAGTCCAGTGAGCCGCGGCGTATAGCGAGGGGTAGTGACTTCGCGGTCGACACGAGAGCAACAAGAGTCAACCCACGACATCGGCCTGGCCGGTGCGAGCTGCGACGCCGTGAGACGGGAGGTCGGCGCGCCTTCCTGCGTCCGTTGAAGCGGCTGGCAGCGGACGGTTCGAGAGAGCGATTTAGGGGTGCTGCGCCACGTCTTCTCGAGAAATCACAGTTTATTAGAAGTTAAGTGATTGGTGATATGCTGTTTGATTTACTCTTGTTAAATTCTACTTCTTTTCTTGGTGAGGTCACCAGTCGTTTTGCTTTGGGGTCGTTCCACCATTCTTCTCCGTTTGCCCACCCGCGGGAAGGTGGTTGTTTATAAATTTGGGTGGTCCGTTTTTCCCTTGTGGAGTAGGGGCGGGTTAGAGCAACCTGCGGTTCGGGTTGTTCGGTAATCTCCCTATCAATCTACCGTACGTTAGTAGCTGCCTCTGTCATGTTTGTCAGATTTGGTGTGTTAACGAATTTATTGCTTGGAGTGTAACGGCCTAATACCTGAAATATGTTTTGATCTTTGGAAACTTTGATATTATTGCCTATGATCTTGAGAGGCGGTATCTGTGTACTGTAGAGCATCTTAACTATTGTTTGGCCAACCTTGTAGAATTTTATATAAGACTGCATTTCATGGGCTTTTATTTAAATGATCATTTAAGTATATAAAGTTGCCACCCTTTCACCATAAGACTTTTCTTAGAAGTTAAAATCAAGTTGAAAAATTTTGTTAGTGTTTTGTACCATTTCCATCCCTCCTACGGGGGGGTGCATAGTTTGTGTGCTTGTGTAAATTGTTAAAACCCTTAGTTTAAAGTTATCTGGTGTTTTGCAGATTTGCACCAGTGTAGTCTTTCAGAGGCTGTTGTGAGCAGTCGTAACTACGGCCATGTCAAAAGGGAACGGCAAGGTTCTCTGCCCGAAAGCTCATACAGTCAGAACTTGTTTCTTTCTGCCTCTGAATAAATTGTAACTTTGATATTTAAAGGGCGCTTTCTGATTATAATGTTAAATCTGTTTCTCTTAAAAAATGCTTTTAGGCACTATTAAAGTGAATAAAATTCCCATTTGTTAAAAGGAATTTGGTTATGATTTCATCAGTTACTCCCTGGCAACTACTACCATGCTTACATAATGTGATTAAATGTGTTAATGTTGTTGATGAATCGCTAGTAAATAAAATTCTTAAGAATACTCTTTGAAAATAAATCACGGTTCAATCCTAGTCGTTCATATGGGGATAAAGAGAAGCAAATCACGTGGAGTGGAAACCTGAACAGCGCGTGCTGCTCGCCTGCCAGTACATGAGCTGGTACAGCGGTACAGTTCCTCGCGACGCTGTGGGAGTGTGGCGAGGTTGGGCGAGCAGTGGGCGAGTTGCCAGCGCGGGCCGTGGCTGCGGCTGCGGCAGCGGCAGCGGCGGCCATTATCTAATTCGCTGACAGAGGCCCGCTCCCAGCACGCTGGGCCGCGTGGCCTTGTATTGTGGCGGCGCGCGCGCCCATACAGCTCCTCAGCGGTAGCGTACGCCGCGCCTCTCAACGAGGTCAAAGACCTATGGCGGCCGTCGCGAAAATGGCCATCTCAAGGTCACCTCACCGTCTTACAGCACTGCCAGCTAGTGAAAATTCCAAACGTTAGTATAAGTTCAAAAAGAGAGAAAAATCAGACTATTTTTGTTCTAGAACATGACGGAGTACTTTCCAAAAGAAAACACTTGCCAACTGCTACGAAAAAAAGTAAACAGAAACTAACGTTACAAGAAATTTTGATGAAAGATAATTTTTTACTTCAACCGGTTGCAAAAAAACAGAACCACTGACTTAAAAATGATACACGTGTGTCCTCAAAGTTTATAAAAGTGTGTGATACATATTTTACTATGAAAACGTAAAAGTACTCCGAGATAAAAAAAAGTACCGTCAGATGTGTGAAACTATTCCGACTTGTTAACGAAACAAGTCGTCGCTGGTCAATTTGCATTCTGTTGGACCTCGCAGAAACTCCCAGAGAGAGAAATGGTTCAAATGGCTCTGAGTACTAAGGGACTTAACTTCTGAGATCATCAGTCCCCTAGAACTTAGAACTACTTAAATGTAACTAACCTAAGGACATCACACACATCCATGCCCCAGGCAGGATTCTAACCTGCGACCGTAGCGGTCACGCGATTCCAGACTGTAGCGCCTAGAACCGCACGGGCACTCACGGCGACTCCAGAGAGACAGTTCTTAAGAAAACTATGATACTAATTTTTGTAACATCTAACACTTCATAATTGTATCGAGTAACGTATGAACGCATTTTACACCGAAGAGCCAGAGAACCTGGTACACCTGTTTAATATCGTGTAGGGCCCCCGTGAGCATGCAGAAGTGCCGCAACACGACGTGGCATGGACTCGACTAATGTCTGAAGCAATGCTGGAGAGAACTTACACCATGAATCCTGCAGGGCTGTCCATAAATCCCTAAGAATACGAAAGGTTGGAGTTCTCTTCTGAACAGCACTTTGCAAGCATCCCAGACATACTCAATAATGTTTATGTTTGTGGAGTTTGGTGGCCAGCGGAAGCGTTTAAACTCAGAAGAGTGTTCCTGGAGCCACTCTGTAGCAGTTCCGGACGTGTGGGGCGTCGCTTTGTCCTGCTGGGATTGCCCAAGTCCGTCGGGATTCACTGTGAACATGAATGGATGCAGGTGATCAGACAGGATGCTTACGTACGAGTCACCTGTCAGAGTCGCACCTAGACGTACCTGGGATACCATATCACTACAGCTGCAGTCGTCTCACACCACTACAGAGCCTCCACCAGCTTGAACATTCCCCAACTGACATGCAGGATCCATCGATTCATGAGATTGTCTCCATACCCGTACACGTCCACCCGCTCGATACTATTTGAAACGAGACTCGTCCGACCAAGCAACACGTTTCCAGTCATCGACAGCCCAATGTCTGAGTTGACGGGCCCAGGCTACGAAAGCCCATTAGGATGATGTTTCATTGAGTGTTTCGCACGCTGACACTTGTTGATAGTCCAGCTTTGAAATCTGCAGCAATTTGAGGGAGGATTTCACTTCTGTCACGCTGAACGATTCTCTTCGGTCGTCGTTGGTCCCGTTCTTGCAGAATCTTTTTCCGGCCGCAGCGATGTCGGAGGTTGGATGTTTTACCGAATTCCTGATATTCACGGCACACTCGTGAAATGATCGTACCGGAAAATCCCGACTTCATCGTTATCTCGGAGATGCTGTGTCCCATCGTTCGTGCGCCGACTATAACGCCACGTTAAAACTCACTTAAATCTTGATAACCTGCCATTCTAGCAGCAGTAACCGATCTAACAACAGCGCTAGACACTTACATAGGCGTTGCCGACTGCAGAGCTTTCTTCTACCAGTTTACATATCTCTGTATTTGAATACGCATGCCTGCACCAGTTTCTTTGGTGTATTTACGAGAGACTCCGTGTACGGCTGCGCGCCGCCAAGATTTTAGTTCCGACGGATCCCCTTAATACGACTGAGAATATTCCCTACCTCACGAAAACTTTTTATTTGCAGCTCCTATTGACCCTTCGTCACTGCTCCCATCGCCCAAAGCGCCGATATAGTCTGTACAAAAGTAACTGTAGGTATTTTGAGGCCAATATTTCCGTTGAAGTCGATCAAAATGTATTTGTGCATATGGTTTTGTACAACCAAATATTTATCGATGTATAGTACAAGCAGAACACGCAATAAGTGCCATGCACGCGAAACTTCGTTTTTGCTGCTACAGTGTCTCTGCATTCCATCAAAAATTTTGGTCATCATTACATTTTCTGTATCTAAAACAAAGTGAGCGGAGAAGAAAAAGAACTGAGGTCTCTGAGCCACAATAACTAATTTTTTCACGGAGATTATCCTGTATTTTTCTAGCCATTTCACATCTCCCTGTTGTAGTATCAAAGTGCAGCCCTATGCAATATCTTATGTCAAAATCGTCAAATTCCGCAGATTTCCTTTTTTATTTTCATCCCTTTCTTGCAGAATCAAAACATGTGCCCACATCTAGAGATGAATGCTGTCGATTCGAAAATACCAAAAAGATATGGTGTGTCATTTTATGAACTAGTGCTAAATTTATAAAATTTATGGCTTCTTTACAGCTGACAAAATCACTAAAAAAATTCAGTACATTCGATAGGACAATTCTAGACTGTTTCCGAATGTTTCGCCCTTTACGTATGCAAACCCGTGTAGCACTACATGTCGACCCTTGCACATGCATTTCGCTCACTGCTAAACAAACGTCAACGCACTGTTTTATGGAAGACTGAAACCCCATGTGAACATTCTACATCACGTGGAAACACTGAACATTCAGATGACACTGACGGACTGATCAGTTACCCGTCTGTATGTGGCAATAATGCTATGTTGTTGTTGTTGTTGTGGTCTTCAGTCCTGAGACTGGTTTGATGCAGCTCTCCATGCTACTCTATCCTGTGCAAGCTTCTTCATCTCCCAGTACCTACTGCAACCTACATCATTCTGAATCTGCTTAGTGTATTGATCTCTTGGTCTCCCTCTACGATTTTTACCCTCCACGCTGCCCTCCAATGCTAAATTTGTGATCCCTTGATGCCTCAAAACATGTCCTACCAACCGATCCCTTCTTCTAGTCAAGTTGTGTCACAAACTTCTCTTCTCCCCAATCCTATTCAATACCTCCTCATTAGTTACGTGATCTACCCACCTTATCTTCAGCATTCTTCTGTAGCACCACATTTCGAAAGCTTCTATTCTCTTCTTGTCCAAACTGGTTATCGTCCATGTTTCACTTCCATACATGGCTACACTCCATACAAATACTTTCAGAAACGACTTCCTGACACTTAAATCTATACTCGATGTTAACAAATTTCTCTTCTTCAGAAACGATTTCCTTGCCATTGCCAGTCTACATTTTATATCCTCTCTACTTCGACCATCATCAGTTATTTTACTCCCTAAATAGCAAAACTCCTTTACTACTTTAAGTGTCTCATTTCCTAATCTAATACCCTCAGCATCACCCGATTTAATTTGACTACATTCCATTATCCTCGTTTTGCTTTTGTTGATGTTCATCTTATATCCTCCTTTCAAGACACTAATGCTATGCTATGACGCAGGCGAATCACAGTGTGCTTACCGCCTGAAGACTGCAGGCAGCTGGTGTGACCTTGAGGTCTCTATTTTCATGACAGACGCTCTAGTAACTTTCTTCCAAATGGATGGTGAGAAATAGTTTTTAGTCGCATTACTGTTGCTAAGCATGCGTCTTGTTTTAACTTTGGATTAGAGAGAACATGTAATTGTTTCTCTAGCAGCTACCGTAAAGTCATTGTATCAAATGTTCGGCAGAAGTTGGTAGCGACAAGTTCAGCGTAATGATGATATATTTTTACTCAAAGAATATAAGAATCGAACTGTAGGATACTCCCGGGATTCAGGGCTAAATGAATCCAGTGGAAACTGGAAAACGGGCCAGCCAGGGCAGAAGTCTAATAGTCTCTACATGGAAGTAAGACACGTCAGCACAGTCTGCATGAAGTCGTTATGTTGTTGGAAGACAATGTCAAGGAGATCTCAATGATATCGCACAGGCGCCACCTTATCGCGACTAAAATGTAACACTTGCTGTTCTAATTTCTGGCTATGCAAACCAGACTGAGATATGTACTGTAACATGCATCTTCGATGCTGTATTGCCTACCAGGAGTCCATAGATACTCATTTGAGAAGCCACGTTCAAACACCCTAATTTTACCCACCACCCCACCAACGCCACCCACGCCGCCTTCATACATATGTCTCTGGATACTAAACTCAAGCAGGGGTGTCTGGGCGGCTCCCCCCGTCGAAGGTTCGAGTCCTCCCTCGGGCATGGGTGTGTGTGTGTCGTCCTTAGCGTTAAGTTAGTTTAAGTTAGATTAAGTAGTGTGTAAGTCTAGGGACCGATGACCTCAGCAGTTTGGTCGCATAAGGCCTTACCACAAATTTCCAAATTTCAAGCAGGCGTGAGGAAGGAAGCACCTTAGCTCCTACCTTGGGCAAGACGTGGCCACATAGCACCGAACACAGCAAGCAACGTGGTCTACATCTACATCAATATTTCGCAAGCCACCTCACGTCGTGTGTTGGAGGGTACCTTTGCTACCACTAACAGATCCGCCCTTTCCCTGTCCCATTCGCGAATTGCACGTGAAAAGAATGATTGTCGGCAGGCCTCTATTACCTCTAATTTCTGGCCGGCCGGAGTGGCCGAGCGGTTCTAGGCGCTACAGTCTGGAGCCGCGCGACCGCAACGGTCGCAGGTTCGAATCCTGCCTCGGGCGTGGATGTGTGTGATGTCCTTAGGTTAGTTAGGTTGGAATAGTTCTAAGTTCTAGGGGACTGATGACCTCAGTAGCTAAGTCCCATAGCGCTCAGAGCCATTTGAACCATTTGAACCTCTAATTTCTCGAATTTTCTCGTTTTCATTTCACGATACGTATGTTTTGTTGAGCATCTCTGTAACGCTCTCGCGATCCGGTGGCGAAACCCAGTGCTCTTCGTTGGATCCTGTCTCTTCCATTAGTCCTGGTAAGGGTTGCATGTCCATGAACAGTACTCAAGAGTCGGTCGAACAAGAGCCTTGTAGGCAACGTCTTTAATGGATGTACAGGGTGTCCGAAAAGTCTTTCCCTGATTGCACAACTGATAACTCAGGTTAGAAGTAAGATACAAATATGAAACTGGTGTCTAATTGTTTACAAACTATCAAAGTTCTTTTCACACATCAGTAAACTTCCACATGAGCACCCTTGGTAGCACGTAGCACATCTAGGCGATATTCAATTTCCCGTCCACACATTAGCCAACATCACTGGAGGGATCGATTCAACGACTGTAGTTATCCGTTGCCGCAGGGTTTCAAGATCTGACACACGTGTTCGGTAGACCTCGTCGTAGACATAACCCCAAAAATTCTAATGGGGTTATGTCAGGAGAGCGTGGAGGGCAAACCGTTGGCCCGTCACGACCAATCCATCGCCCAGGAAAGGTCATATCGTGATAGGCACCGTCTTGCTGAAACAAGACATCGGGGTGATACTGAAGCAGCTGAGTAACAGCATACAGTTTTAACATGTCAAGATACACTGCAGATGTGATGGTAGCCTCAGCGAAGAAGAATGGCCCGATAATTCGATCGTGCAACAGCGCGCACCAAACATTCACCTTTGGACTGCCTCTGGTGCGCTCCATGACCTCGCCAGAGGGTTGTAAACCCCAAATGCGCACATTATGGCGATTCACTACTCCACTGACAAAAAAGGTCGCTTCGTCGGAAAAGGCAATTCGTCTGAGATAACCATCATCGTCCTCAATACGTGATAGCATTTCGACCGCAAAGTCATATCGACGTGTACTGTCATTGAGCAACAAGGCCTGAACGATTTGCACTTTGTATGCACGAAACAATAAACGTTTGTGTAAAATGTCATGGAGAGAGCTTTTTGGCACCTGCAATTCACGTGAGGCCCTGCGCACCGATTTCTTCGGACTTCGAAGAAAAGACTCCCTTAAAGCTTCCACCCTGTTTACTGAGGTTCTTGGTCGACCAGACCTCGGAAGGTCAACAACCGATCCTGTGTTCTTGAACTTCTCATACCAGGCTTTAAAGCTCTTGACATCAGGTGGATTCCTTCCAAATGTTGTCTGGAAGTGTCTCTGCACTGTGGTTGGTGATCGTGTCTCATGGTACCACAGGACACACTGTGGCTTCTCCTGATTGGTTAGCATGGCTTCTTGGGCACTGCACCTCATCCACTACTTACGTACTGCGAATCTAAAACAGAAAAAAAACTTTGATAGTTGTAAACAATTCGACACAAGTTTCATATTTGTATCTTACTTCTAGCCTGAGTTATCAATTTATGTAATCAGGGAAAGTCTTTTCGAACACCCTGTATTACATTTCTTTAAGATTCTTCCCATGAATCTGGCATACGCTTTCACACTACTTGATTTATTTTTTTATTTGGTCATTCCGCTTAACGTCGCTCCGGATAGATATTCATAGATATTTTGCAGTGGTTACTGTTCCCAGCAATTTGTAATAAATAGTGTAGTTGTGTATTAGTGGATTTCTTTTCTCATGCATACGTTCAATCAACTGTCAGTCTTTACACCATTCATCCATGTTTTGCAGGTCATTCTGAAAATGGATCCTGTCTTCTGGCGTTGCTACCTTCTTATAGAGACCGCGTCATCTGCGAAAGGCCTTAAATAGTTTTCTACGAATTCTGTTAGATCATTTACATACACTGTAAACAATAACAATCCTATCACACTTCCTTGCGGTACTCCCGTAATTACCTTTACACCTGTCGATTTTGTTTCGTTGGGAGAGAAGTGTCGATTTCTATGTGCAAGGTCCTATAATCGGAATGTCATATTTTTCCACTAAACCTTCCTGAAGTCGAGCAACATGGCATCATCCTGAGCCTCGATTATAGCGCTGTGGATGGAGAAACGATACTAATTCTGGAACCTTTCCACACATGCTCCTGCAGTCTAGTAATATCATATAAAATTTTTCTGTGCCGATATGCGCAAAGAACATCGTCTGAAATTAATGTGCCTGATGTATCTTCGGTTCGGCACACAATGGGTCTCTGATATGAAGGGGGATTCCTCTGACCTAAAAATTAACCATGTGTATACCACATTGACTCCACCACTGTAACAGCCGCTTTCTACCTGTAGTGCATGCCTGACATATTAAAGAGAACCCTGCAAATCTCCACGCGATAGCGGAGGTCGAGAAATTCTCGTCCGATACCATCGCCGTATCATCTGAGCCTCTGGTTTAGACGTTCCACTCTGCTCCAAATCACAAGGTCCGTGATCGACCTTTAATACAAGGCTGCAAATAGTGAGCTTAGCCTGCACACCGCATGCGATGTTAGCTAGCTGTCGTCGTCGAATCAGCCATCTGCCTGTAGGAGCTAAGGATGACCTCAGAACCCAAGCGGCAGGCTTCATTCGTGTCGTCATGTGCCACGATTTGCAGCCGGTTGCACCCAGCGCGCTCGACAGCCGCTGGCAGGGCTTCTTCAGTCTCATACAAGATCACCCTCCTCCTTCCAACAAACAAACCGCGTGCCCACTGGCATTCTTTCACGACCTGCCTGAAATTACCCTGAGGAGCTCCATCACACGGCAGATGCTGGAGCTTCCAATGACTAGCTTACCTGCCCTCTGCACTTGTCCTGACGGAGCAGATAAATAAGCCACTGGTCCAACAGGACAGGCGCCCAATGGTTTAAATGGCTCTGAGCACTATGGGACTTAACATCTGAGGTCATCAGTCCCCTAGAACTTAGAACTACTTAAACCTAACTAGCCTAAGGACATCACACACATGCATGCCCGAGGCAGGATTCGAACCTGCGAATGTAACGGTCGCGCGGTTCCAGACTGAAGAGCCTAGAACCGCTAGGCCACCGCGGCCGGCCAGGCGCCAAATGCTGGCTCAGAAGCAGTGTCAACACTGGGTAGCAACCCGTACCTATTGCTAGGCCATAAGGAGTCAACCATTTGGCCAGTTCCCACTGTCACCTTCTGCCGAGAAAACTCACCACTGGGCGCCTCCCACTCTCGACTGAAGACAGACCAGTCAGACGTTGCTTATCAGAATTCACAGCGACAGCTGGGTCACCAGCGGATTCCAACGGTACCAAAGGTTTTGCAAGTTTCATCTCCATTGCGTTATGCAGCTTCGTAACTGAGATACACTCATAAACCAATGACAAATATAGATACACATCAGAAACTTACAAAATGCTAAAAAACGTCAGGACTGGCGCCAGATACAGACTAGACTGAACGCTACGCAACACTCCCTATTAACTTACACAGCTCGAGCAATATTAATGACTTTGCTTCCTTTCTATTTGATATTCTCGCAATTCCTTACGATCCTCAGTTCTACTACCTATTCCGTACAGTGGATGAACCTACGGATAAAACTGTCACACCCTTGGTTCCCTGCTTCCACAACCCCCACAACGTACCAAAGACAGAACTAAAGACACCAGTCAGGCACGTGACATAAAACAAGTATTACACACATAACGCAATATCAACACCAGTCGGAACTGTCAGACATAAAAAAACTCTCCCTTTGGTTTCTAGTGACCTTGAAAGCCTCCACGACACGATCCTTTCCACAGATTACTATCCATAGCAGTGGGAAACCTCCAGGATCCTCCTTCTCCTCAAACCAAAAGAATACCCCCACAGACTCAACTAAACATTTAACAAGGTCAGGTCTCTGAGGCCTTCCACTGCATCCATAAACAGTTTATTCAGCACTTGCTCTGTCCTGCAAACTAGTGTGGCTCCTGTCCCATCCTCTCCTCTGATGAAACATCTCCTATCCCATCATCCTAAAAAGCAAACATTAGCAATTCTTGCGACCCTTGACCTAAAGAAGCCTTTGAACATGTATACATTTCCTGCATTATCTTAAATTTCCAGACATATACACTTTCAGCTGCCTCTGTATGCCTTATCTAATCGCCAATCATTTGTCTTTATTAACAGTTCAATATTCCATGCCGCCTCCATCCCTCTCCATCGTTTGCTATCGCCCTCCTCTTCATGCCATGGCCCGAACTACACCCCTAACTTCTTCTCTGTTTCTATCACCTGCCTCAACATATATCCTAATCGTCACAGTTACAATCTCCCAGACTGCATTGCTTATACTCACAGCCTCCGATCCTAACCTTCGCTCCTTTAGCTATCTGTTCCCAGTGCAGAACCTCCAATTTATATGAATGTGCAGCACTTCGTTTTAAAATACTGACTTTGCTGGGTCATCTTTTTATTTTAATTTTACTTCTTAATTAAAACGATGAAAAATTAGTTTTTTATTTAATACACTCAATCAAAATAATCTTCATAATAACAATAAAAACATACGTGTTTCACCTTTTTAATTATATTGTTTTGATTTATTGTGTTTCAATCCCATTCGCTGACAAGTGGGATGTTTGTACCTCTCGCAGCCTACCAGTCACCCACATGAGGCGACAACAATGAAACTTGTTAAACCGCCTTCAAAGACGTTACTGGGTATGTTGGAGTCAATGACAGAAGATATGAGAAGCAGCGGCACGAAGCTCACTGCGAATGTCTGGGATCCTCTTCCGCCGCCCATACCACAGGAAATCACTCCTGCTGTACGCCTGAACGTCACATTCGCAGACCTCGTGGATCTACCAGATGAAGTAAAGTTCCACAAGAGGCTGTGAGCTGCTGAGCCCAGCGACCTGCCAACTTGCTGTGTTTGTCAGTCGCCCGCAGTATGATGGATCGCCCCATTAAAGCCACGGACAGCACTGCTCCATTTCCATCACAGAATCACCGTCCTGTTGTGAGGCGTCAAACACTGTTCTGTCGACACGGACAGAAATTCACCCGTGTGGACTTCAAAGAGTGGATCATCAGCGAAGAAACTGCTAGAACCTTGGATATGTCAATATAACGATCATTTTCCAATTAATCCGTAAACAATGTATTTTCACTAAAAGGTGTTAAAGGGTAAGCAGCGTACAACGTAATACCACTCCAGTGGAAAGCTGAAGTGTTACGATTTATTCTAAAAGAAGAATCTCAGTCAATGGAAAATTAACTTCAAGTAACTTCATTAACTGAAAAATGTCACACTTTTTGCCAGAAAAAAGGAGTAGAAAAGAGTAACTGAAAAAAAGAAAAAACTAAATTCTGGGAACAGGATTATGGAACTGTGCGATGTTTCCACGTCATCATCCGAGTTATGGTCTCATTCGGATGTGATACACGTAGAAGGATGAGGGGTCAGCACACCACTCTCCTAGTCGTGGGGGGGATTTTG
Source organism: Schistocerca serialis cubense (assembly GCF_023864345.2). NCBI lineage: Eukaryota > Metazoa > Arthropoda > Insecta > Orthoptera > Acrididae > Schistocerca > Schistocerca serialis. The sequence continues at coordinate 836,077,422 of NC_064641.1, read as the reverse complement.
CAGAACTTGGTCCATCTACTTGTGATTCAGTCAGCTCCTTAGTCGGCATCGCGAGTCTTAGCGGACCCCATACCAGTCGTTCCACAAAGGAAAAAAATCCCTCGCAGTACTGAGAATTGATCCCAGGTTCTCAGCATGGCGGTGACTACTCAGAAACGGAGGCAGGAGTTTCCGGTTCAACAAGGAGAAAATAACGTTCTCCGCGTAAAAACAAAGATCTTTCTTCTCACATACAGGAAAAAGATATGGTGCGCTTAAAATCTTCGCTAAATGGATCGATATCTATATGACAAAATGTGTTAAAAATTTCTGCGTGTATAGTGAGACACAAAACCATGGTAACTAGATATTACCACCTGCACATAACATGTGTTACGTTTACAAGTGCCTTTGTAAACATAGTCACTTGTAACCTAATCAAGGTCAAAGAATTTGAAAACTGGTTAGTAATTAACAAATGTAAGACATAACTCAGTTTGATTTACGTCTGTAAATATGAAATTATTGTGCCTGGAACGTTTTTACTTAACAGCTGTTTCGTTTTATCTTTAAATCTAGAGGGGGTGGAAGGGCTGACCCAATAAAGTGAACATTTCAATTCCAATGGGTTTATTAAATCCCCAAATAGATTTAACAGGCGCCACTTGGGCAAGATTTTTTTAAGAGACATTCATTACATAAAATCATAAGTTAATAAAACATTTCCCATAAACATTAAGGACTGCCAGTCAGGCGAAATATTTAAGAAACTCATCACATAAGATCATAACCAAGTTAACAAGTTATTAGCCTACAATCTCCCACCAAAATTGAGAAATGCCACTAAGGTTGAATTTAACCATAACTTCATCAAAACTCTAGTTAAGACATATTATTTAAAACCATTTTCATTTCTAAACTATACATGTAAAGTAACAGTTGACACAGAGCCCTGGCTTTACAGAAATACTCAAAACACATATATAATAAACGTACCTTGTCAATCTTCCAGAGTAACTTGTGAAATTAACCTTTATGGCATAGACAGTTACAGCTTTGTAGAATGTCAATGTGTAACAACGAAAGCAAGGTCCAAGCTTATAAGGCCGAAGTTTAACCACGAACGGTGGAACCGACTAAGAGAAGTAATACTTTGAACCAAGACGCAGCTCCGTTTGCACCCCACGTCGAGTAGACCGAAATGTGAAGCAAGCAAACGCTAACGAAGAGGACCACGAGCTCAGGCAAAGTCCACTGCACGTAAGCCAAACTTTTAATCTAAAGGGAAACCCTGTGATTCTGTTGCCCACTGCCTCAGCTCACTGAAACACAGATCACACCTGACAACAGGTAGCAGAAAAACTTTTCTTAACCTTAACACTTAAGGTTGACCAGTAAACTACCCTATAAAGTCAAGGCTAAACAATAACGAATTTCACTCACAAGTGCTTCCTTTAAGAGAAACAGTACTTGATACCAACACCAAGAGTGAGAAATGAACTGACTGAGAAAAATCAACACTCACTAAAACTTAATAACACATATCTGCAAATACATTAATATTTTGCGGAAGCAGAGCACACGCCTAGGAAAAGGCCTCCAATGAAATCCAACAAACATAAGTCACATGTTGCAACATCTTACTGTACCAAGAGCGATCACAATGACAGTTAACTAAGCGCTCTTAGTAAATAGCATACTTAACTTGGTGTCTTGATGCTGGGGCGATTTTGCGAAGATGTCAAACCATCGCTTCGCAAGACCATAACAGCGTGTTCCTCCAAGGAAGCGGCTACATCCACAGCTCACGAGAATACACAGTGCCGGCCAACTCCAGCTGACTCTATTACAACCACGTAGCAACCGCCGCCCGGCCTCAGGCACATCGTCTTCGCTTCCTCATGTAATCAATTTAACATATCCACACAGAAGTTCTTGCGAGCAATTTTATCAGTGTCTTTTGTCGCTTGTACGATCATCAATCTGTACGGTTTCAAATGCAAACTGTTTCTCAACACATGCCAAACAGTCGTATGTGGGATTTGCAGTTAGCGAGATGCATGCCAGGTCGATTTCGCAGGGTTGTTGACAAGACATCGTCTCACTCGCTCAACGACGTCGTCAGATGTGCCTGGACGACCTGATGATTTCCCATGTCTTACCGAGCACTCTGTTTCAATAAAACATTTATGCCACCCATAAATTTTAGGCCTACTAGGTGGATCTTTAGCGAACTTGGTACGAAAATTACGCTGAACTGTTGTCGCCGACTTCGATTCTTCAAACCAAAACACACAGCTACTATGCGTGGGTTCAGTGAATGCAGCCATCTTTAACACAACTGCTGCTAGCGCTCTTTACGGTGCGATTCGGCACTAGTGCACTACGAGAGACAAAACTTGATGTATTTCGCTACAAATTGACACTACAGTCACCGCTGTAGGTACTACGAATTAATTTACATGAAATTTCAAAGTGACGTGCCAAAGCATTTTAACCAACGCTCATGATGAGATTGGATGCCACCTGGTATATTTGAGAACTTGAACATATTATGCAGTAAGCAAACTATATATTAGCAAAGCATAGACGAATGGGCGAATGGGGTATCAGTCTAGCAACGATACGGACTTCAAATGGGGAACCACTGACACACGCGACACTGACAAAGGGCCGATTGTTTTGTCCCGATACCTGGTAACGAGCATCTCGAAACGGAGTAGCTGGTTCGTTGCACTTGCTGCTGTCGTGAGCCTGTATGGAAAGCGGCTGATGGCTACAAGCTGTTGGACGTCCAAGTTTCATCACAGAACGTGGAGGTCGGTGTCCGCTCAGTGACGAAGGATGGCAGCCATCTGTGACCGATCTCACTGGTGTAGACACAAGTGTTTCAGAGCCATGCTATGCAAAATAGACAGGGTGTTAGAGCTGTAAGTGCAGTTATTTTTATTGGGGCTGCGGACAGTGTACTGAACAACGTTACATCAGTATTTACTTCTTTGCAGATCAGTAACTATAACTATTAACAGCAGTATGTTTTTAAGTTGGTTGGTACCTTCAAGTACATGTGCCAAAAAAAAAAGTGTGTGAATTGAACTTCAGTACGCTGATGATAACATTATCTTGGCAAACACAGAGGTGAGTCTACAAGCTACCCTAAATGCATTCAGTCTGGCATACAAATCCATTGGTCTCGAGCTTAACACAAACAAAACGAAAGTCCTCTATCAGCCAGCCCCAAATTCTACTGCAGCAGCTCCAGTTATCACAGCTGATGGAACACCTCTAGGGATTGCAGAGTGTTTTCCATACCTTCGAAGCCATCTTTCTGTTGTAGTCATTTTGCTTTTAGTTCGGTGTCTGGTGAGGTTGAATAGCTTAACATCAGCCAACACTGTAGGTTTTCCTTAACAAGGTGAAGTATGGTTCCCACAAATACCGAGAATAAGGTAGATGCAATGACACATCCCTGCTTGACTCCTACGGTTTCTCCAGGTCCATTGCTGGCAAGGACAGCATCATTCATGATGTCATGTAGAAGCCGAAGTATTTTTATGTATTTTCCAGGATATCCATTTGATGCCAGAATTTTCCAGAGTGCTTCTCGATTAACAGAGTCAAAGGCTTTAAAAAGACCTATAAATATCATGGACAGGGGTTGGTTCTGTTCTTTAGATTTTTCTTGCATTTGCCTTGCACTGAAAATCATATCCACCGTGCCTCGATTAGGTCTAATGCCGCAGCCTGAGTTTCAGTACGGTTTTCTCAGCAAGAGGAAGTATTCAAGTGGAGAGAATCCTAGCAAGGATCTTTCCGGATGTTGAGAGTAGAGATATTCTTCGGTAGTATTCACAATGGATCTTATCACCATGTTTGAATGTAATAATAATAGCGGTGTCAAGCAGATCTGCAGGTATTGGTTCAGTGTTCCATGTCATGGTAATAAAGTTGTGGAAGTTTTTGATTAATTCGTGTCGCCATTTTTAAACAGTTCAGCTGGTATTCCATCCAGCCCAGGGGCTTTGTTATTCCGCAGTTGGTGGATAGCCTCTTCAACTTCTTGAAGGGGAGGGGCATCCCTCATATGATCTTGAATGGCTTTTTGTGATATTGTTGTACAAACGTCCTCGTGCACGTCTGAATCTCTGTTCAGAAGCCCTCCAAACTACTCCTTCCACATGAGCCGATACATGCCGAGACTTTAAAAAGTTGTGTACCGTCTTTAGATCGAAGGGGGTTTAGGCCCTTTTTTTGGAGGAGCCATAGATCGCTTTTGTGGCAGTGAAGATGGCTCTGGAGTTGTTGGTTGCTGCTAAATTTTCCGTTTCGGTTGATTTTGTGGTCGATCATAGGTTTTTAAGAGCTGTGGTTTTCCTTTGAACATCAGCTTTAGCATGGAGATGAGCTTGTTTTTTGTGGAACGATTTTGGATCATTCTGCCAGGCGTTGTAGGCCTTTCTTTTTTTACCTAATATGCTTTGAATTTCATCATCATTTTCATCAAACAAGTCTCGATGTTTTCTTTCGATGAATCCATCAGATTCTTGGCAAGCCGAAAGCATGACTGTTTTCAGTGTTGACCAGTGGTCTTCAACACTGTCAGGATACTCAGAGGTCAAATTTTGCTTCACAGTGTTCTGAAAATTCTTTTGGAACTCTTCATGGTTTAGTCGTTCAATGTTTAGCAGATGTTGCACTTGTTTCTTTTGCTTTCACCGTTTGGGTGTCACTTGTAGAGCATTATTGAACGGACCATTCGATGATCTACGGTAACTTGATGCAGTAACAAAGTAAACTGAAGGAGAAATGTTAACTGAGACGATTCGTGTCATATTGCAATGGAGCATCGCATGAATATCACCTTTTGTTGCCAATCACGCAGAACAGTAAAGAAAAACGTGTTAGAACTAAGTAAAAGCGTGCGATGTCGATGCAAGTGTACAGAAGAGAAACCGTGGTCAAAAATGTGCTCAGATGCAAATGAAACTGTTGTTGATAGGTCACATGCATAGTGACAGACAAAATCGACTATTTGCGACAGATGTTGGACAAAATAGATGATTATCTCGCAAATTGACATCAGAGTAATGGACGCTAACAATGACAGTGTTAGTGAACTAATTCACAAAGACTGCAGAAAATGTAATATCTGTTATCGATTTGTGCCGCAGAAATTGGCTGACGATCAAAAACCAGTGGCTGGAGATTTTATTGACAGTTGTAGTACAGGACTATTTGTATTACAAATGAATATCACCAGATTCAGGGGGCAATGATTCCAGCTCATTTCGAAGTGTGATAAGTGAACATCATGGTCGATGCGCTCAACTGTCTGTATTGTCTTGCAACTGATAAGCCAACCTGTGTGCTACCAATGTTTCGAATGATTTGAAAACGAAGCGTTATCTGATAATGTTCATAAATTTTACCAAATATTATTGTGTTCTCCGAAAATTTTGTGTAGGAGAACTATGGTACACCATTATGCTAGTCAGTTTTCTTTGGTTTCTGGTACCGTTCACCGAACGTTTCAGGGACGTCTCTTAGCTTTATCAAGATGCTTCAGTTTGTTGCACTATAACATTCAAATGGCTTTATAAATTATGTTAATACATTGTTCTGAAGCTTCTTGGTAAAATAATTTCATATTTAAGGGAGAAAAAAATGCATTTCGTTCCACTAATATGTCTGTCAACTGCTAACAAGTTTCGGCCTCTTTGATCAAGATGCGGTAACAACTGATTAGTGTCTACAAAGACACAAGAACGCAAGGTACCAAACTTAAAAAACATATATTCTATCTACATGATAACACCTTTACATAACTGTTAAAGCTTTTGTGGCCACTTCTTGACGTAGTGACTGTTGACTTTAATCTCGGGATCGAATGCAATGTTTATATCAATCGTCGCAATATTACTTTCTACACATACACACATATGTATCAATCACATTGATGTCCAAGACGTCATTGTGAACTCCCGAACTAAGACTCAGTGCTATTTCCGTGTCTAAATAATATGTCGTTTCACCAGCGCAAGTGTCAAAGATTCATCCTCCATTGGTGGTGGAAAATTCACCGTCAGCAATGGAGAGTGAATCTTTGATAATTCCATCCACTCTTTCTGGCGAAGCGATGAAAAAAAAATCGTTATACGAATGTCAGCCGAGGATCCCGAGACGGAAGCCAACAGGCGATACGTAATCTATTTTGTTTTCAATGTTTCGTTTGCCGCACGCAAGCGTCTTTGTAAACGCAACGGTTTTCACTTGAAAATGGCCTATTATGACTGAAACCAGTTGTCAATAGACAAATATTAGTGATTTAAAACACAAATTGTTTGCTTTTCGCTGTTAAAGGACTATAAATAGTTATCCACAGAATGTTATCCAGATGAAGGCTGACAACGATTATAACTGAAAAGTGTTTTCGCTCACACCGTGTTGTGCTCCCTAAGGCAGGCAGTGAGGTGTCAGCTGCCAGCTGACAAGACTGTTCATTCAAAAGATATTGTCAGTTCTTTAAAGAGCAGACGTAAGAACTCTGTCTCTTAGGAAACCAGAGGTACTTGAAAATGTTAATATACGAATAATAAAAGAATACTCGAGAAAGTGAGGACAAAATTGGAAACGACAGTGAACAAGCTACATAAAATAAACTTCAACTGGAATTTAAACCTTTCAGCCACTAAAACTAAGGTAATGGAATTCTTCGGCAAGAGATCCAGCACAGTTGAAGATTGTCGTATATAGAGTAACGCTGGAACTAAATCGCGTTTGCAATATCTTGGATGTAACATAGCTTCTGAAGCGCACAAAATATAATTCATAAGACGAAAGCCAACGAAGGAAAAGCCAGAAGAGATACCCAACTTAGGTTGTACGAGGTGCTCGAAGTTCCTACTGTATAGATGAAAATACTGAATTCGAAGGAAACCAATAAAAACGTTTGACAATGTCTGCAGAAGATGGATGATGTGTTGGCAGAAGAGCCAACATCGTGTTGCTAGAGGAGGCCGAAATGCACGCGTTTAAGCTCACGCAGACTGGCGTGAGGTCTGGAACAGGACAATGTAATTAATATAGCCAATAAGGTACGTTGCTGCTGGAATACTTAACTTTAATCCATAATTGGTGTACATCGCTCTTGACTGTTGTAACGTCTAGTAAGAAACAAAAACAACATATTATGTAGTAACGAGAAAATTATATGTATCATATTGTGTTATTGTATAAAATTATGTATTTTTTTTATTATTTATTTTTGAGAATATCTGCGTCGGCGAGTAATAAAACCGACACAGAAGATAAATGTTAAACAGAGATTAAAAAAGGAACTAGTATATAATACGTGTTGAATATGAATCTCTTTGTCGTCTTAATTTGGAAGTTGTGCGAGTAAGATCTCCTGTTGTTGTCGTAGAGAACGCCAATGTAGCATTCTTTTGTCGAGACTAAGCAATGTACGCCATTACGTGTGAATTCACAAAGGTCTGTAATCACTGAGATATTTAAAGGTTTTAATAGAGTTGTTTAAATGAAAACTTGTATTATTTATTGTTAAGCTTGCTTGCATATTATCCCATCCTGTTGAGACATTTTTCAGTTATATAAATATTATCTGTGGTGCTGAGCTGCGTGGAGAACGAAGAGCCGCTGCCGCGGCGTATTTAAACGACTTACAATATAGTCGAGCATACCGCAAGGAAGCGGTAAAATAATAGTAAAATAATATTATTTCTTTTAGCTCCCAGACTAGCAGTGAAGATCAGCAGATTTTATGATGTGTTGCAGATTGACGCGGGCTGCTGATAGGATATAATTTACAGTGCAAATAATTTAATGTACCTTCAGAATCTGATATGAATCTTGCTGTGCTCCGTTCTGATCTGGCAAACTTTATAGTGACAACGTATTTTTTAATGAGAGTCTCATGTTCTTGGGCTAGTCGTGGTATGAAATAGCATTTTAACGAGAAATAAAATCCACTGCGAACTTGTGTTTTTGAACGATCACACGGACTGTAACATCAGTGCTCATAACAAAGTAATTTCAACTTTTAATCACTATGAAGTAGGGAAGATATATTGATTCTTAGCATGAGTTGCAGTTACGAAAAATCGTTCCTTAAATTGTAGGCCAGATACAGAACAATAAGACTTCCATATATACATTTTATTCCGCTAAAGGGTAATGATGATAAAGAAAAGCAAAGCACAGCATTATTAACAGATATTTCGCGGCTCTTTTCGTATATGCGATAATAAAAAACGTGAAACTGTACATGTTTTACAATCTCAATATTAATTGGTAATGGCGCCTTGCTATGTCGTAGCAAATGACGTAGCTGAAGGCTATGCTAACTATCGTGTAATCCATCTCTGGCAAAGTCTGCTGTACAACTGGGGCGAGTGCTAGGACGTCTCTCTAGACCTGCCGTGTGGCGGTGCTCGGTCTGCAATCACTGACATTGGCGACACGCGGGTCCGACGTATACTAACGGACCGCGGCCGATTTAAAGGCTACCACCTAGCAAGTGTGGTGTCTGGCGGTGACACCACAATGGAAATGCTATCGAACTGATGAAATCACGGATACGAATGTTGGAACTTAAATAGTGGCAACTATTTATTTATAGTTCGTACAAAATAGATACGTGTTTCGAAGTTTTACTGACCTTCAAAGTAGTCGCCAGCATTGTGTATAACCTGTTGCCAGCGATGTGGAAGTCGTAGAATACTCTTAGAAGTGCCAGTTGTGTTGACAGTTCGAGCGGCGCGGTCTATTGCCCGACGAATATGCAGCAGTTCTGAAGCGAATGCCGTGAAGTGTTTCCTTCAGTTTAGAAATCGAGTTGAACTTACGACGGCTTAAGTCAGGGGAGTGCAATAGGTGATATAGCACTTAGCAGCTCCATCAGTCAAACAAATCAGTAACAGCTTGAGCATTGCCCGGCAAAATGATGGTCAGGTCCTGCAGAAAATGTCATCATTTCTGTCTCTATGCTGTTCATTTTTAGAACACAACCTACAACCAGCTTAGAGACAGATGTGATGACACTTTCTGCAGGACCTGACCATCATTTTGCAGGACAATGTTCAAGCACGTACAGTGAAAGCTGTTACTGATTTGTTTGACTGATGGAGCTCCTAAGTGCTATATCACCTATTGCAGTCCCCTGACTTAAGCCGTAGTGAATTCAATTCGATTTCTAAACTGAAGGAAACACTTCAGGGCATTCGCTTCAAAACTGCTACAGATTCGTCGGGCAATAGACCGCGCCGCTCGAACTGTCAACACAACTGGCACTGCTAAGAGTATCCTACGACTTCCACATCGCTGGCAACGGGTTATACAAAATGCTGGTACTATTTGAAGGTCAGTAAAACTTTCGAACACTTAATCTATTTTGTACGAGCTGTAAATGAATAGTTGCCACTATTAAAGTTCCAACCCTCGTAGTTTAGAGGGAGAACTAGTTGCACTTAGTACCACGGAAAGAACCGCACGAAATGAGATTAAATTGAAGGAACACGTCGTGCGGATGACTGAATAGCGGTCTCACGCTGAAGGTCTGTAAGATAAGTTAAGGAAAACGAGGTAGAGTCAGAAAAGGTTATCCAATGCTAAATGTATCAGTTCAGAAGAAAGATGAAGAACTTGGATATACAATGCACTAAGCCAAATGCAAAGCTAATTCACTTGCAGCTTCTGCACAGAACTTAACAGGTACTCCAGATTTTGTGAAAAAAATTGCCTGCAAACATTGACCTACGTTTTATCGTTTTACACCTCTCCTAGGGAGTTACCAAATTCCTTTAAAAAGATTTAAAATTATGATATCGTTTTCATAACGGAATGATATGTTGATGGTGAGAAAAGCAAACGCACTCACTGGATACTGATAGGCGGACGGGACGGGGCAGTTTATGGAGTATGAGCTATAGTAACGCAAACGTACTTACTGTAGCGTACCGACCATACAAGGGCACGTAAGTGTGAGCCGGAGGTGTGTACTGCAGCAGCGCTCACAGCAGACGAGCGCGGGATGCTGCCACTGTAATAATTCAACGAGGCCGACGCAACGCTGCAGGGAAGGACAGCTTGCTGAAACAGCGAACTCAGCAGTACTGCGCAGACTCATGCAGCAAGGGACAAGGCGGGTTTCCACACTGACTGTGGCAGTGGAGTTTTAGGGTGCGTGAGCGGTAGTGGCACATATGTACAAGAAGTCTGTAGCTGCCGAGTACAAGTACTGGACGTTTTGTAACAATATTAGTCTCGCAGCCCTACTACGATGACAGAGCTGTGCCGCATAAAGAAGTCACATGGAACTGCCAGTAGAAGTCACAAATTTGAGGCCACGACAGGGCAACAGCTCTACGCACTAAGTCCTCCGCCTCCTTCCCCTCCTTGGATTTACTTCCAAGGTGCAGCTGGCCATCCCAGTTCAGCACGGCCGACTCCTACCCAGGGGGCGGGGGGCTTATTTAACGAGGACGCCGATGCTCGGTGGGGAATCCGTGTCAGCGTTCATAAGACGTGCAAATAGCCAGCCCAGCAGAATTCAGTGGCCAGCCAGTCAGACCCGGGGCGCCACGCAGCGCAGATCCGTCAATAAGGAACGAGTCACACTTGCAGCTGCCTTTCTGTGGAGCCTTCCAGGCCTCCACGTCGCCTTCACCATGCGCTCCCTCAATCATAGCAGCGCCACCCTGCACTGGGGGCGCTGCAGTAATAAGTGTTGAACTCATACACAAATCAAGGGCAATAAAAACAATTTTGCTTGCTGGTGGAACAGTGTACATATGTGAGCTAGATTCACAGACGGTAGTGGCCAGACATCTATCGAATTCCCTTTCGGTATATTAGGCTGGCCATGAGATAAGGGGGCTGCTCCCTTCAAGCTTTCAAACGAGTGGCGCCTTTATTCAGTGTAATCAGAATCCTATACTGAAGCGCCAAAGAAACTGGTATAGGCACGCGTAATCAAATGCAGAGATATGTAAAAATAGGCAGAATAAGGCGCTGCGGTCGGCAACACCTGTATAAGACAACAAGGGTCTGGCGCAGTTGTTAGATCGTTACTGCTGCTACAATGGCACGTTCTCAAGATTTAAGTGGGTTTGGACGTGGTGTTATAGTCGGCGCACGAGCGATGAGACACAGCATCTCCGAGTTAGCAACGAACTGGGAATTTTCCCGTACGACCGTTTCACTAGTGTATTATGAATATCAGGAATCCAGTAAAACATCACATCTCCGGGGCAAGATCGGGACCAATGACGCCTGAAGAGAATCGTTCAACGTGACAGATTGCTGCAGATTTCAATGCTGGGCCATCAACAATTGTCAGCGTGCGAACCATTCAACGAAACATCGTCGATATGGGCCTTCGGAGCCGAAGACCCTCTCGACTCGTGTACCCTTGATGACTGCACGTCACAAAACTTTACGCCTCGTCTGGGCCCGTCAACGCCGACATTGGACTGTTGATGACTGGAAATATGTTGCCGGGTCGGACGAGTCTCGTTTCAAATTGTAGCGAGTGCATGGAAGCGTATAGGTATGGAGAGAACCTCATGGATCCATGGACCCTGCGTGTTAGCAAGGGACTGTTCAAGCTGGTGGAGGCTCTGTAATGGTGTGGGCCGTGTGCTTTTGGAGTTATATGGGAACTCTGACACGTCTAGATACGACTCTTACAGGTGACACGTCCGTAAGTATTCTGTCTCATCACCTGCATCCATTCATATGCATTCCGATGGACTTGAGTAATTCCAGCAGGACAATGCGACACCTCACACGTCCAGAATTGCTACAGAGTGGCTCCAGGAACACTTCCGCTGGCCACCAGACTGCTCAGACATGAACATTATTGAGCATATCTGGGATGCGTTGCAACGTGCTATTCAGAAGAGATCTCCATGCTGTCGTACTGTTACGGATTTATGGACAGCCCTACATGATTCATGGGGTCAGTTCCCTCTAGCACCACTTCAGACATTAGTCGAGTCCATGCCACGTCGTGTTGCGGCACTGTTGCTTGCTGGCGGGAGCCCTACACGATACTAGGCAGGTGTACCTGCTTGTTTGGCTCTTTAGTGTACATGTGAAATTAAGTAATGATCTGCATACATGACAATAGTATTTGTAAAACCTCCTGGCAGATTGGGATGTTTCCAGAAACATCCCCCACGCTGTGACTAAGCAATGTCTCCACAATATCCTTTCTTTCAGAAGTGCTAGTTCTGCAAGGTTCGCAGGAGAGCTTGTGTAAAGTTTGGAAGGTAGGAGACGAGGTACTGGCAGAAGTACAGCTGTGAGGCCGGGAGACGTCAGTCGTGCTTGGGTAGCTCAGATGGTAGAGCACTTGCCCGCGAAAGGCAAAGTTCTCGAGTTCGAGTCTCGGTCCAGCACAAACTTTTAATTTGCCAGGAAGTTTCATATCAGCGTACACTCCGCTGCAGAGTGAAAATCTCATTCTGAATAGTATTTGTATCATAAATGCTGTAGGGAGGATGTAGGATGTTATTTTGAATGGAAAGTCATTGAAAGATGTAAAAATAAATTTCGGCGTGCTTCACGTGACCGTGTTTCGGCCCTTGCTATTCAAATTTGTGTTAATTGCCTCTCAAATAACATTAATTACTAAAAATTTGATGCAGTAGGCTGTAATGCGACTTTTATTTATTCGTGCGATTAGTTAATTTCGACTACTCGACATTCTCAAGCACATTTGTAACATCTGTACTTCATGTCATTTTCAAATCACTCTTAATTGCAAGTAAAAAGTAGCCATATTCCGTCATTTTACGAAAGGCTCCACTTTACAGTGATACCTTTTTATATAAGACGGTAGTATCTGGTCCCGAAAGAACAGTTACCGTAGATGACCATGCAGCTTTGCTAGAAATGAAATGGTAATCAAACGAACACTCTAGCTGCAAACAGGCGTTGATGTACTTCATTGGGGACATGTTGAGAATGTGTACCCCGACTGGGACTCGAACCTGGGATCTCCTGCTTACATGGCAGACGCTCCTTCCATCTGAGCCACCGAGGGCACCCTGCGCCTGCAGGGACTTATCCCTTGCACGCTCCCCTTTTTAGATCGTTTATTAATATTAATTATTACGTTGGTGAATAAGTTCGTAGGATTTTTGTTTTGCATATTGATATTCTGGTCGCTATGGGCTATTTACCGATTGTCAGTTTTTATTTGTAGTTCACTGTTGCCATTTGAGCTTACATAGCGAATGGAGCTATAGGCGCTAGGAAACGGAGGGCCAAGTGGAGAATTCGGAACATGTCAGTATATTGTTCTGCTTGAGTCTCGTAGGGAGGTGACAGCATCGGAGACAGCCAGAAACATTTGCTCTGTGTATGGCAATAATGACAGTGGACAGAGCAAGGCAAGAAAATGGTTTTCTCGTTTTAAGGAGGATGTTTTGACATGAGTGACTCTCCATGTTCAGAAAGATATTCTGCATTTGATGAGGATCTTTTAAACTCATTAATTGACAATGATCCACGTAAGCCTACTCGAGAACTGGCAGATGTGATGAACTGCGATCACTCGACCATCTTGCGACATTTGCATGCAGTGGGGAATGTTCAAAAATTGGATGTGTGGGTACTGCATGCTGTAAGCCAAAATCACAAAAATCAGTGAGAGGTCATATCTGATTGCTCGTCATAGACTGGCTAGTGAACAACAAGATAATGTCGCCCGCATTCTGCTAGACAGACTAAAAACACTATACAGGAGTTGGGTTGGGAAATCATTCCGCACCCATCTTATTCACCTGATCTTGCACCCTCGGACTTTCACTTTTTCCGCTCTTCATCGAACAGCCTCCAAGGAACTTTCTTTCCGGATGAAAAAGCGCTCCAAAAATGGATCGACGAGTTCTTCGCCTCAAAATCACGTGATTCCTACAGTCGTGGAATATAAGAGCCACAGCAGCATTGGCAGACTGGTGTAAATAGTGAAGTAGAATATATTATTGATGACTAAAGTCTTTCTTATGTGTATCTGTTGTGTTTATGGAAAAACGCTCCGAACTTACCCACCATCCCAATATAAATCCCCTCCCCCCGCGTTTTGGAGCTTATACAGTTGGTTATAATGAAGTACCATCTGAAAAAATTATACACATATCCAGTCAGATCTTGATAGGATTCCAGAGAGGTGGAAAGACGACAACTTATGTTAAATGTACAGAAATGTAAAATCTTGCACTTGGCAAAACGAGAAAAAACATACTGTCTTATGACTACAAATATCAGTGAATTACAGCTGGATTCACTCAACTCATACAAATACCTGCGTATCAGTTTGTTGGGATACAAAATGGTACGACACCTAGGCTCAGCTCCAGGCAAAGCGTGTGACAGATTTCGGTTTATTAATACAAAACATTCGTGCGATCCATCCTAGAACATCGGCGTTGTATGTGTCACCTTTACCAGATAGGGCTAATAGGGGATACTGAAAGTATACAGGGAAAGGCAGTAGGAATGTTCACGGTTTTATTTTACCTGTGGAAGAGCGTTACAGAGATGCTAAAAACATTGTGCCGGCAAATGCTTCCACATGGATGTCAGCTATCACGACAGAGCCTACTTTACAAAGTTTTGGGAAACAGTATT